>NC_134488.1:94529564-94854564 GCF_040206685.1 Ascaphus truei
ACTAGGAAATCATTTATTTTAAAAAAAAGCAGGTCTGGGGGTGGGGCGGGGCTGGGGGCGGGACTTGGGGCGGGCTGGGGGGCGGGGACTAGGGGCGGGGCTAGGTGGCGAGTAGATTTTTTTTGTTCGGCGAGTAAATTTTTGGTTGATTTGTCAAACACTGTATGTACTGTCACTGCCCCTTTTATTCTCCAGCATCTCCGATTTGTTTGGGTATTTTTTTTCGAATGCCACGCACTTCACCATGTTCATGCCGAGACAGCGCTAATAGTACTGTAGTTATCAGTGAAAGTTTGAATACAGTATATCAGCACGCCGCCCATAATGTTGCACTTAGTATAGTGGGTTAGTTGTTCCCACTCTAGCTTGCTTGTGTACCTCTAATAACTGTGAGAATGTAATGTTGACAACAATTAAATATGGCTAACGAAATGCTTTTATTTGTGCGAGCTTTCGAGATACACTGATCTCTTCTTCCGGCGATGTTACAATGAATGAAGCAAGCATAACTTAAAAACAGTGTCTCTTGGAATGTTATCTGTCCTTGTCCTTCCCCCGGTGTGGATGTGTTTTATGGCTAGAGGTTAACATCGCCGGAAGAAGAGATCAGTGTATCTCGAAAGCTCGCACAAATAAAAGCATTTCGTTAGCCACAGAACGGTATCATCTATTTATTTTTTGATTATTGAAGCTCGGCTAACACGGTACTGATACCTCTACATATATATATATATAAAAAGCAAGATACAACAGCGCAAAACCAAACACTTAGTTAGATGCAAAGTAAATAAACAATACACCTGGCCAATCAATCAACTGAGAGGTGATTAACCCCTAAAAACACTAACCCTACAGAGTGCTGCCACTTAGGTCCACGGCTCCACACCTGCCGCAAATTGGTATACAGAGAAGAAATGACCTAGGCGGTTTACTTTAAACCATCTTGGATTATTGTTTTTATTAACTGATAACATTTGCTGCTTTTTTGCATTTTATGTGTTGCACGGTTTAGGGACATTGATATTTCAGGGTTTATATGTTTTAACCGGATCTGAGCTGTGTAACATTTGTTACTGAGGTGGGGTTGGATCCCCTCAGTATTTGTGTCTTTAATAAATGACATTTCCTTAATCCCCGGGGCGCATTGTGTGCATTCTCTTTTTTGTTTTTCAGGGTGTCCTCCCCCCTTTTAGGGGGGACCACCTTGAGGTGAGAGCTGCTAGGGAGACACTCCACACACGTGCAGCAAAGGGATTCTCAATTACCAGTCACCTGTAGCACATCTTTTTATCATGTTTTATGCCACTATTTAGTGTTCCTCTCTCTTTTATCTCAACCTCCTTTCCCCCTTTCCCCCCCCCTACCCCTCCCTTCACTTTCCCCTTTGACCCAGCCCTGCAAGAGTTAATGGTTTTTATCATCAATTAACATCCAGGTGTTCTATGTGCATCAATTGTACAGGTGTATATTTATTTGGCAATTCTCTTAGCTCAGCTCAATCCCCTGAGGAAGTCGCATATCGCGACGAAACGCGTAGGGAAGGAGCTAGTATTGGACTTATTATATCCATTTACCATTTATGAACTATCTATGAACTTTTTAGTTTATTAGTCATCAGTTATACGATTCCATTTGGAGCCGGCGTTTGGATTATTCCATGGTGACGCAAGAAACCTGACCTCTGTGTCAGCATCCTGTTACGTGGAGGGGACCCACACTCTCGCGAGATCTATTTCCAGGAGGAGACTAGGTGCGCGCGCACCCACCTGGCGTTCGTAGCAAGAGTGTGTAGGACATCCCAGCACCATCTCTCCACAGAGGCTCCATAGTGGTGACTACAAACGATCTTATATTCATGTCTTCATTTTACCTGCACATTGTAAGTGTCCGTGATTCATCTACACGACATTTTTAATATTAAATTACAATTTTACGCTATGGGAGCCGCGCTGTTTTCTTTTTGTTTCATATATATATATATATATATAGAATAAATGACCTAGGCGCAAATTGCAGGGAAGAGAAGAAAAGAAAAAAAGGAGAAAAATATCATAGGGTAGTATGCCAGAACAATCAGGACTTAGGAGGTAAGATATGCAATTACCGTTGGTCAGAAATTTTAAAGCCTTTAATCCACAATGGGACTCAGGAGCTCTGCTACTGATGAACTTCAATTTCGTGGTGTATTCTCAGGCTGCACACGATACTTCAAACAGCTTTTGCAGCTTCATCATCATTCCGCTGCTGAAGGGCATCTTTCCACGGGATGGATCTCACGAAGGGAGGGGGGGGGGGGATGGAGGGGGAAGTAATATAGGAAAAAAAGGAATATAGTGTAAAACCTTTAATAAAATTTCCTATCTAAAAACAGCAATTGGTATCCCACTCACATGTGCTGAATAGAACAAGAGCAGTTGAGAGTTTAAACTGAGTCTCTCACATTCATATCACAGAGACGCCGGTCCACTGCACGGCTGATGTATCAGAGTCCTTCCGCATCACGTGTGCCGGCTCCAATTCTCGCGGGGGTTCGTCTTACACAGTCCTCTGTAGCGGCTTCTGCTTCCGGTGCAGAGGGTCTCTCTGCAGTATGTCTTTAACTGCTCCACAAATGCGCATGCCCTACGCGTTTCTCCACTTGGGCTTCGTCAGGGGCTACTATCTTTAACCTCTCCCTACCTGGGTATTTATATCTACCTCTCATGATTGATTGGCTTATGTCAGAATTGGTTAATTGACACCCTATTCATTTAATTTGGTCATGACAACTGTTATTCAAAGACAACAGTCCACTGTGATCACATTTGGATTACATAAAAATTGCACAAAAATTACAATAACATATAGAGATTCTTAGTAATACACAATTTAATACATATTGTCATAATAGACTTATTCAATTACTTTAGTACATCTAACTAATCAAAAATTGTTTGCCCGTTAATTCATCCACTATTACAAGGTACTGTTACTAGATACTTCATGATATCTGCATATCATTAGAGGATATCGTGGTCATACTAATTTCTTAAAACAAATCAAACAGATTATTTAAGGAACATGAGACATCTGATCACGTTATTCATATCATATATTCCAGACTAGGTTATTTTTGTTATCAAACGGGGTAATAGGTGTTCAAGGGAGAACGTTTTAACGATAAACTCATTTATACTAGATGATAATCATCCAATTTGTTGACAGATTGAACTTGATTCATTATGTAAGAACTTACTCACATCTTAAATCACTTAGACTTAGCATTCCCCACCATTAATAGGGTAAGAGGATTAGTGAGCTCTATGTATGCAACATGCTAACCCATATAGCTTAAAGAACAACAGAGATTAGATACGTTATGTCTAGTTATATATTCAATGGTATAATACCAAGAGGAAGGAATGTATAGTTACCAGCTAATCTAATAAACTTGCCAGATTTATCAAAAACATATGATAATGTTAATCACTCATAGAGAATAAAGTGCATTGTTTTATAATTGAAGAATTGTTAATTAAGATATAGTATCATGATACAGAAACTAAATAATTTGTGATTAAATCCCAAAATAGATTGCAATAAATAAATAAATAAATTATTTAGAAGACAATTCGTGAAAAAAGATTAAAATAAAATTATATTAGTTAGGTGCCCAGAAATTAATACATACATAATTAAATTGGATCAACATTAGGAAATACTCTGATATCTCCATATGTTAAATTTGCTAAACCACATAGAGAGACACATAATCACACATAATTTTATGATCAAAATTCATATTGAACTCTTAGAAAAACCCGTATAAAGTTAATAATTACAGACACAGTATACGCACGATTCATATTCATATATGATAGATATTACTTCAATTATCAATTCCCACAAATTACAATTTGTTACATGAATTCCCTAACATCCCATTACAGATATCCAATCAAAGAGGAGGTTGATGGAGATATTAAATAAGTGGATGGGTATATAGAGAGAGGCTATGTTATTATTACATTTGATTTTAAATATTTTGATTCTCATTCAATATCTCCATATACCTGTTTTTAATCAGGTTCTTGGGAAAACTTTAAATGCAGGATTACGTGGACACCAACAAAAATCATAAACATATATAACTTAGGATAGCAGCATTACTGATCACAGCAATATAATGGTTATAACGGTCACAGTTTATTTTTCAAGGGCGGTGTTAAGACATATTATGGGATTCTATATACTTTTATTCCCAATTGATATATAGAGGTTTGAGTGAAAAAAGTACAAGCACAGAGTGCGCAAGACATGATACAAGAACTACATTATTATCACCACATCATATACATAGGGAAATGCGTTTGAAATATATAGCAGATAGCCAATAGTACATAACTATAGAGAAGGTTATATAATGACATAATGTTATTACTATTATTCCCTCAGAAAAGATCCCAGGTCGATGTCAATATTCATACCCTGTGGTATTAAATATATTTATATATATATATTAAATATTTGTAAATCCAGAAGGTTTCCTGTCTGGATATTTTAATGACCTGGTTACCACCTCTCCAATTTGGATGAATTTTATCAAAACCAAATGGGATACCAATTGCTGTTTTTAGATAGGAAATTTTATTAAAGGTTTTACACTATATTCCTTTTTTTCCTATATTACTTCCCCCTCCCTCTCCCCCCCCCCTCCCTTCGTGAGATCCATCCCGTGGAAAGATGCCCTTCAGCAGCGGAATGATGATGAAGCTGCAATAGCTGTTTGAAGAATCGTGTGCAGCCTGAGAATACACCACGAAATTGAAGTTCATCAGTAGCAGAGCTCCTGAGTCCTATTGTGGATTAAAGGCTTTAAAATTGCTGACCAACAGTAATTGCATATCTTACCTCCTAAGTCCTGATTGTTCTGACATACTACCCTATGATATTTCTCTCCTTTTTTTCTTTTCTTCTCTTCCCTGCAATTTGCGCCTAGGTCATTTCTTCTCTGTATACCAATTTGCGGCAGGTGTGGAGCCGTGGACCTACTGTAAGTGGCAGCATTCTGTAGGGTTAGTGTTTTTAGGGGTTAATCACCTCTCAGTTGATTGATTGGCCAGGTGTATTGTTTATTTACTTTGCATCTAACTAAGTGTTTGGTTTTGCGCTGTTGTATCTTGCTTTTTCTGTATTTTGTCCACTACACAACTAGCTGCATCCCTGCAACACAAGTTAACAATATGGCCACATCATTGGAACATAATTCCATGTTCTATATGAGGAAACATAGTGGTTTAGAAACAGAAGACATATTTTCAGACGATATCAGGTTAGAGAGTATATCAGGAGATGAAGAGGATTTAGACTCTTTATTCCTAAAATTGGAAAGGTTGATGATTAAGGATACCAAAGCATATTGGGAGGTAATCACGTTAGAACAATACATCGCGGTTGATAGAATCCCCAGAGGGTTAAAGATTTTTAAAGATCCAACTTCTAATCAAGACGATATTTTGTTTATGAAGGAATGGAATAAAATTTTAGACATGGCATCAATTGAACTAATGAAGTTACTAATTACACACAGAAACAAAAATCTAGCAATATTAGAGGTTGATATACAAACAATAGAGAATAAATTAAATAGCCTGGAGAAAACAGAGAAACATAAAGAGATTGAGAAAAAAGTTAAACTAAGAACAGATAAAATTGAAAAGGATACAAAATTATCCAAACAAAGAAAGTTTAGGAGAGATAAAGAGGACTATCTTAATAACTGTTATAGATCATGGAAAAAGAATCAACAAGAAATAAAAATAGAGACAAAGGGGTCTAGCCAAAATGAGGAACAACAAGGACATCAGAATGTCAATGAGAACAGATACATGGGTCCAAGAACTAATAACTATCACCATAAGGATAATAGATATTGGAATAAACACAAATACCATCAAGACAGAGATAGACGGGGTTCCGGTGATTATAGAAGTAGAAAACAGAGTTGGAAGGGACAACAGAATAGATACAATACACGACAGGAATATACATCTAAAGAAAAAGAACGAGAGGAGGTTTTTGTGGAGGAGGAAAGACCTTCAACATCAGCCTCCTCTTTTTTAGAGAGAAGACATCAGAGAGAGAAACCAGGGGAAACATTGAAATTACAACAGAAGGAAGACAACAAAACACACACCCCCCAGAAAAGGAAGATAGAAAGCCCACAAAGAGAGGAAAAAGAGGAGGGACCAAAACCAGCAAAAAAACAAACACTGTAGAGAATATCACGAAGGGTATCTTTAATCTTAGTGACATTTCCCTTACTAATGAGCAGACAAGTATTCTAAAGAAAGGTTTAGCCTTTGCTCCAACCAACAAAATCAATACGTTTAATACCTATATTGATATTAGTAAATTTGCCAGAAATTTGACACTAAAAAAATATTTTATGAAGCAAAATGTGACGCATGAGGTACATCAAGGCGGTATAGCCACCTGTGAGAGATTTGTACATACATCGTGCAAAAGCAAATCAATTTTCTTTCCCAGTTATCTAAAAGGAGGGCACATTGACACCTTTACTAAATCAGTACAGGAAGACATTGAAATACTTACAATGGATAAAAAGCCTAGAACTATCAAGAATTTAACTAAACAAGAACTAAAGGCAGTAGGTGAACTCTCTAAAAGAGATGATATTGTGATCAAACCAGCAGATAAGGGGGGGGGGGGTGGTCATCCTAAATAGAAGAGATTATGACAGAGAATCCCACAGATTACTTGGAGACATTGAAACATACAAAGTATTACAAAATAACCCCACTGAACAATATAAAAAAAGAGCTATTGGAATTATTGAATGAGGGATATAGGGTTGGGATTCTTAACAAATCAGAATGGGAATACTTAAATACAGAATCTCCAAGAATCCCAATCTGCTATTATTTACCAAAACTTCATAAGGATGCCACCAACCCCCCTGGATGCCCAATAGTATCTGGGATTAAATCCCTAACTGCAAACCTTTCAGGTTACATCGACACATTTTTGAAAAACCCTGTTAAAAAATTAAAATCCTATATTCAGGACAGTATTCAAGTATTGAACATTGTACAGAACATGACATGGAGTGAAAACTATATATTGGTCACCTGTGACGTTTCCACACTGTACACGGTAATAGACCATACCCATGGGTGTACTGCAGTCAGGGAAAATCTCGTCCAGAATGGCGAACTAGACCAAACACAAGTTAAGTTTATCATAGACTGTATAAAATACATACTCAGTCACAATTATTTTTGGTACGATGAACACTATTACCTGCAGATCAGAGGCACTGCTATGGGTACCAGATTTGCTCCGAACTATGCCAACATTTTTATGGGAATGTGGGAAGACAAATTCATCTGGTCGGACCACAAGTTTGGAGCAAATCTGGTATCCTGGCATAGATACATTGACGATATACTGTTCGTATGGGATGGGAGTGAAGAATCACTCATAACATTCCTAACACAACTTAATAACAATCCCTATAATCTCAGGTTCACGTATAAGTATAGTCGTACAAGTATTGACTTTCTTGATTTACAACTTTATGTTCTAAATGGGATATTGGAAACCAGAACCTATGTAAAATCGGTGGATTGTCATAGTTTCCTAAT
Source organism: Ascaphus truei (assembly GCF_040206685.1). Classification (NCBI taxonomy): domain Eukaryota; kingdom Metazoa; phylum Chordata; class Amphibia; order Anura; family Ascaphidae; genus Ascaphus; species Ascaphus truei. Next base: position 94,537,211 of record NC_134488.1, read on the forward strand.
GGGAGATAGTGGACACCATGATAAATGGATTAACAACATACCTTTAGGTCAACTACAGAGGATTAAATGTAATTGCTCTCAAGATACAATCTTCCATGAGCAGGCACATGAATTGATGGATAGGTTCACAGAGAGGAAATACATAAAAGATATAGTAGATGTAGCATACAATAAGGTCACACAAATGGAGTGGAAAGATTTATTGACATACAAAAGCAAAGAGAAAGAGGGCCAAAGAGGAGAGAAGGATAAAATATCTGTACCATTTATCACAAGGTACACAAGCTCCTCCAAAAACATCAGTAGAATATTCCAAAAACATTGGAATATTCTCCATAAAGACCCCATCTTGCAACAAATATTACCACAGAAACCAGAAATAATCTTTACCAAGGCTCCAAATCTGAAACAGAGTTAGGCTCCGAGTTGCCTGAAAAAGGAATGCACTAAGCCTATAACTGTTACTAATGGTTTCTATAAATGCCTGACATGTAGAGGATGCAAATTAAATCAGAGTGCGCAGAAATCATTCAAGAAAATAAAATCAGAAACAACACAAGAGGAACATGAAAGAAAAGATTTTATTGACTGCAACTCGAGTTATGTAATATACATGTTACAATGTCCATGTAACAAACAATACATAGGAAGAACCACACGCAAACTTAAATTGAGAATAGCGGAACATATAAAGAACATAGAGAGGGTTTTTTTACATATGAATACATATGAATACATATGAATATGAATCGTGTGTATACTGTGTCTGTAATTATTAACTTTATACGGGTTTTTCTAAGAGTTCAATATGAATTTTGATCATAAAATTATGTGTGATTATGTGTCTCTCTATGTGGTTTAGCAAATTTAACATATGGAGATATCAGAGTATTTGCTAATGTTGATCCAATTTAATTATGTATGTATTAATTTCTGGGCACCTAACTAATATAATTTTATTTTAATCTTTTTTCATGAGTTGTCTTCTAAATAATTTATTTATTTATTGCAATCTATTTTGGGATTTAATCACAAATTATTTAGTTTCTGTATCAAGATACTATATCTTAATTAATAATTCTTCAATTATAAAACAATGCACTTTATTCTCTATGAGTGATTAACATTATCATATGTTTTTGATAAATCTGGCAAGTTTATTAGATTAGCTGGTAACTATACATTCCTTCCTCTTGGTATTATACCATTGAATATATAACTAGACATAACGTATCTAATCTCTGTTGTTCTTTAAACTATATGGGTTAGCATGTTGCATACATACAGTAGAGCTCACTAATCCTCTTACCCTATTAATGGTGGGGAATGCTAAATCTAAGTGATTTAAGATGTGAGTAAGTTCTTACATAATGAATCAAGTTCAATCTGTCAACAAATTGGATGATTATCATCTAGTATAAATGAGTTTATCGTTAAAACGTTCTCCCTTGAACACCTATTACCCCGTTTGATAACAAAAATAACCTAGTCTGGAATATATTATATGAATAACGTGATCAGATGTCTCATGTTCTTTAAATAATCTGTTTGATTTGTTTTAAGAAATTAGTATGACGACGATATCCTCTAATGATATGCAGATACCATGAAGTGTCTAGTAACAGTTTAAGTACCTTGTAATAGTGGATGAATTAACGGGCAAACAATTTTTGATTAGTTAGATGTACTAAAGTAATTGAATAAGTCTATTATGACAATATGTATTAAATTGTGTATTACTAAGAATCTCTATATGTTATTGTAATTTTTGTGCAATTTTTATGTAATCCAAATGTGATCACAGTAGACTGTTGTCTTTGAATAACAGTTGTCATGACCAAATTAAATGAATAGGGTGTCAATTAACCAATTCTGACATAAGCTAATCAATCATGAGAGGTAGATATAAATACCCAGGTAGGGAGAGGTTAAGGATAGTAGCCCCTGACGAAGCCCAAGTGGAGAAACGCGTAGGGCATGCGCATTGGTGGAACAGTTAAAGACATACTGCAGAGAGACCCTCTGCACCGGAGCAGAAGCCGCTACAGAGGACTGTGTAAGACGAACCCCCGCGAGAATTGGAGCCGGCACACGTGATGCGGAAGGACTCTGATACATCAGCCGTGCAGTGGACCGGCATCTCTGTGATATGAGTGTGAGAGACTCAGTTTAAACTCTCAACTGCTCTTGTTCGATTCAGCACATGTGAGTGGGATACCAATTGCTGTTTTTAGATAGGAAATTTTATTAAAGGTTTTACACTATATTCCTTTTTTTCCTATATTACTTCCCCCTGCCCCCCCCCCTCCCTTCGTGAGATCCATCCCGTGGAAAGATGCCCTTCAGCAGCGGAATGATGATGAAGCTGCAAAAGCTGTTTGAAGAATCGTGTGCAGCCTGAGAATACACCACGAAATTGAAGTTCATCAGTAGCAGAGCTCCTGAGTCCCATTGTGGATTAAAGGCTTTAAAATTTCTGACCAACGGTAATTGCATATCTTACCTCCTAAGTCCTGATTGTTCTGGCATACTACCCTATGATATTTTTCTCCTTTTTTTCTTTTCTTCTCTTCCCTGCAATTTGCGCCTAGGTCATTTATTCTATATATATATATATATATATGAAACAAAAAGAAAACAGCGCGGCTCCCATAGCGTAAAATTGTAATTTAATATTAAAAATGTCGTGTAGATGAATCACGGACACTTACAATGTGCAGGTAAAATGAAGACATGAATATAAGATCGTTTGTAGTCACCACTATGGAGCCTCTGTGGAGAGATGGTGCTGGGATGTCCTACACACTCTTGCTACGAACGCCAGGTGGGTGCGCGCGCACCTAGTCTCCTCCTGGAAATAGATCTCGCGAGAGTGTGGGTCCCCGCCACGTAACAGGATGCTGACACAGAGGTCAGGCTTCTTGCGTCACCATGGAATAATCCAAACGCCGGCTCCAAATGGAATCGTATAACTGATGACTAATAAACTAAAAAGTTCATAGATAGTTCATAAATGGTAAATGGATATAATAAGTCCAATACTAGCTCCTTCCCTACGCGTTTCGTCGCGATATGCGACTTCCTCAGGGGAATGAGCTGAACTAAGAGAATTGCCAAATATATATACACCTGTACAATTGATGCACATAGAACACCTGGGTGTTAATTGATGATAAAAACCATTAACTCTTGCAGGGCTGGGTCAAAGGGGAAAGTGAAGGGAGGGGTAGGAGGGGGAGGGGGAAAGGAGGTGGACATAAAAACATGAGGTACAATAAATAGTGGCATAAAACATGATAAAAGTGTTGCACGCAATGTATACATATAACAAACATATATAAAACATGCATATGATCTATATTATACAATAAGATCAGTATATATGATATCACTGCTAAACTCACTTAAAACATAATGGAAATATACATAAATAGGGTATAATTATACATTGTAACATAATACATATACTATATTGCTGTAGGTTTAATGAATATAATATTGTGTAGAAGATGAAAAATGAATAAAAATAAAAAATATATAAATATATATATAATGAGAAGATATAAGGTGAATGAACTAATATACAATGTAAAAATGCAGAATGAGATAAAGGTCTTTAACTGAAAAATGTATGAAAAAATATAAAGATAATAAAAACTGAAATGAAGATAAATAATAAATAAAACAAAAAATAAAAATACAATTAAAAATAAAATAAAAATAAAACATAAAAATGGAAACAAAAATGATAATATTAATAATGACCTAAGTGGAATAATCCAAACGCCGGCTCCAAATGGAATCGTATAACTGATGACTAATAAACTAAAAAGTTCATAGATAGTTCATAAATGGTAAATGGATATAATAAGTCCAATACTAGCTCCTTCCCTATGCGTTTCGGTGCGATATGCGACTTCCTCAGGGGTTGAGCTGAACTAAGAGAATTGCCAAATATATATACACCTGTACAATTGATGCACATAGAACACCTGGATGTTAATTGATGATAAAAACCATTAACTCTTGCAGGGCTGGGTCAAAGGGGAAAGTGAAGGTAGGGTGGGGGGGGAGGGGGAAAGGAGGTGGACATAAAAACATGAGGCACAATAAATAGTGGCATAAAACATGATAAAGAGATGTGCTACAGGTGACTGGTAATTGAGAATCCCTTTGCTGCACGTGTGTGGAGTGTCTCCCTAGCAGCTCTCACCTCAAGGTGGTCCCCCCTAAAAGGGGGGAGGACACCCTGAAAAACAAAAAAGAGAATGCACACAATGCGCCCCGGGGATTAAGGAAATGTCATTTATTAAAGACACAAATACTGAGGGGATCCAACCCCACCTCAGTAACAAATGTTACACAGCTCAGATCCGGTTAAAACATATAAACCCTGAAATATCAATGTCCCTAAACCGTGCAACACATAAAATGCAAAAAAGCAGCAAATGTTATCAGTTAATAAAAACAATAATCCAAGATGGTTTAAAGTAAACCGCCATAAGGGACTATCCCTAAAAAACAAAACAAATGCAATCAATTAAAATAAAATAATAATCCAAGATGGTCTAAGGTACCGCCATAGAGGACTAACAAGGGCTGACGGTAACTCACACTAAAGCAGAAATGCGGGTCCACGGCAACCGTACAAAGATCCGGATCACGGCACCGCAGGGATGGAAACACTGCATGTGCTTCGTGCAGACTCCGTCTCAGCCTGTCAGCAAACACGCGCAGGATGACCTGTCGTGACCTCTACGCGTTTCACACTACGTGCTTCGTCAGGAGGTCACGTACAGCGTCATCCGCGCGTATTTGTATGGGCGGCTACCAATAAAATGGGATGGCCCAAGGGGAACACCCTTTAAATGCGTACATTGGCAAAAATGATGTGAGCTCTTATTCAATGTCCCTACTATTGAACACAACTCCCGTGAGCTACATGCAATGATCAATAATTAATCAAAACAAAGCAGATGATACTTAATACATTAATAGATATAAAACATAAAACTATTTTACATACAAAATATAAGAACGTCATATATATTTTAATGAACAAATCACCTTATGTATTTACCATAAAATAACATTATTAAAAAGGTACCTCTATAGTAACAGTTACCAAAAAGTATTCACAAAAACATTTCATTATTCACCTTAAAAATAGAGTTAATTCAATGAGTTCATTAGAGCCAGTAGGATATCTAGTTTGCATTTCATAAATCCAATACTGTTCCCGTTTTAATAAATGATTTTCTCTGTTGCCCTGTCTAGTATTCAATGATACACTTTCAAGTCCCTTAAATGTAATACAGCCAGGGTCATTATTATGAACCTCTTTAAAGTGTTTTAATAGCGGAGTTAGTGGCATACATTTAGCTTTTTTTTTTGGCTATGTGTTTTTAACATTTCTCAAATGTTCTAACATACGCATTTCGAGTGGTCTTTTAGTCTTGCCTATGTACTGTAAATTACAGCTACACTGCAAGACATAGACCACATGCGTTGTCTGACAGTTGATGAAACTTTTTGTGTTGTAAACAGATTTAGTGGCACATGACGTAAATGTTTTCTCTTTACTAATATGTTTACATGCCTTGCACTTTCCGCATTTATATGTGCCCGTGATCCCCAAGCGTTTCTTAATGTCACCTGATGGTGCAGTGCTATTGATGACTTGGCTTGGGGCCAGCATGTTTTTCAAATTTGGTGCACGTTTAAACACTATACCTGGCTGAGACTTTAGTTGGGGACCTAAAATGGGGTCCATTTTAAGTATGCCCCACTGTTTCTGCAATATTTTTCTAACGCTATGGTGCATATCACTAAATTGGGTAATAAAAGCAGGGAATTGATTGTTTTTACTCTTATCAATCTTTTTGTGATGATATTTCATCAGTGATTTTCTTGGAATTTTCTCCAGTCTCTTCAACGAGGAACCTATCAGGTCCTCCTCATATTTTTTATCAAGAAATCTATTTTTGAGAAACAGGGATTGTTCTCCAAACTCCTCAACCTTGGAGTCGTTTCTCTTTAATCTCACAAATAGATTGAATGGAATATTTTGGACCCATCTCTTGTCATGGCAACTGAATGGGTCCAAATAAGAGTTAACATTAGTGACTTTAAAGTGTGTTTTCTTGTGAATAGTGTTAGCTTCAATATAAATTTCTAAGTCAAGAAAATGAATGCGAACCGCACTATTCTCACCACTAAATTTTAAATTAAAATCATTAACATTTAGAAGGGCAACAAAATCGAGATATGACTCCTCACTTCCCTCTCCAGACAATAATAATATCATCGATATATCTCCTCCACAGCTTAAGCTGTGGAGGAGGACACCGAAGAATCACAAGTGACTCCCACTGTCCCATATGTAGATTGGCGAACAATGGGGCAAACGTAGTCCCCATCGCCGTCCCCAAGATTTGTAAAAATAAAAATAAAAAAAAAAGGGAATCAAACAAAAAATAATTGTGACCAAGGATAAAATTAATGGATGTGAGAATAAACTCAATTTGTGTGATAGGTAGTGCTTGAGGTGTCATTAAAAAGTGTCTAATAGCCTCTATTCCTTTTTGGTGAGGGATACTAGTGTATAAGGCCTGGACATCAAGAGTGGCTAATCTATAATTTTCTTTCCAAACAAAACTATCCAAAATCTGTAAAACCATAGTGGTGTCTTTCAGGTGAGATGGAAGTGATGTAACAAGTGGTTGTAAATAAAAATCAATATATGTAGATAAATTAGAAGTGAAGGAATTAATCCCCGAAATAATGGGACGTCCAGGTGGGGAAGTGTGTGATTTGTGTATCTTGGGAATATAATAGAAAATAGGGACAGAGGAGGCTCAATGAACAAATACTCATATTCTGGTTTAGATAAAATTCCAATATCAAGTGCCTCAACAAGATGTGTTTTAATGAGACCCAGATATTCCTTTGTAGAATCCTTTTTAAGTACGACATATGAAGTCTGATCCTTTAAAAGACGATGGGCCTCATGTCTCTAACCATTAGGGGAATTGAACATATACCAATGTCCCATATTGGAGGTGATAGATTCAAGAAGCTATGTTTGCGAGAGACCTTTTGGATATATACGCTGGATACTTTGGCACCAAAAGGGTTTAATGAACACATAGATACCAGCACACTGGTTTAGTGTTTCATAGCCCCTGTTTTCTCGTTTAATGACGGTATCATCTTTGGGTGTATTTATATCACCTAATGAACTCCTTTTAATATGCGTTTGTGTTTATTTCTTTGGGAAATATATATCTTTCCATTTACATATCTCGCCACTTAGGTCATTATTAATATTATCATTTTTGTTTCCATTTTTATGTTTTATTTTTATTTTATTTTTAATTGTATTTTTATTTTTTATTTTATTTATTATTTATCTTCATTTCAGTTTTTATTATCTTTATATTTTTTCATACATTTATCAGTTAAAGACCGTTATCTCATTCTGCATTTTTACATTGTATATTGGTTCATTCACCTTATATCTTCTCATTATATATATATTTATATATATTTTTATTTTTATTCATTTTTCATCTTCTACACAATATTATATTCATTAAACCTACAGCAATATAGTATATGTATTATGTTACAATGTATAATTATACCCTATTTATGTATATTTCCATTATGTTTTAAGTGAGTTTAGCAGTAATATCATATATACTGTTCTTATTGTATAATATAGATCATATGCATGTTTTATATATGTTTGTTATATGTATACATTGCGTGCAACACTTTTATCATGTTTTATGCCACTATTTATTGTACCTCATGTTTTTATGTCCACCTCCTTTCCCCCTTCCCCCCTACCCCTCCCTTCACTTTCCCCTTTGACCCAGCCCTGCAAGAGTTAATGGTTTTTATCATCAATTAACACCCAGGTGTTCTATGTGCATCAATTGTACAGGTGTATATATATTTGGCAATTCTCTTAGTTCAGCTCATTCCCCTGAGGAAGTCGCATATCGCGACGAAATGCGTAGGGAAGGAGCTAGTATTGGACTTATTATATCCATTTACCATTTATGAACTATCTATGAACTTTTTAGTTTATTAGTCATCAGTTATACGATTCCATTTGGAGCCGGCGTTTGGATTATTCCATGGTGACGCAAGAAGCCTGACCTCTGTGTCAGCATCCTGTTACGTGGAGGGGACCCACACTCTCGCGAGATCTATTTCCAGGAGGAGACTAGGTGCGCGCGCACCCACCTGGCGTTCGTAGCAAGAGTGTGTAGGACATCCCAGCACCATCTCTCCACAGAGGCTCCATAGTGGTGACTACAAACGATCTTATATTCATGTCTTTATTTTACCTGCACATTGTAAGTGTCCGTGATTCATCTACACGACATTTTTAATATTAAATTACAATTTTACGCTATGGGAACCGCGCTGTTTTCTTTTTGTTTCACAGGTTGAGAGGAAGGTGGTTTGTCCTGAAGACCGGCAGCGGAACCCAGTAGCAGTATCAAGACACTTTTTTACACATTTTATTTTTATTTTTTTCACCTGTCTCTAGGGGCTTTTTTTCCTTTTCCCCCATGTCCCACCCCATCCTTCCCGTTTCCCCCCCCTTTCCAAATGTTTGTGTTGCATGTTATCATATGTTTTAACATGTATTAGTTCATATTTGTTCACTATTAGTATATGGTATACCCCTCTATGTTTTACCACATTACTGTTCAATTGCCATTCCTCTTACTGTGCAGTTCCAGTTAGCGCATCAGTGCCCCTTTCCCCATTTCCCCCTTTACATTTGCAATTCATATATATATATAAAAAAAAATCAGCGCTGGAATTGGCACTAGGTGAGTATGGAATATAGTGATATATTAATAAAGTGTAAAGAAGTATATCTAGCACTGGTCAGGAAAATCAATCATGGGATGCAGCTCTAAAATGATATGCCTATCCTAAAGAATTGAAAAAAAGAGGAAAAAGCGCAATCCCATGTAGCTGTTAAAAATATATAGGGAAAATTTAATAAAGACAATAAAGGTTGGTTACTAGTCGTACAAATGACACAAATACAGAAATAACATGACAATTAAACAATATAACAATATATATATGGATAAAGATAAAAGACCAAATAAATGTCGAATGCTGTGTCCAGAAAAAATGTCCAAATGTTAATGTGAGGGAGTGGTATTCGATTGAGTAAAGCACTTATTTGCCCAACATGGGTGATGATTGTAGCAACAGTGGGGAGTAGAGTGACTCTGGTATAAATCAATTGTGAAGATGAAGATAGCCATAAAAGGCTGAAGGTGTTTCCTATATGTAGGATCCAGGGGAATGCAGAGGGGGGTAAGGGAACGGTCTCACCATTAAAGTGTAAACGCGATGAACCAAATGGGTGTCTGCGTCCCTCCGTCAGCAGCGCCTGCAGTCCGGCGACGCAAGTGTAACGTATTGCTGATCCGGGTAAACTTAGAGACTCAGGGGGCTATGCACTAAGTTCAATGGCTTTGCGTTCTGATGTTCAAAAAAAGCACGTCCATTAAAAAGTGAGGCCAGGGTCGCGATTCACTAAGGCATTAAGCTCATTTTTTAACGTACCTGCTCAAAACACCCACAGCGTACGGGTTGCTTTTTTCCCCCCTTGCTAGCGTTCTTAAACTTCACGTACACAAGCTGATAGAAAAAAAAGCCGCATGTAACATTTGCATGGAGATTCTGTATCTCCATGCAAGGCTGTTACAGGCTATCGTACACTAAATAAATACATTTGAATAATAGTGTACATGAGCAGGGGGTCTCCGGAGCTGAACAGCATTGGTTTCAGGTCCGAGGACCCCCTACTCAGGAGATACAGGCCCCGTTATGGGGTGCCGGTATCCCCTGTCGAATTTCAATGTCCCAGTCACGTGATGCGGAAACTTGAACGTGCAGGGGATACCGGCACCCCATAACGGGGCGTGTATCTCATGAACAAGGGGGTCCTCGGACCTCAAACCAATGCTGTTCAGCTCCGGAGACCCCCTGCTCATGTACATTATTAATCAAATGTATATTAAAAAAAGATTTAACAAACATCAATACACAACCCCAGCCCCCCCCACCCCCTCCGCCCTAACACATACAGTACAATAAGGTGCAAAATTACTATTATCCAGATATGGATAAAAGATTATTTGCCCATTATTAAACACTGCATTAGCATACCTAAATAAAGTCAATAAAAGCAGTAGCCAGCTAATCCAATCAATACAAGCAGTAACAACATCAACAATGATTTAATAAAACCATTAACCATTAGCCAACCATTAGCCAATCAGGTGGCTGTTAACCATTTTGAGGCTAAATGTGACGTCACAAGTTCTATTTAAGGCCGTGATTTGAGCCCAAGAAGACGACGAGATAACATCGGTTGGGATTTACCATGGGTTTTTTTGGATTGACAGATGAAGAAAGAAGATAAAAAAAAGATCAAGAAATGGTGACAGATGAAGATAGAAGAAGGTGATTAAAGAAAGAAAAAAGAAGATTTGGGTACCTGATCCGGATCTTCATAGCGGATGGCATCGGATGCTGTTGGAGGCCTTCAAGGTACGTGAGCTTCCTGTTACCCCGGGAGTCGGAGGGCCACCACTTCTAATGGTAAGTAACATATTGAATGTTTTTTACAGGTTTCTTAATTGGATGTGTTTTTTGATTTTTTGGGGGGAGGCACATTGACTGATAATATATTAATCTGTACCACTTTAAGGTACAGATTAATACATTATCATGACAATATTTGTGGGGCATTTGTGGCTTGGTATTGCTGTTGGTGTTTTTAATGTCAGTTTTTTATGTGGATGTCATTGTTTGTTTTTTTCCTGCTTAATGTAATAAAATGTTTGCGATTGGTGTTCGCTTGTAGTTAATGTTGTATTACTGTATGTTAGCTAATGTGTTTTATGGTTACTTCAGAAATTGTTTGAATGTATTTCATTGTCTTTTAATGGTTACATTCATTAATGTTGTAGTAATTCATTGGTTTGATTGGTTAGTGTTACTATTCATTTTGAGTTGGTTTAGGAATTAATTGGTTTCATTGGTTAATGGTTTAATTAATTCATTGTTGATGTTGGTATTGCTTGTATTCATTGGATTAGCTGGCTACTGTTTTTATTTAGTGAAGTATGTTTTTTTGGAGTTAGGTTTTATTATTGTGTATCTGGTGCATTAATGCATTGTAATTAGGGTGCCCATTGAGTGCTATAGAGGCTTATCATACCCATATTATTATTATATGGGTATGATGTACCACTATACTACTAAATGGGTACAGGGTGGGTATAGTCAGTTCAGGATGGGTGCTTATTGTACTGTATGTGTTAGGGGGTTGTATTTAGTTAGAAATAATGTTTATTATTTTTGTAGGTACAACATTGGTACCGCAGGCCCGCGGGGACCCCGGGACTCCCGCGGGGACGCCAGGACGGCCGCGGGGTCAGCTGGGGACACCCGCACGACCCCCGGCCTCCCTCAGGGTCCCCCGCGGGGTCTGCCAGGGACACCCGCCGGCCTGTTGTATGGGTGTTGCGCATGCAAAAATGTAAAGCAGGAAATTTTTCAAAGTATAGGTTTTTTTGCATCTACTTTGATCTGACTTGTTCTGTTCAACGCAACTTTCGCGTACGCTAAGGTTGCGTTCCTTAGAGCATCCCGCTTAAGGTCAGAATTTATTGCAAACAGAGTAACGAGTTGGACTTAGAAAAATTTCCAGAAAAAAGTCAGTTTTAGAGCGCAAAGTGCCTGTTTGAGTGGCTTAGTGCATCGTGTTCAGTGCAACATCACGTTCTAAGAGCACTTTGCGCTCTAAAAGTGACTTAACAAAGCTTAGTACTTGATCCCCTCAGTCCTGTCTCCTGACAGCCCCCCTCACGATCTCAAGATTCCTCCAAGATAAGAATGGATGCAGCAGATGGATGAATATTGCTGCACTGCTCTGCGAATCCACCTGCAGGCTGACATCCTCCTCTCAGATGCAGTAAGCGCCGAAAAGGCTTTTATCGCATGTTCTCGCCAAAATTGCCTTCCCGATTCAGTAAGCGCCGATAAGTTGGAAAAATCAGCAATTTTGGTTCCCGATAAAAAATTATCGGCAGCCGGGTGCCGATAAGCCACTTATCGGCACTTTTTGAACTCGGCTGAATTCAGGTAGCCCGATTAGCTTTTCGCTGCTGATCGGCACTCCAGAATTGAAAATTTAACGCCAATCCGTCACGCCAACTTGGTGTATAAGTATCGGCAAGGGCGACACTTTGAAAAAAATCAGGCCCTTTTCCTGGCTGGGATTGATGCCGGGGTCTCCGGAGCTGATACCCATTAATACCAGCATCGGAGCCCCCCGGCATGCATCCGAGGCAGGAAAAATGCATTTAAAGGCCACTTCATTGCCTTAGCGGCTAACCGCTAAGGGAATGAAAGAGTTAACCACCCGTGCCAGGTTTATTATGGGTAGCGGGTGTTGGTGAAGGGGGTATTTGGCCCTTGTTGTTTGTTTAGGGCTTGCTGGGGGGTTGCGGGTGCACTTAACACCTTCACGACCGCTACGGTCATGAAGGGGTTAAGCGCTCCCGCTACCCACCCGCAAGCCCCAAACAAACCACTGTTGGGGCCAAATACCCCCTTCACCAACTCCGCTACCCACAACAACAACAAAAACACACACAAAAGCCCCACACTAAATAAATAAATAAAGATATTATTATATATATAACTAGCTGATATACCCGGCGTTCCCCGGGCGTGGAAGGGCAGGGGGCATGGAGTGGAAGGGCGGGGGAGAGGGGCATGGAAGAGCGGGGGAGGGGGAGGCAAGGGGCATGGAGGGCAAAGGTCGGGGGGGGCAAAGGGCAGGGAGTGGCAAAGGGCAGAGGGGGGCAAAGGGCAGGGAGCGGTGGGGGGGCAAAGGGCAGGGAGGGGCACGGGGGCATCACAGGCACCCACTGACAAGGGGGCATCACAGGCACCCACTGACACAGGGGCGTCACAGGCACCCACTGATACGGGGGCATCACAGGCACCCACTGACACGGGGGCATCACAGGCACCCACTGATTTGGGGGAATCACAGCCACAGGCTGCACCCACTGACACAGGGAAGTTCACAGCCACAGGCTGCACCTTGTCCCACAGACAGAGCGGCACCCACTACCAGGCTAAGGACAGACCCACTCACGTCCTGTACAAAGGCCGTGGCACTTACACATCCCCTGCACACAGGCCGCGGGTGGCACAGACCTGCCGGTAGCCGCTGTCCGTGGGGTTGAAGTCACTGTCCCCGGGCCGCAGGGAGAACTGCAGGTTTGGGAACCTGTGCAGCCAGTACACCCACCAGGGAGGCAGGTATTCCACGCGAGACATTCTCCCACCCGCGGCGGGCGGGTCACAGTGCGGAGAGTGCGGGGAGCAGACACAGCGGCATCCCGGGGAGGAGGAGAGCGTGGGGGCGCGCGGCGCGTGCACACAATTCAGAGCCGTGGTGAGGTGAGAGTCCCCCGCTGTGTCCCGGGCGCTCGCTCCGCTCCCCCGCTGACTGTAGCGGCGCCGGGGTTGGTGGGGGGAGGAAAAAGCGTGGGAAACCGGGAGACCCTGGGAGAGGAGGAGTTGCGCGCGGGTCCCGATGAGCGGCGCACACTGCGGCTTTGATGAGTTGGATTTCAGGCTGATGTTCGGGGAGGAAGCGGCAGAGCCTCCGGGACCGGCGGGTAAGAGGTGTGTGTGTGTGTGTGTGTATGTGTGTGTGTGTGTGTGTGTGTGTTGGACCTTTGGCCCGTCACTCCACCTCAGGCAAATGAGAGGTGTGCGGGGGTGGGCGGGCCAAGGGACCAATCAGATTGCCGCTAGGGACAGTGCAGACAGGGCCACATACAATGCTTTCAGAAATATATAGTAAGATATATATATATTTATATGTATATTACCCCAACAACCCCTATACCCCCCTAACATACACATATATGCACATCAATAATACTAGAGTTTGGCGGGGGCCCTCGGGTGTTACCCGCAGGCCTGCAGTACCATACTTATAAAGAAATAAACCCCCCCCCGTAACACATACAGTATAGTAATGGGCACAATTACTATTATCTACAAATGGATAATAGTGAATGTGCCCATTTAAATACATAAAGAACAATAAATACATAAAATACATATTGCACTCACCCTTGTCCGGCTGCCACGATGAAGGCCATCCTCATCTTCATCCTGCCCATGCCCCCTCCGCTGTTGCAAAACCGAAACAAGAATAAAAACATCCAATGTAATGTCCCCCAAGCCCTATTAACCGCTACAGTCATTAAGGGGTTAACCCACCCTCACCCACCACTCGGGAGGCCTACATACCCTCCCCCACTAACCCCCCACCCCGTGAGGCCTAACCACCCTCACCCACTACCCAGCCGGGAAGCCTACCCACATACGCTTGGGGCCAATACTCCCTCCCCCCACCCCAAGTACCCACAATAAAAACAATACACAGCCCCACAATAAACATCATTCTATTTATTACATACATAACCCACCCCCTGTGCCCCCCATAAATACATGACTTATTATTTTACATACAGGGTTCATACCCCACGCCCAAGTGAGTCCCCGGTGGGCCTGACGGGTCACCTCACAGACCTACAGGTTACCAGCAACTTGTTTCATACAGGTTCTGGAGGCCTGTTGGTGGGTCCCGCCAGGTGCCATGGCCCACCAGGTGGTCTCTGTGGGTCACCGTGGGCCACAATTGGGTCCCCACAGTAGGCCTGCGGATGTCTGGGAGCCCCGGGTCAGACCCACAGGTGTCTGCGGGGCCTCGAGTGGTTCCCACGGGTGTCTGGGGACCCAGGTGGGCACTACGGGTCTGCGGTGCCCCCACTGATGTGGGGCCACCGGTTCTTTCCCACAGACTACGGTTACGCGGTGCTCCCACAGATGTGGGGCCACCGGTTCTTCCCCGCAGGTGTCCCCCGTGGACCCACCAGCCTGATACCTGTTAGATACCCGAGGATACCGCAGGTGGTCTCCAGAGGTCTCACGCAGAACCAAAAGGAACTAACCATGAATGTAAAATAAATAAACCTGACCTATACATTCAATATATCAATCCCCCTCCCCCCAACACAAACAGTATAATAATGTGCAAAATAACTATTATCCAGATAGGGATAATAGATTATTTGCCCATTATTAAACACATTAACTAGCATATTAAAATAAATAAAGTACTACTGACCTCATCAATAAGAAGCCCCCGTCGCCAGCAAAATCCTTGTTCTCCGTTGCCCACAAAATACATTGCCAATACATAGCCAATACATTGCAATTACATTCAGATATCAATTAACCCCTTAATCACCTTATCGGATAATAACCGCAAAGGTAATTAAGGGGTTAGGCCACCCTCGCCCGATACCCACCCTTCACCCATTCATTTGTACAGTGGCTTCATCATGCAACTATGTGAAGCGCTATGTACACTAATGGCGCTATATAAATAAAGACATACAATACAATATATATACACATGATGAACCAATATACACATAAATGTAGAAGGGTTATCAAAAACATGCTCTACTACAAATATCACTTCTCCATACAGACACAGTACAATAAAATCATATTTCCTTAAAAAATCCAATCTCATCTTCCAATCAAAATCCTCAAATGCCAATCAAAAGCCTCAAATGCCAATCAAAACATTGCATTTACATTGTATACATGATGCATACAATCTATGCACCTTGTACACTCTGCCAATGAATGTTAACAATAACATATTCCAAACAAAATACCAATACATCCAAACAAGTATACTATTTAAACCAATCAAGTAACCATAAATCAATTAGCATTCATTAATTAAATCACTAAACAATTTAAATTCAATCCATAACAATTAAACAATTAACTATTTCAATCGTTAAACAGAACAAGTTATCCTCAGACAAAATATAAGTACCAAAAAGAATACAATATACAAAAGCAAGCCTCACCCTGACCTAAAGTACACCATACAAGACCAAAAATTACATCTATCTAATTTTAAAATACATGACACACACATTTATGCATAGATGCTTTGGCAAAAACATTTTAAACACAGAAAAACAAGCTTTTAAAACAACATAATTTCTTACCCTGTATGTATATATAGATCTTGACATACATACATACATACATACATACATACATACATACATACAGTGGCAACAAATTATATACCAAAAAAAAAAACACATGTAAAAAAACAAAAAAAAATGAACAAGTTAAATAAAATACATTTCTTTTGTTCACTTACCATTACTAGACCCACTTACCGACTCCCGTTGAACAACTTACTCTCGAACCAATCCACGCACAGGTACCCAGAAAATAATAAACCATAAAATAATAAACATTAAAATAAAAAAACCAAAACAATCCAGGGGTCTTCTATTTGTAATCCATCTTCATCTATATTCTTCTTTCTTGTATCTTCTTCCGGTCTCTTCCGGGGTCTTCTTGTCTTCTTCGGCCACGCCCTGGCCTTCTTCTTCTGTAGGAGGTCCTTCCTCCTCGGCATCTGCCTTCAAAATGAGACGACATAGGCTTTTATAGGCCTATGACGTCACATTTTCATCATATGGTTTCCACGGCCCTGATTGGGCCGTGAAAACATGTGCTTTGGCCGAGAAAAAAAAAATGATGACATCATTTAAAGGCAATGAAAGCACAGCCAATCAGAATGGCTTTGCTTCAATTGCCTTTAAGATGACGTCATGAGGAGGAGCATGCACGATGGGCTCAGAGATGGCAGCATAGTCTGACAGCTCCACTAAACCCCGGTGCAATTTGTACAATAAACGCACTATAATACCCACGATTTCACTGCAAAAGCACACGCTCCGACAGCAGAAGTGGCGGAGATGCCAACAACACGTGCAGTTTCTCAAAAATCGAAGAGGAAATCAATTGATTTGCGCTCTTACTTTTGGAACTCTGATCCGGCAAAGAGCAGAGAGGAGGCTGCAATGTCGCCACGTGGGAGTTCAGATACAGACTCCACACAGGATAGAGGGGAGCAGACAGAAGATGCTGAACTACAGCCTGTGCTAAGGAAGGACATGAAACAATTTCTAATAGATATTAAAGAATTCTTCCGTACTGAGGTGGAGGGGTTGAGAAAAGACCTCCAAAATATTGGGGAACATACACACGAGCTGGAGCAACGCATGGATACATCAGTGGAATGCCACAAACACACGAAGCAGGAAATCATACAAATTAAAAACGCCTGACTGAACTGGAGGATAAACAAGAAGATGGGGAGAACAGAGACAGGAGAAATAACCTGCGTATAAGGGGCATACCTGAAGAAGTCCTGGATGTGGAGGATTTCGTGGGCAGATGGATGGAATCCCTGCTTCCAGATAAAACACCTGCGGAGCTCCAACTAGATCGCTGCCATCGTGCCCTGCGGTCCAAGCCTCTGCCAAACAATCCCCCGAGAGATGTGGTCCTGCGGATGCATTATTTCAAAATTAAAGAGGAACTCTGTAAAATCACACGGGCTTCCCCCACTGTTCAGTTTGACGGCATCCGCATGTCAGTGTTTCAAGACATTTCCCCCACCACACTGAATAAAAGAAGATCCCTCCATCCTCTGACTAAAATACTTCGGGACAAAGGCATAAATTATCGCTGGATCTTCCCGTTTGGTCTCCTGGTAGTTAGGGAGGGAAGGGCTCACACACTGAGACACGTGGATGAGGGAGCTGAGTTCCTGAGGAAATTGGGAGTAAAAGAAACTCTGGATTACCAGGCAGAGAAGCGTCCAGCCCTGGAAATTAACTGGAGGAAAGCGACCAGCGCACCTGAAAAGAAAAAAGATAAAAACAAAACATGAAGACTGCAAACTGTTCCACGTG
This sequence comes from Ascaphus truei, assembly GCF_040206685.1. Classification (NCBI taxonomy): domain Eukaryota; kingdom Metazoa; phylum Chordata; class Amphibia; order Anura; family Ascaphidae; genus Ascaphus; species Ascaphus truei. The sequence goes on from NC_134488.1 coordinate 94,555,162, forward strand.
TCACATATTTATCCCATTAAAGACTTACTGCACTGTTACCAAGGTTAATAGAGAGCCCTGCAGGGGGAAGTTATAATGCCTGTGCAGAGGCTCTAAAGTTATAAAAGACGAATATGTTGCTACAGTTATGATTGTTTACAGTTGATTTACAGCAACTAGTTCCTGTGCAAGTTATGTGTTCCAGTTTCCCTGCACTTATAGCCCCTGCCATGAGGCTTCTCCCGATGAAGGAAGATGGCGCCCAGGTGAGCAAGTATGCAGGAGCTGGGGACAACGCGCGAAGAAGAAGAGGGGCCAAGATGGCAGCGCCAAAAATGGCACAAAAATGTGGTAGCTGCGCTCCGGGAGAGGTGAAGGAGGGAGGAGAGGCGGAGCCACGAGTAGGGAGGAGTGCGGTGTGGAGCCAGCCTACCCACAACGTTGCTGGAGGGAAGTGACGTCATCCAGGTGACCGGGCGCTGGGTGATGACGCGATCGGAAGGACATCGGCGAAACCGGAAGTGCGGGTCTGCAGGCAGCAGGGAAGCTCGGCGGGGGTGCGCAAACTCCGCCGCCGAGAGCCCTGCTGAGCGGAGGAGAGAGGAGGGAGGGAGGCAGACTGGACACACTGCAGAAGGAGGCAGACATGGGGAACTGGAAGGGGGGTAGGGGTGTGGTAGTAGAGGTGGGATGGAAGCGGGGATAGGGGTGGACTGGAAGGGGGGGATTGGAAAGGGGGGTAGAGGTGTGATGGAAGGGGGGTAGGGGTGGGAGGAGGTAAGGGGGTAGATAGATGGTGGTAAGGAGAGGTAGTAGTGGGAAGGGTTAGCTTAGTAGAGAAGAGGTTTAGATTTGGGGTAGATGGATAGATTAAGACTAGACTAAGGTCTAGACAGACAGAGGGGAGTGAAAGAGCAGAGAGTCATAGCATAGCGATACAGAGGGAGGCCGCAACAGCCAAGGTGGAGGGAAACTTAAAGATGCAGCAGGACTATAGCACACATTTCTCTGCACACTTACACAGGGCAGAAGCAGCAGACTATGTAGCAAGGAAATGGGATAGGGGTGTTGAATGAAGTTATATAGTTATTGCGAAGAGATAGTTGGGTGTTATACAAAAAGATGAATGTTATAAAGTACAAGTTTTACATTGTGGTTAGGACAATGGAAGCTAGCACCGGAGGTTAGGGGGCGGTCACGCCACTCTGGCAGTAGGTATGTTCCATGGCCCCACAAGGGTAGTCACATCAGGGCCTGTGGGGAAAGTCCCAGGGGAGAAGAGACTCCAGAAGAGTCGACACCTTCAGGCCCTAGTGGAAGGTGCGGGGAGGAGGTGTGCTGCCCCTGGGCACAAGAGCATGGGTCCGACAGGATCAGTTATTGCTCACAGCAGAGATTGTTGAATTTGTTCGGTATGTTGTATGTTGTCTTGGGTCCTCTGTTTGTTCCTGTGAGGGTTTCCCTCTCCGTCTCCCCGAACCCCCGCCTCTAGTACGCACGGGAACGTAATGGCAAGGATAGGTCTGCGGAAAGCCGGCTGCAGTCCCTTGATGTACTCCTGACAAGACATCAGATTTGGGTAAGCACTGTCGCACACATAACACTATGGCTGTAACTTGGGTATCACATAATGTTAAAAGCATGAATAGTCCCCAGAAAAGGAGAATCACATTCAAAGAATATAAAAGGATAAAAACAGACGTTTTATTTTTACAGGAGACCCACTTTAGTGCTAGGAATAACCCTCGGTTTCTGGATGTCAACTTGCGCCAGTTCTATCTAGCGTCCGCTCTTGGGGAAAAAAAAAGAGTGGCAATACTGTTTCACAATAGCTTTCCATTTAAGGTGGATAAGGTTAAAAGGGACACGGAAGGAAGATACCTTATCTTGACGGGGACAGTACATAATAGTCGCTTAACTCTGGCTTCAGTTTACGCCCCCTGTGAAAATGACTCACAGTTCTTTCGTGCATTTTTTGCACTACTGGATAGGGTGGCGGAAGGGCGTCTAGTGATTGCAGGAGACTTTAATAAAAGATTAGACCCGACATTAGATAGAGCACAACAGAGGACCAAGGACAGAACTGCAGGGGTGATGGCACTTCGACAGGGTATCAGGGACAAACAGTTAGTTGACATTTGGAGGGAGCAGCACCCTAGAGACAGAGGCTTCACATTCTACTCGCACCCGCATGACAGCTACAGCAGAATCGATTACTTCTTCATATCAAATAGACTGGTTCCGCAGATCTCCTACTCAGGAATCCATGATATTTCATGGTCAGATCATGCACCGATTGAGCTGAGGTGCTCTCAAATTAAATTGGCCAGCCCAGGAGCAAATTTGAAACTAAATGAATCTTTAATTAAGATCCCAGAAGTAGCACAAAGCATCAAAGATGAGATTTCGCAATTCTTTAAGACAAACATAGGCAGTGTGGAGTCCCATGTCACCTTATGGGAGGCTCACAAAGCTACAATGCGAGGGGTTCTGATTAATATAGCATCAGGAAGGGAAAAAGCAAGGGAGGCCAAAATGACTCGCTGTCACGGGAGACTCCTGTGGCGGGTAGGATCTCGGAGGCCGGAACAGCAGGAGTGTAGTTGGGGTCACAAGCAGAGATCAGAGGCAGGCGTCAGATAGCAAAGTCAGGTAACAAGCAGGGGTCCGAGGCAGGCGGCAGGTAGCGAAGTCAGGTAACAAGCAGAGGCTGGCAACGAGGATACTGGAACAGGACAGGCGAGCAGGGACAGGTCTGGGAGCAGGGACTGAGAACAAGAACAAACAGGGACAAGCCAGATTACCAGCAAGGGCCTTTACTGCGAACAGACTCAAATACAGGTACAGGAACAGATCAGGATCAGAGGCATGTGCATAGGAGTCTGACTTGAAACAGAGGCAAGGGAGGAACAGGAAAGGGAGGTTTATATATGCAGGCTGGGAGGTGGAGCACAGGAGAAGAGGTGTCAGGTATCAGAGTCTGGAATGTTCCTTAGTTTAGCAGCAGCAATCCCGGTGGACAAGTATAGGTACTGCAGGCTAGAACAAGACATTGAGAGTGGCAGCAGTCCCGGTGGCCAAGCATGGGTACAGCAGGCTAGAGAATATGACATTACTCCCAAGAGCGTTCTCTGGACGATCCTCCAGGCTCTTCCAGGAGGCCTTGATGAAAAGTGGACTCAAGGTGACCCACCTCTGGTGGTTTGTCAGTGGGCAGAGGGTACTCCACAGGTACATTGAGTGCTGCAAGGAATCTCCGAATGAGTGCGTTCAACCCAAAAGCAGGGGCAGAGACATCAGGCATGTGGGCATCAAGGACGGCTGCAGCTTTTCCACATGAGTCAGTGGGGACACAGAGTTTGCTCTCCATGGTCTCCTCTTGCGACTGCCGTTTCGTAGCATCACTCAATGAAAGACCAGCCATTTCAGTTTTCAGCTCTTGAAGCTGTCCTTCTGCACTTCTTTTCCCACTCAAAGCAGTTGTCAGTTCAGCTTCTTTGGAGTTGAGTCGTGACTCCATATCTCCCAGCTGACTTAGAACAAGGCTTAAATGTGTTTCTTTTTCTTTATTTCTGACCTGTAGCTGCCGGTACTCCTCATAGACTTTGTCCAGCTGCAGCCGGGCTTTCTCATGGGCTGTGTGATTCAACACTTTGCAGGCATCAGTCATCTTGACCCCACAGCTTAATGTGAGGCCAGCCACTTGACAGACGGACACCTCCTCCCTCTCTTTTTTGGCAAGCTGTGTCTTGAGCTCAGCGATCTGCGCCTGTAGCGTTGTGAGATACTGTGATGTGTGTTCAGCTGTCAGCTTTAGCTCTTTCATTTGTAGGTGTTGTTGCAATTTCCACTCCTCAGTGAGAGATCCCTGGTTAAGTGCATCCTGCAATTCTCTTATCAGGGCTTCATCTCTTCACTGTGATCATGTTGAGCTCGCTTCCATGCATCCCTCATCACGTCTTGGAGCTCTGCAAATTCCTTTGCTATGGTCTCAGCAGCTTGTCTTTTCCAGGTCTCTTTCTCTTGGGTGTACTGGCTGTTAGGGATGGAGCAGTGTTTCTGCTCCTCTAAGTCTTGCTTCAGATCCTGGACCGCCTTGTGCTCCCTCTCATACAGGGTTACCTGGGCTCTAAGCTCCTCCTCAAGTGAGGCAATGGATATGCTCAGTGTGGCCTTCAGCTCCTCATGCTGCTCTTTGGGAACACCCTGGGTACTCAGATACTCTTGCAGCATTTTTACCTTGTAGGCAGTCTGGAAACTTTCTTCCTGCAGAACTCGCTGCTTTTCCTCAGCATTCACCCATTTCTCTTTCGTGTCCTGCAGATGTATATGCAGTTCTTGCAGCTGACTCTGTAGCATATTTTCTGCTTGTGTGCGCTGCTCCAGGAAGACACGTTCTTCTTGCAGCACTCTCTCTGTATCCTGCAGTGCTGTCTGCACGTCTATTTTTTCCCGGGCCAACTGTTTCTTCTCCTCTTCTATTTCATGGAGTTTCTTATCTCCTTCACTGACTTGGGCATAGAGATTCTTGCACTCTTGGGTTACAGTTTCAAAACTGGTATTTAACCCTTCAAAGATTTCTCTCAATGAACATAGTTCTGTGTTGAAGTGGCAACTCTTCTCCTTAGAGGCTTCCAGCTCTGTAGTAAGCCTGTGAACCTCTTTCTGAGATGCTTCCAGTGCTGCGTCAACTTGAGTCATGAAAGTCTGGTACTGGGCAGAATCACCGTATGCCTTCTCCAGCTTACTTGACAAGATCGCTCTGTCATTCTCCAACTGATATTTTTCTTTTTCACAGTCACCCTCTGCTTTTTCCAGCGCTAATTGCATCCTTGACTTTTCTTCTATCAATAGTCTCTTCTCCTCTTCTGATTCATGGAGTCGTTTATCTCCTTCACTGGCTTGGACAGAGAAGGTCTTACTCATTTGGTTTATAGTTTCAAACCTACTATTTAACTCTTTGAAGGCGTCTCTCATAGAACGTATCTCTGTTTTCAAGTAGCATCTCTCCTCCCGAACGACTTCCATCTCTTTTTTGAAGTAGCAAATCTCCTCCTGGGAGACTTTAAGCTCTGTATTAAGCCTATCAATTTCCTTCATAGAGATTTCCAGGAATTCATTACTTTTAGAAGTGAGGCGATGATCCTCAGCAGCATCAGCATATGCCCTCTCCAGCTCACCTGACATGACATCCAGGTCAGTCTCCAACTGGTGCTTTTCTTTTTCCTGGAGAACACACTTAGCAAGTGCTGAGGATAGACAGCTCTGTAGTGCAGCCTTGGCTTCTTGCGCTTTATCTAAACGTCCATGAAGACAATCAATCTCTTTTCGTGCAGATTGAAGTGTCTGAGTTAGGGCATCTTTTCCTTGATTAAATACTTCTTTCTTTTCCTTCTTCTTCCTTGCTTTGAGAAGTTCTGAAGAATCAGTGGTACTGTGTTCACATTTACTGCTCAAGACTGTTTTTTGAGCGGGAGCCATAATTTCAGACATGGGGAAACCACACTTCCCAAGAAACCAGTAAAAAGGAAATTTGTCTTTAAAGCAGAAGCATTAGAATGAACAACAGAAATATTAGACACAGAGAGACAAGACAGGAGAGCTGACCCTTTTGAGACCTTAGCATCAGTCACAAAGATATCATAAATGCAAGGAAAAAACATAAACAGAAAAACCTGCAGTTAAATCTGAAACTTTAGATATCAGGCGTAGGGATATCAGACAGAGAACCCTGCAGTAAAATCTGAAACATTTACACATCAGGCGTAGGGATATCATATAGACAGAGAAAAATCTGCAGTTAAATCTGAATCTTTAGACAGGCATAGAAATATCATAGACAGCAGGAAACTACTACAGAGAAAACTTGCAGTTAGATCCAAAACTTTTGACATCAGACATAGGAATATCAGACAGAGAAAACCTGCAGTTAAATCTGAAACTTTAGAACCAATCATAGGAAGAACTACAGATTGCAAGAAAATCACAGCATGCAGTAACAAAATAATGGGAGCACTTTTGTCTTTTGAAATGGGGACCCTGTGAACAGCAGTGGTCCAACCAGGGAAAGCAGTAAATCAAGGTAACCGTCTTAAATAGATATGTGAGTCTGAAAATCTGCAGTGGCCCACCCACAATGCAGAGACAATTCTTGTCCAGGTAATGAAAGTCTGAAAATGGCAAAAACAGGTACCACAGGGAGGGTTTTTTTTTTTTTTTTTGTAAAAGGGAATTCTTCTCAGGGAGAAAGTGGCACAAAAAGCCCTGCAGAAACCTTTGCAGCAACAAAACCTTCAGGATCCCAACTGGGAATTCAAAAAACAAAAAAAAAGTACTTTTCTTCCTCCAAGCGGATGGGGTCTGCTGAAGCAGGAAGGCAGAGAATAAGTTCCAGCGAGATCCAGAAGTTGCCTCTGTTTTCTGTCATGGGAGACTCCTGTGGCGGGTAGGATCTCGGAGGCCGGAACAGCAGGAGTGTAGTAGGGGTCACAAGCAGAGATCAGAGGCAGGAGGCAGATAGTGAAGTCAGGTAACAAGCAAGGGTCCGAGGCAGGCGGCAGGTAGCGAAGTCAGGTAACAAGCAGAGGTCGGCAATGAGGAGACTGGAACAGGACAGGCGAGCAGGAACAGGTCTGGGAGCAGGGACTGAGAACAAGAACAAACAGGGATAAGCCAGATTACCAGCAAGGGCCTTTACTGCGAACAGACTCAAATACAGGTACAGGAACAGATCAGGATCAGAGTCATGTGCATAGGAGTCTGACTTGAAACAGAGGCAAGGGAGGAACAGGAAAGGGAGGTTTATATATGCAAGCTGGGAGGTGGAGCACAGGTGCAGGGGTGTCAGGTATCAGAGTCTGGAATGTTTCTTAGTTTAGCAGCAGCAATCCCGGTGGACAAGTATAGGTACTGCAGGCTAGAACAAGACATTGAGAGTGGCAGCAGTCCCGGTGGCCAAGCATGGGTACAGCAGGCTAGAGAATATGACACTTGCTACGAGATAAGCTCCATGAACTCTCTATACTGCATAACCGAACGGGTAGAGAGGAGACATTACAGGAGTTGAAGGATGTAAGAATAGAACTTAACCTACTCCTTACTTCCAAGGCTGAGAAGACACTGAGTTGGACAAAGAGGAAATTTTTCGAAAAATCAAACAAGCCAGATACCATGCTAGCTAGGAAAATTTGCAACAAACCACAAAACTACACCATCCACTCAATTAAAACTAGAACGGGAGACTTGACTTCGAATCCCAAACACATAGTTGAGGAGTTTAGAGCATATTATGAAAGATTATACGACGGGCAGAAGGTGAGGCATAACGATAAAACGAGGAAAGCCTTGGAAAAATTCTTAGCGGACTCGGGTTTGCCGATAATACCAAGGTTGGAGCGAGAGTTTCTAGGAAAGGAGTTCACCGCGGAGGAACTGCTAGATGTAGTTACCTTAAACCTGCAAAAGCTCCAGGCCCAGACGGTTTTTCGAATCTATATTATAAAAAATATATAGGGATTCTGTCCCCGCAATTATTATGGATGTTTAACCATATCTTAGCAGGGGGGTCCTTTTCAGACTGATGCTGCAGGTGTCCATCTCGGTGATTCATAAACAGGGCAAAGATCCCACCAATTGTCCAAGCTACAGGCCGATCTCATTAATTAACTCAGATATCAAAATTTACTCCAAATTAATGGCCAATAGATTGAGTTCAATTCTTCCTAGGCTGATTCACCCGGATCAAGTTGGTTTTATCACAGGTAGGCAAGCGGACGATAATACAAGAAGAATAGTAGATACCATTGACTATATTAATGCCAATAAGATCCCGGGCATCATATTAAGCCTCGATGCTGAAAAAGTCTTTGATAGAATTGACTGGCCCTACCTAGATGCCACGCTTGCAGCGTTTGGAATGGGGGACACGGTATCTTGGGCAATCAAAGCTCTGTACACTAATCCGACAGCGCGGGTAATCCATCAGGGGTTCCCGTCAGGCGCACTGAAAATTAAAAGTGGTACAAGACAGGGATGCCCACTCTCGCCCTTGTTGTTCTCCCTATGCATGGAACCAGTTGCAGCACACATTCGGAGTAATAAAGATATCACAGGAATTCAAATCCACTCGCAGGAGTACAAGACCGCACTATATGCGGATGATGTTATATTGACAATCTCTAGGCCCCTGGTCTCTCTACCCAACCTCTTCGACCTTCTGGAAAAGTTTAATACGATCTCAGGTTTTAAAATCAACCAAGCAAAATCGGAAGCGCTAAACCTAAACCTCCCAAAAGACACAGAAAAACTAATAGAGATTAACTTCAATTTGAATTGGCAACCCAAAAAGATTAAATACCTAGGAGTTAATCTCACAAAGGAGGTTAAGTTGTTATATAAGGCAAACTACCCTAAACTCTTGCAATCTTTGAGAAAGGAGTTAAAGGAGTGGGCGACGTATGGTATCTCCTTGACTGGAAGAATTTATAGCTTAAAGATGAACCTTCTCCCCAGACTATTATATCTTTTTCAGACACTCCCCATACCTTTAGAAAGGGCAGACTTCAAGAACCTGCAGGCCCAGATCTTTAAGTTCATCTGGAAAAACAAAAAAGCTAGGATACCAGCAAAAACATTAGTGAGAATATATTTTAACAGCTACATGGGATTGCGCTTTTTCCTCTTTTTTTCAATATATATATATATATATATATATATATATATATATATATATATATATATATATATATATATATATGCAGCAATGACAAAGGAAGTAATAACAAGTTATTAAGATAGAGGATAATGTAGATAAAGATGGGGAGATATAAAGGGGACCATTTCAGCCATATACATACTAGTACAAACTAAGGCTATCATTATGCTATCCCATCATGCATTACTATCCTTAGCTGGCTCAGAGGACAACAAGGACAGATAATTATATGATTTTTAATTATACAGTTATAATTATGGTCTTGCAGTATTATTAGTATGGTGTGACAGGGTCGCTGTAAAGTCATTGCATTATAAAAGGTCACTGTAAGACCGGATTCTTAATTATATTATAGAGAAAGACGCATCCATCCAAGATACAGTATGCTGCTATTGGGAATCCTCTGGTACCAGTATACTAAGCTTTTATTTATTTATTTATTTAGAGACATAGCTCTTTAATTGAAAAAGGAATATAGAGAATAGTGATGACTTGCAAGGTGACAATTTTAATATAATATTTGTAATATTGATCAGAATTCAGAAAATACATGCAACAAAAAAATAGCGAAGTGTCCATTGTCAAGTACTTAAACAAAATGCCCAATGTAGCTACTTCCATACATGTGACAAATTGCACTTTTAGCTTTATTCAGTGTATAGAGGTGTCCTGTTTACAGAATATGAACTGAGAAGCTATTGATTTTAATGTTGTTATAATTTATGTTATGTTGGTTTTCAAGAAAAAAATTCTAAAGAGCAGAAACAAATCTGTATTCAGGTTAATCATTTACACAATGCTTGCTTTAAATGTGCTCTGGATCCGAAAACTACTTACATCATACTTTTTGTTTCCACTGTGAATATAGTATGACTGTTTAAATGTTACAACATGTTTGATTTTAAAATCTTAACGCAAATGAACAGAACTTTTTATGATAAACCTATCATGGAGATAGCACACACTATACTATATGTATCTATAATACATTTGTTTTTACATTGAAACTACTAACTTATGACTACTAGAAGATTTACATTGTCTACTTCAAAACGGAAATTAATATAAATCCTAATATTGTGACCCAAACAAAATGAGAAAATGTGCTGTTCAGTTGCGTTAAGTTTTAAAATCAAAATGTTTGAAACATTTAAACAGTCATACTATTTTCACAGTGGAAACAAAAAGTATGATGTAAGTAGTTTTCGGATCCACAGCACATTTAAAGCAAGCATTGTGTAAATGATTAACCTGAATACAGATTTGTTTCTGCTCTTTAGAATTTTTTTTCTTAAAAACAAACATAACATAAATTATAACAGCATTAAAATCAATAGCTTCTCAGTTCATATTCTGTAAATAGGACACCTCTATCCACTGAATAAAGCTAAATGTGCAATTTGTCACATATATATATATTGTTGTACAAAGTGTAGGCGATTTAGAATATCGTGCAAATTACAATAAGCGTTAGAGAAGTGAAATAGGAAAGACCTTTTATTTTATTATCTCTGTAGTGTGAACGTGTATGTATATTTAATGAGGGCATATATGCTAACCAGCAAACTAGATACAATGTACAAATGGTAACAGTGAGGTCACAGAGAAATGGTTATACTGTATATAATATAATATTAATGTTGGATATCTGATAAAAATCACAGTAATATTTCACTTTGCTTTAGAATTTGTCTCTTCATTAGGGGAATACTTGATCCTTTTGGTTACTGTTCTGCCGCGTCACTCATTGGACTGGCTATTGTTTGTTTTTTAGCTGGGCTATCACCAAAGCTGATGCTGACTGCAGGTTACCCTCAGCAAATCTGCCCGTTTATGAAAAGGAAGGAGACATTATTTTTGGAGGACTTATTCCAGTGCATCTGCGTCCTGGCAACATCAAAATAACCTTCACAGAGAAACCTACACCAGTGAAATGTGACAAGTAATATAGCGTGTCCTAATAATATTAAATCAAATGATGCCTTTGTACACATTGCTGTGTATATGTTATAGCTCGCAGTGTAATAATTAATCCTCACTAAGGTTTAAAGTCCTGAATTTCTTCTGAATAAAAAATATCTTTATTATTTTAGTTTATTTCATTATTTAACTTTCTGCATAAAGTATACATTCAATACGGTGTAAATCAAATTTGAAAACGACTTGCTAAATATAATAATGTCATGAACAAAATTATTTTCAAAGGACTGCAATGTATTAGATGATTCCATTAATATCCCAATCTCACATAACCCCAGATTCATTAAGCTCTATTATGGGTTTATGATCCAGAACAGATGTTACCTTCCATTCTAGTCACTGGATGGTATGCAATGTTAACACATTGCAGAGTTTCAATATTCTGAAGGCCAATATTTATTTTGTATTGTCATTAAATGCTTGACTTCTCTGTATCTTTAGACTTTATATTCAACGTTACCAAGAAGTCCTAGCCATGGTTTATGCCATTAATGAGATCAATGAGAATCCAGAACTTCTGCCAAATATCACTTTGGGCTTTAGGATTTATGACTCCTGCTATAAGGAAACCCAAGCAGTTGAAGGGGCAATGATGATTTTATCAGAGATACAGAAGGCAATCCCAAATTACAGGTGTGAAAACATATCCAAGCTGGTAGGGTTAATTGGAGATCTTCAGTCCTCCTCCTCCCTCGCAGTGGCAAGAATTTTGGGACTTTACCGGTTTCCCCAGGTAATTGTAGACATTTGTACAGTACTGTAACTTGAGACAAGTAAAATGTTTGCTGGTAGAAACGGGCAAAATGTTCACAGAAATTTAAATCCACGGCAGGTTTGCAAATTCCTTTAATCCTCTGGATCAGTTTCAAAAAAGCAGATTTCAGCAAAACAGAGCAAAAATATGCTGCAGCAGAGGGGCTATCCAGCAGCTGGTTTAGATCACACTGCTAGAGCTGCTGCCCTGAATAGCAGAGGTTTGGGGTTCTGATCCTATTGTGCCTGATTCATTTAATCATTTTGCAGCCAGAGAGGCCTGAAATGCACTGCACAGTAATGCATTGTAGGCACCTCTGGCAATAGAAGCGACAATAGTGTTACTACAATTTGTTATAAATACTGTATACTGCTATAAATGCTGCTACATGAAATCCCCACATGCTTCAGCACGGAGGGAACTGCAAAGGGCAGAATGATTCTGCTTTGACAAGCTAAAGAATAAACTCTTACTCTTATTTCAGATAAGTTACGGATCAGCATTCGCAGATCTAAGCGATAAAATCCAGTTTCCTTCATTCCTACGTACAATAATAAATGATAAAATACAATCTCGGTACTTCATTAATCTGATGTTTCATTTTGGGTGGACCTGGGTAGGAATCTTGGCACAAGAAAATGATTTTAGACTCTATAGCAGCGAACTGATGAGAAAAGATATTGAAGCAGCAGGGATTTGTGTAGCATTTTTTATCAAGATATCTGCCCAAGACAGCAGAGATCAAACTCTTTCGATTCTTCAGGTTATAAGAAAATCAACAGCCACTGTTATTGTAATGTATTGTTCTTTGCCAGAATTGATCATTTTCATGCAAGTGGCTACGGCAGAACATTTTACTGGCAAGATCTGGTTTGCTAGTGGCAGTTGGATGGCCTCTCCTATCTTTTCATACAAGGAATTTTGGGGAACATTAAATGGCACCATTGGAATAATTATTCCTTTAATAAAACTTCCAGGATTCAGAAAGTTTCTCTATAGTATTCACCCATCCTCATACCCAGAGGACATATTTATGAAAGCATTTTGGGAAGAAGGCTTTGGATGCTTATGGCCTAAGGAAGATCACAATCAGACTGTATCTGAAAAACTCAGCCAGGGGTCAACCCGATATTGCACAGGCCAAGAAAATCTTGAAACATTAGAGAGTTTGGGTTATAATGAAGAAAAATCAAGATATGCCATCTCAATTTATAATGCAATTTATGCACTAGCACATGGTGTCAATGATATGATTCCATGCAAATCTACCTCCTCCTGTTTTAACATTAGTAGATTGCAACCCTGGAAGGTAAGAAATATTTACAAATATTTGTATACAGTATTTAAATGTGCTGTCTGTGACAGTAGAGGTAATGTCGTTTCTATAATGAAGGTTAAGCCCGGCCATTGCCCCTACCAGTCTTAATGGATACTCAGGAGTTAACCCCGTATCTGTGTGTAACATGTGATTTGATTTATGCATGACCATTGTTTTTGCTGTTGTTTTTGTGTGCAGAGCTGGTAGTTCACTCAGTCAGCTTGCAACAAAGAGATAGGGTCCTGCTATCCAGAATGGGGAAGGTGAAATGCTTCAGACAGTGAGGAAGTGAAGGGTTTCTGACTCAGGTCTGGGAAATAATGCTTCTCCAAGTGGAGCTATTGTTCAACCCAGACTCTGTGGCTCCTATTTTTTCGGGAAATATTGGGCTGGCTGAGAGAACCATTGCTGGGTATGAGTCCAGTAGGCACAATTCTCATTGGCCTATTTGAATTTTCCACTCCTCATCATGCCCACCACGTGGGGTTTCTTAGAGTACTGTCATCTCCCACATCCAGAATTGGCCCATTCTGGTCGTAGCGCAGTAGGTCTCATCTGAGGTGAGGCTTGTAGTTGAAATGAGAAGGCTATTTGAACTTGTTATAGTGTCAAAAGCATCACTGGACTACTGCGGTACTCAAAGCGGACAGAGAGTGGAATCTGCCCGGGTAAACCTTGGAAGCGGTGTCTTGCACATAGTTGAGTTCAGATTCCCTCCATATTCCCTGTTTTGGGTGAGTTTGTACCAAACTGTTTTTAATGTTGTGTCTGTTGAGCTTGGTAGCAATAAACTTGTTTTATTTAACCTCTTTCTCTGTATGGTGTATTCGATTTCATTGTTAAGTATCCTGATCTCCAATTACATAGGCGACAAACTTTATTGTAACTCTGCTAATTCCGCAAATTTCAGAATATCCCGGTGATGTTCAGTTTTGTATCGTTTTCGCCCGGAGTGTATTGCGTTATTTTCCCGGCTGTGATTTAAGCATTTTATTCCCGCTGGCTGCAATACTGCAATGCCGTGTAAAAACGCATGGGGGCGTTTGTGAGCTGTTGTCTTTGAAGCCGTCCCCTATAACCCCTAACATACAGTACTGTACACATACAGTACTGTATATGCACATCAATGATACTATGGGCCGGCGGGGGCGAGATGTGTTTGCAGCAGAGAGAGATCCGCTGCTCTCTCTGCGCAAACATCGGCACATTAAAAATTATTTCAAATACATTTTTATTCATAGTGTAGATGTGCAGGGGGTCTCGGGAGCTGAACCGCACTGGTTTCAGGTCCGGGGACCCCCTGCTCCCCGAGATACGGGCCCCTTTATAAGGTGCCGGTATCCCTCTGCATTTAAAGGTCCCGATCACGTGACCGCGGCCTGTAAACCAAGCAGAGGGATACCGGCACCCCCTAAAGGGGCCTGTATCTCGGGGAGCAGGGGGTCCCCGGACCTAAAATCAAAACGTTTCTGCTCCGGAGACCCTCTGCACATGTACAATATGAATAAAACACATATATAAATAAAAACTCATTCCTTACCTTAGCGGCTATGTGCTACGGTAACGAAGCAGCATTTCTGTATTTTAATAATATTGAACAGTGAGCAGGGGGTTCCCTGAGCCAGAAACTAATGCTCAGGGGGCCCCCTGCTCCTGCACAATATTATTAAAAATACAGAAATGCTGCTTCATTACCATAGCGTAGAGCCGCTAAGGCAATGAATTGGTTAACCCACCGTGCTCGCTTTATTGTGGGTAGCGGGGGTGGGTGAAGGGGGTATTTGGCCCTTGGTGTGAGTTTAGGACTTGCCGGGGGGTTGCGGGTGCACTTAACCCCTTCACGACCGTAGTAGTTAATACCGCTACGGTCATGAAGGGGTTAACCCCTCCCGCTACCCCCCGCAAGCCCTAAACAACCACCGTTGGGGTTAATACCCCCTTCACCCACCCCCACTACCCACAATAAAAAAACTCACACACAGCAGCCGCCCAGAAAATAAATAAATCTAAATAAATAAATGAATATAAATAAATACATTTGAAATACATTTTTATTCATAGTGTAGATGTGCATGGGGTCTCCAGAGCTGTACCGCGTTGGTTTCAGATCCGGGGACCCCCTGCTCCCCGAGATACAGCCCCCTTTATGAGGTGCCGGTATCCCTCTGCGTTTAAAGGTCCCCATCACGTGACCGCGGCCTGTAAACCAAGCAGAGGGATACCGGCACCCCCTAAAGGGGCCTGTATCTTGGGGAGCAGGGGGTCCCTGGACCTAAAACCAAAACGTTTCTGCTCCGGAGACCCTCTGCACATCTACAGTATAAATAAAACACACACATCAATAAAGAATCGTTCTTTACCTTAGCGGCTATGTGCTATGGTAATGAAGCAGCATTTCTGTATTTTTAATAATATTGTACAGTGAGCAGAGGGTTCCCCAAGCCAGAAATCAAAACTCAGGGGGCCCCCTGCTCCTGCACAATATTATTAAAAATACAGAAATGCTGCTTCATTACCATAGCTGATAGCCGCTAAGGCAAAGAAGGGTTAAGGCAGAATAAACAATAAATACATTAAATACATATTTTTAATGTGTGTGTTAAACCTCCCTGTCTTCACTGTAATCTATGTTAAAAACCCTCCCCCTATTGTGTGTGTTAAACTTACCTGCCTTCACTGTAATCTATGTAAAAACCCCTCCCCCTATTGTGTGTGTTAAACCTCCCTGCCTTCACTGTAATCTATGTAAAAAACCCTCCCACTATTGTGTCTGCTAAACTTCCCTGCTTTGACTAATCTGTGTAAGCCCCCCTCCCCCTAATGTGTCAGTTTAATCTCCCTGCCTGTGTTTCTGTGAGTGCAGTGTAATGTATGTAAATGGGGGTAGGGGGAGGGGATCCCGTGTAAATAACCACACCCACACCCACTACCCACTACCCACCTGGACATGGCCCCTCCGCTGCTGCAAAACAGAGACAAAAATGAAAACATACAAAGTAATGTCCCCTAACCCCTTAATCACCATAGCGGTTATTAACTGCTACAGTCATTAAGGGGTTAACCCACCCTCACCAACCACTCGGGATGCCTACATACCCTCCCACACTAACCCCCCCCCCCATGAGGCCTAACCACCCTCACCCAGTACCCACAAGGGAGGCCTACCCACATACCGTTGGGGAAACACCCCCCCTCCACCCCCAGTACCAACAATAAAAACAATACAGTGACCCGCAATAAACATCATTCTATTTATTAAATACATTACCCACCCCTTGTGCCCCCCCATAAATACATGATTTATTCTTTTACATACAGAGTTCATAACGCAGCCCCACGCGAGTCCCCGGTGGGCTGGAGGGGCACCTGGACAGACCTACAGAGTACCAGCAGCCCTTTTTAAACAGGTTCTGGAGGCCTGCTGGTGGGTCCTGCCAGCACCATGGCCCCCAGGTGGTCTCCTTGGGTAACCGTGGGCCACAATTGGGTCCCCACGGTAGGCCCGCGGATGTCTGGGAGTCCCAGGTCAGACCCACAGGTGTCTGCTGGGCCTCGGGTGGTTCCCACGGGGGTCTGGGGAACTCACGAGTGCTCACTACAGGTCCGCTGTGCCCCCACAGAAGTGGGACAACACAGCTTCATCCCCGCAGACTACGGGTCGGCGGTGCCCCCACAGATGTGAGGCCACCGCTTCATCCCCACATATATCACCCGTGGAATAACCAGCCTGATACCCGTGGGATACCCGAGGCGATCCACAGGTGGTCTCCAGAGGTCCCACGCAGAACCACGGAACAAACCCTGAATGTAAAAAAAATAAACCTGGCCTATACATTCAATACATACACCCCCCCCCCCAACACCTACAGTACAATAATGTGCAAAATAACTATTATCCAGTTAATTTTTTTAAAAGCTTTTTTAACATGTGTATTTTTTTTTGTGGTATATCATTTCTTGCCACTGTATATACTGTATGTATGTATATATGTCTAGAGAGATATATACATACAGGGTAAGAAATGATGTTGTTTTAAAAGCTTGATTTGATGTGTTTTAAATTAATTTGTCTATGCTGCTATGCTATGACCATGCAACTTATTACGAGAGCAAATAATATGACTACACCATACATATTTGTACACATATATGCAGTAACTCCACAATACTCTGGTGCAGGGGGCACCAGTGTCCCAGTGTCCAGCCCACATTGTCTCTCCCACCCAAGAGTGTGTCAGCGCTGCCCACAGTAAGAGAGTATAGTTGGTGCACTTGTCGACTATATGACACCCGCCAGGTGTTCCAGCACCTGGCATCGCCAACTGATGAAATGGATCCGTTCGGTCCCACGCCATCGCCATCAGCCTCAACTTGGGGTGGACTCCAGCTGGAGTGTTCCATCTTAATAGTCTCTGCCTTGCGGTGGTGGTCTGAGCTCAAACCACAGGCCGGAAGTCTCTGCAAGGAGTCCTGCTGTGTCCCTGACACTATGCAACTACAGGGACGTGTCCCTATCTAATGGGCCTGACCTTGTAGCAACCACAAACTTATGGGGGAGTCGGGCCTAGCTGGGACCTATAAGGGGTCTCTGGCCTAGTAAAGGGGCCACTGGCAACCTGAACACACCCTCACCCTTTTAGGTTCATGCTCCAACTGGCGTGGAGTGAAGAGCACGAAAAAATGTATCTCTTTGGGAGAAAGGGATCTCCACAGCCCTACTGGCTGTTGTACACCTTCTGACTAGCAGTCCCTGGCGCTGCTGGGATATGTATTCCCCGTGCAGCCCTACCATATAATGGCCACCGCTCCTGCTTGCTACTGCGCATGCGCGAATTCAAAGATGGCGACACCCTGAGCACTTGTTTCCCGCGGAGCTCCGGCGATGCGCTCACCACTCTGGCTCCTACTGCAACCCCACTACAGCTGAGCCGGGTCCGCCTGCCACTCCGGCGGCACCCGGCATCTCCCTGCATGCGCCGGTGGTTCCCCTGCTATAGCGGAGGTAAGCGAGGAACCAAGGGGTGGGGTGTGGGTGTTTCGGGGCGAGGGAAAACCCAGAGGGAGAGGCCTGGCCTGGCCACATATAATAATAGTATAACTGCTAGTCCCTGCCAGAATGCTCGTTTAATAGGTTTAGTGCAGGGTCGGACGGGCCTTGACCCACTGGCCCCAACAACTCTAGCCATGACCATGTGCGCCGGCCTTTGTTGTGAGTGGGCTGGCGGAAATTCTTCCATCCACCTAGCCCACTCACCTCTACGCCAGGCTTTTTCAGCCCAGAACCCCATCTGGCAAGGGCAAGCACTTACTCCCCAACTACCACCATGACAGAGGCAAACTGGTCAAACTGACTCCTTTCAAAACTTCAGTCCTTTTTGTCGTAAAAATAAATTAGGATTCATCCTGATTATTATCCTGATTTAACATAAAATGGTACAAGTTAGCAATATTCATGAGCGATATTGCTCAATAGCCAACAACAATAACAGCTTCCTCGACTCGTTGTCAAAATGAATGGCCAAAGACTGCTTACATGCTATTCAGTCTAATCATACGGGATGGGTGGGTGGGAAAACAATCACAGCCAGGAGCAAAGAAAACATACTCGCTCCCAGCTGTGCCCTTTATGCTTCCCAGCTCCCCTCTTGTTTGTCCCCCTACTGCCCCTGGCCGTGTCAGTGGCCAATCCGCAGTGAGGGAGGCCTTGCCCCCTGGTCATGGCCATCTTCACCAGGCAGCTAGAAAGGCTGCTTGACCAGGGAGGCTGCAAGGAAGCCCCCTCCCCTCTTTTTAGCAGTACCCACATAAACACATACAAATAAGACAGACTCGGTCTGAGGTATAAAAAGGCAGCAGCTTTTGTTAATGATATAATAGTAGCGTAACTGCTAGTCCCTGCCAGAATGCTCATTTAATAGGTTAAGTGCAGGCTCAGACAGGCTTGACCCGCTGGCTCAGTCAACCGTAGCCATGCCCACGTGCACCGGCCATTGTTGTGAGTGGGCTGGCGGAAATTCTTCCATCCGCCCTGCCCACTCTCCTAAACCCTCGGAATTTATCAGCCCTGAGCTCGTCTGGGAAGGACAAGCACTTACCCCCCAACTACCGCCACCGACGGGTCTATTTGACTCCTCTTAACAAGACTCACAATGACCCTATCCACACCCTCCTGTAGCTCATTATCAAACATATTGTAACCAATTTCTGACAAGTGAACGCTGTCCGATCTAAATAAGCCATGTATCCTGTAACTGAAGTCCAGGTGGTTAATGACCCATCCCCTGAATTGTATTAGAAAGTTCCCCACGTCTTGTTAACATAAATGTGTGTTTGATCGACTGCACCCGGGACCCGTGCAAACTCCACACTATCCTTTCGATTATTTCAGACCAAATAATTTGAATTCCCCCACTAACATTGCAGCCTAGTCAAAATTCGCATAAGTTACGGAACACGTCCAGGTCGATGCCATCATTAACTGATGACCCTTCTAGGTAGGATAGGTGCTGGATTAACCTGAAGGCCCCACCTCTGTCTTGGAAATTATGAGATTAGTTAAAGGTAGGGGGGGAGCAAAGGAGCCGACATGTTCGCCAAATCGACTTCCTTTTCCGATAGCGACATTACCATTTATCCTGACCAATTTCAAATTACGTTCGCAATTTGATCCCATTTGATACTCAAACGGAATGCTTAACCCCTCCTTAAACCAAGCCATAAGTACCCGGGCTGCCTCCCTATTCGGGTACCTTGCCAGCCATTGTGCCATTGTCCCGACTGTTATTGGAGAAGCCACCCTTTTGGCCAACCTTTCATCCTGTACCCTTAAATCCATACTTGTCCTTCTCAAAACATTTTCTCCTTTTATGTTTGCCCCCACACAAGGAGCAAATGTGCCGGAAACGGCAGTTGTCGTAATTACACCTGGACTCGTTAAATGCCCAACATACGCCTGGCTATTTACCGGGCGTACTACCCCCACTCGGTTTGTATGTATGGCTGCTAGATCGCCATGTGCCTGTACCGTCGCTTCTCGCTTCGTGAAAGGGCCTAGCCCCCCTCTAGAAATATGCACTAAATAAAGGTCTGCATCCTTAGCATTCCATGAAATTTTCCCCTTGTTAGCTCCCATACCGTCTGAATTCCTCATCATATTTCCACCAACCCATGCCCAGTGCTGAACACAAATGTGGTTCCTTTTCCCCCATTATGCCTGTCAGGATTCCAAAAGCTTTTAACTAGTTTTGCTGTGTGCCGGGAAAGAAGCGTCTCTCCACGTCCTCTCTCTTGGCCTCACCTTTTTTATTTGACCTTGCCAACGCTTCCCTATAGCCTGGAAGAAATTATAAAATCTCCACGTATTCCGCTGCCCAAATCTTATCCTTTACTTCCACAAGTAAATGTGTGCCCAATGGCCTAGCAATGGTTGTGTACTGTATGTATCTTTGTATACCACGTCAGACATCATCCTTACCTCCGGAGTTGTTGATGACGTGGATGCACCTGTATTCACAACTAAGGTTTGGGTGGGCAAAGATGAAGATAGTGTCATTGCTGAAGTGGATGTACCTGAATTCTCAACTAAGACTTCGCTTGGCCAGTGTTGTGACTGTTTCTGACGCTGTTGTCCTTTGAGTATTGCTTGCGACACCTGTGTTTTCTATCTGTTGGGTAGTTAAAAGTGTCACCAATGGTGTCAGTGTCTGCCTTACACCCCTTATTATTGATTCCAACATTTGTGACCCCACATCGCTGGCTGACTCAGTTTCCCTGACCTCAGTAGCCAGGGGGTGGCAAGCCTCTTGGGGGTTATGCTCCCACCCTCTATGTCTGTATTAGACATTGTCTTCCACTTAGCCTTTGTTATTTTCTTTGTTGGAATCTGCGGTATCCCGGGTGGTGAACCACCTTTCGGTCTCCGCCCCAGCAAACTCATCACCCCACCCTCTGGCAGAAGGTCTCCCCCAGTGTCTGGAGCATCTCTGAGCTGTTGATGATGTACCACCAACACTGGGTGGCGATGGCGACCGCATCTCAGACGTTTCCAGCCCCCACCGGCTTAGCCGCGACAGCCGATGGCCTTAAATATCTACGCATTGACATGCCCCCTTGCAACGCTAAAGCGGGTTGTATCCCCTGGCTGTGGCCATCCTCATCACTTGATGAGGGCCACACGTCCGCTCATGCTGCGGCGTAACCACCTTGTCCGTTTACTGTCCCTTGTTCGCTAATCCGACTTTGTCCGCTCGCCTGGCCTTGTCCGCTCTCAGCTCTGTGCATGAGTGCATATATCTGCTGCTGGAACCATTCTTCCTCATGTTTCTGCGCCTCTACAAATAGTTGAATGGTTCTATTTTCAAAAGACATTGCTGTTAGTAATATATGAGAGATGGTGGCTTGTGTTTATATTGCTATTAAAGATAAGCACTGTATGTGTTATAATTGTTACTTTATTGTCATGCGTGTGTAGTGATTATTGCGCTGTCGATAGAGTTGGTCATGAATCCAGGGAAATTGAATTGATCTTGAACAATGTAAAATTCCAACTGCAATAAACCCAAATATTATGTTATCATTGGTCCACCATCTATCTCAGACAAATCCCAACATACCAGAAAACCTCTGTAAAGCAATAGCACCACCAGTTATGTTAGTGCTGGCATATATTGAAATAAAAACCCTTGAACACTATTGTGTTTGCAGATGAAGGTATATATACAGTAGTGTGAAAAAGAAAGTACACCCTCTTTGAATGCTATGGTTTTATATATCAGGACATAACAATCATCTGTTCCTTAGCAGGTCTTAAAATTAGATAAATACATCCTCAGATGAACCACAATACATGACATATTATACAGTGTCATGATTTATTTAACACAAATAAAGCCAACATGGAGAAGCTATGTGTGAAAAACTAAGTACACCTTTACTGCTTCCATAGGAATTAAGATGCTAAGTAGCAGACAGGTGCTGCTAATCAAATGGCCTTGATTAATTGATCATCAGCAAGTGTGACCACCTCTATAAAAGCCAAAGTTTTAGCAGTTTGCTGGTCTGGAGCATTCAAGTGAGTGTTAACACAATGCCAAGGAGGAGGAAAGACATCAGCAATGATCTTAGAGAAGCAATTGTTGCTGCCCATCAATCTGGGAAGGGTTATAAGGCCATTTCCAAAAAATTTAAAGTCAATCATTCTACAGTGAGAAAGATTATTCAAAAGTGAAAAACATTCAAGACAATTGCCAATCTTCCCAGGAGTGGACGTCCCAGCAAATTCTCCCCAAGGTCAGACAATGCAATGCTCAGAGAAATTGCAAAAAACCCAAGAGTTAAATCTCAGACTCTACAGGCCTCAGTTAGCATGTTAAATGTTAAAGTTCATGACAGTACAATTAGAAAAAGACTGAACAAGTATGGTTTGTTTGGAAGGGTTGCCAGGAGAAAGCCTCTTCTCTCTAAAAAGAACATGGCAGCACGGCATAGGTTTTCAAAGTTGCATCTGAACAAACATCAAGACCACTGGAACAATGTTCTTTGGACAGATGAGACCAAAGTGGAGATGTTTGGCCATAATGCACAGTGCCATGTTTGGCGAAAACCAAACACAGCATATCAGCACAAACACCTCATACCAACTTTCAAGCACGGTGGTGGAGGAGTGATGATTTGGGCTTGTTTTGCAGCCACAGGACCTGGGAACCTTGCAATCATTGCGTCGACCATGAACTCCTCTATATACCAAAGTATTCTAGAGTCAAATGTGAGGCCATCTGTCCGACAGCTAAAGCTTGGCCGAAATTGGGTCATGCAACAGGACAATAATCCCAAGCACACCAGCAAATCTACTACAGAAAGACTGAAAAAGAAAAGAATCAAGGTGTTGCAATGGCCCAGTCAAAGTTCAGACCTCAACCCGATTGAAATGCTGTGGCGGGACCTTAAGAGAGCTGTGCATAAACAAATGCCCACAAACCTCAATGAACTGAAGCAATGTTGTAAAGAAGAGTGGGCCATAATTCCTCCACAATGATGTGAGAGACTGATAAAGTCATGCAGAAACCGATTACTTCAAGTTATTGCTGCTTAAGGTGGTTCTACAAGCTATTGAATCATAAGGTGTAGTTAGTTTTTCACACATGGCTTCTCCATTTTGGCTTTATTTTTGTTAAATAAATCATGACACTGTGTAATATGTCGTGTTGTTGCTCATCTGAGGTTGTATTTAACTAATTTTAAGACCTGCTAAGGAACAGATGATTGTTATTATGTCCTGATATGTAAAACCATGGAATTCAAATTATATATATATACAGACAGAGCACAGCATATATATATAATGCTGCCCCGTGGATTTAGAGTTAAGATCCAACTGACCATCGGCAGGACAGATCCAGAATTCTGTAAACGGTTGATAGCCATTTTAAACAAATGTTCTTTTGATTTAGTTATTCTGGTCATTGACCAGTCCAGCAAATAGATACTGAAAATCAAAAAAGAATTCGATGATATTAATTCCAAACACAGTGAAACCCTGGAAGCTGACACGTCCACTAATTGGACAGATAAACTGCAGACATCGATTGCCATATATCGTAACAATCTGATTAAATACAAAAGAGAAAAATTGAAAATTGTCCAGTCTGATTATAAAGAAAGGAAGGTGTATCGGTGGTTGCTAGACTTGAGTGATCCAGCTACAGGTTGTGCTGGCCAGAAGTGAGGTACACCTCGCAGACAGCGAGGTGCATACCATAAAAAATCAGAATACAACACGAGTGATACAGACCTATCGGATGCTACCGACAGTGCACCAGCGAAGTCTTTTTAGGCCATGGCAAAGACGGACGAACTAAGCCACCACTGGGGAACGCAGAAGTCGGAGAAAGGTCAGGAGAGGAAGCCGGAGGTCGGCGCTATCCTGAACGTACCCTCGGCAAGGGAAAGGGATCGAAGGAACCTCCAAAGAGGCGGTAGTATTCAACCTCTCCGATCATGCTTTAACAGCAGCAGAGATCAGTTTCCTGCAAAAGGGCTTAGCATTTGTGCCTACATATGCACAAGACGCATTCAAGTGGGAAGTGGATTTGTATATGTTACATCGGCACCTTAAGTTGAAGGATTTATTTTCCAAAACTGGTCCACCTTCCATCACCAACACTGCAGTCACTGCTTTTAAGGCCAAAAGCACACTCAATCCATTCCGGGTGGTGACAGGAATAGACTTTTGCTACAAAATTGTCACTCTGCGCTCACCACAAACAGGACTAGATTGCGGGGTGAAGTGGGGATGTATATAACCGCCACCCTACAACCACGGAGCCAGGTCCAGAATGCGTTGTCAGAGTCGTGGAGCTGGGTCGGGGCAGGAGAGTTCGGGGAAGCCGTGGTACTTGCCGTGATCCAGGGTTGGAGAGAGAAGAATCGTCGTATCCGAAGCCGTGATCGAGGAGAGGAGAGAGAAGAATCGTCGTTATCCGAAGCCGTGATCAAGGAGAGGAGAGAGCGGGGGTCCAATAACAAGCCGAAGTCCAGGGATAGAGAAGAGACAGGTCCAGGTACAAGCAGGGGTCACAACACGAGTCAGGCAAGGCACAGGAACAGACAAGATCCAAGAAGCAGCAAGCACAGCACAACAGTGTTTATGTCCAGCAAAGTGAAAGTGAAACAGGAAGGTATTTAAAGGGGAAAGCACCAATCAGGAACTAGCAGATGATGACCTCACACATAAGCCACGAGACGATAGGGTAGTGCAGGATTGGCTACTGGTATAACACAGCTGATGTTGCTAGTGTTCGTTGGCGTGCGGTGTGCGCGCGTATGAGGAGTGCGACACAGAGTGGGTGCTGTGGTGATACTGCGGGAGCGCGCCTCCGCGGATGAAGCATTGCGCAGCTGCGTGTGCACCGATAGCGGTCTGTGAATGTCAGAGGTACAGCCGCGTGACGCGTGTTGGGGGCGGAGCTTGGCGCGATCCTGACAGTACCCCCCCCTTCAGGGGAGGCCTCCGGATGACCCAGGGCAGGCTTCAAAGGATATCTGTGATGAAAAGCCCTGACCAATATGGAAGCGTGTACCTGTTCCCGAGGGATCCATTCACGTTCCTCTGGACCAAAACCCCTCCAATGCACGAGGTATTGCAGTTTCCCCCTTGATACTCTGGAGTCGAGGATTGTCTGCACCTCAAACTCCTGTTGAACCTCCACAAGAACAGGCTGAGGTGGAAAGTCTCGAATGGATGATTGGGGATCCTGGATATAGGGTTTCAAAAGAGAAAAGTGAAAAGCGGAAGGAATCTTCATGGTTGCCGACAATTTAAGCCAGTATGTGACAGGATTGACCCTCTCCGTAATGACGAATGGGCCAATGAATCTGGGTGCCAATTTGGGTGAAGAGACCTTGAGACGAATATTCTTCGTTGAAAGCAAACCTTTTGTTCAGGAGTAAACAATGGAACCTCCCGACGGTGATGATCGGCTTGTTTCTTCTGCATACTGATGGCTTGTTTCAAGCTCCCCTGAATCTTCTCCCAAGAGTCCTGGAGGCACTGGATTCTGTCCTCGGCAGCGGGAACTCCCGAACTGGAGACTGTGGAAGGAAAGGCCGAGGGATGAAATCCATAATTCGTGAAAAATGGGGACTGTTGAGTGGACTCACTTCTAAGGTTATTATGTGAAAATTCTGCCCATGGGAGGAGATCAGACCAATTGTCCTGTGAATCTGAGACAAAACAGCGAATGAACTGTTCTAAGGACTGATTGGTCCTTTCCGTTTGTCCATTCGTTTATGGGTGGTACCCAGAGGAGAAATTAAGTGAAATGCCCAGACGTTGGCAGAAGGCTCTCCAGAATCTGAAGATAAAATGCGAGCCTCGATCCGAGACTATGACTTGTGGAGTACCGTGGAGTCTGAAAATCTCCTTGACGATGACTTCTGAGAGTTTAGGCGCGCTTGGCAAACCTTTAAGTGGAATGAAATGCGCCTGTTTAGAAAAGCGATCCACAACCACCAGTATGGTGTTCATCACTTTAGAGCTGGGTAACTCCACGATAAAATCCATGGAGAGATGTGTCCATGGACGATCTGGAATTGGTAGTGGTTGAAGAAGGCCTGCCGGCCTATTGTGAGGCGTCTTATTCTGAGCGCATATGGGACATGAAGCCACAAATCTTTCAATATCTTTGCGCATGCCTGGCCACCAGAAGGTGCGCTCCAAGAAGTCGATTGTTCTCCTGGTGCCGGGGTGACCAGCGGTCCTGGAAGCATGACCCTATTCCATCACTTTCCTATGGAAGTTTGTGGGAGTGAACAGACGTCCTTCTGGAACCTTGTGGCCTACAGGGATGTTACGTTGAGCCCTGGTAATGTGTGGTAAGGCGTCAAAGGTGTTGGCAGACAAAATACATGCGGGAGTTGATGATCCTCTGCTCTGTCCTCGACCAGGAATTGTCTGGATAGTGCATCGGCTTTTATGTTTTTGGAACCAGGAATATACGATATAAGAAAGTTAAACGGGTGAAAAATGGGGACCACCGAGCCTGTCGTGACCCCAAGCGACGCGCACCTTCAATGTAGAGTAGATTCTTGTGGTCAGTCAGGATAATGACTGGTGTCTCAGTACCCTCGAGAAGGTGTTGCCATTCTTCTAAGGCCATCTTTATTGCGAGGAGTTCGCGGTTTCCTACATCGTAGTTTCTCTCCGCAGAAGAACTTTTTTTTTTTTTAAAACGCACATGGATGCAGGCGGGCCTGTGGGTTTTTCCTCTGAGACAGTGTTGCCCCAATTCCTACGTCAGAGGCGTCCACTTCCAGCGTAAAAGGTAACCCTGGATCTGGGTATACCAAAATGGAAGCAGTAGAAAAAGCTTTCTTTCATTTTTCAAACGCTCTGGAGGCTTCTGGAGACCAGTGTGTTGGATCCGCCCCTTTTTGGGTTAAAGTCGTAATGGGTTCCACTATAGAGGAGAAGTTTTGAATAAACGGCCGATAATAATTTGCGAACTCAAGAAATCTTTGCACGGCTTTAAGAGATAATGGACACGGCCATTCCGTAACTGCTTTGACCTTGTCGGGATCCATGGCGAGTCCGGTGTCCAAAATAATGTAACCGAGGAAGGAGGTTGAAGACTGAGGAAAGTGGCATTTCTCCAGTTTGGCAAAGAGCTTATTCTCCCGTAGCCTTTGAAGAACTTGTTTAACATGTACTGGATGTTCCTGAATGTCTTTGGAGTAGATCAAAATGTCATCCAGGTACCCGATTACATGTTGGTCTAACAGGTCCCTGAAGATTTCATTATCGAAGTCTTGAAATACAGCTGGCGCTTTGCAGAGACCAAACGGCATCACTAGGTACTCGTAGTGCCCATCACGAGTATTGAAGGCCGTTTTCCACTCATCTCCCTGACAAATCCTTACCAAGTTGTAGGCCCCTCGTAGATCCAACTTGGTAAAGATGTTGGCGCCTTGTAGTCTATCGTACAGTTCGGAGATTAACGGGAGAGGATAACGATTCTTTACGGTAATCTTGTTGAAGCCGCGATAGTCCATACAAGGTCGGAGCGAGCCATCCTTCGTTTTTACAAAAAAGAAGCCTGCGCCAGCAGGTGAGGAAGATTTTCGAATAAAACCCCTCTGAAGATTCTCCTGAATTTAGTCTTTCATAGCTTTAGTCTCAGGCAGAGACAGTGGATAGGAGCAACCTCTAGGCGGAATGGCACCAGGCAACAAATCGATGGGGCAGTCATACGGGCGATGCGGTGGAAGTTCCTCTGCTTGCTGTTTGTTGAACACATCACGGAAGTCTTCGTATTCTACTGGAAGTTGTACTCTGTCTGGATCAGGTACAGATACTCCTGCCAAAGTCTTTGAAGGAGGTAAGCAATGCTTCTGACATTGAGGGCTCCAGCGGATAGGCAAAGACTCCGTCCAGTCGATTAGGGGGTTGTGTGTCCGCAGCCACGGAAGCCCCAGTATGACGCCTGCCGAGCAGGCATGAATGGCGTCCAAATGTATAGTCTCGGAGTGAGACTCCCCGGTCAAAATCTGGATGGGTACAGTCTGAAGGGAGATGAACACGGGTTGCAGCGGACGGCCATCTATCGCTTCGAGAGCCACGGGACGATCCTTAAGTACCAAGGGTATTCGGTGTCTCTCCGCGAATTCTTGGTCAATAAAGTTTCCCCCCGACCCAGAGTCCAGAAAGCCCTGTGTCGTGACTCGGAAGGTCTCTCCGGAAATGGTGATGGAAAGGTTGATCTTAGTGGAAGGTTGCAAGGGTGGTAAGGATGCATTGCCCGGCGCGATCCTTCTGACTTTTACTGGGTTGTGGAGTTTTCTGGTCTCAGCGGGCAGGTAGCCAGTAGGTGCCCATTGTTCCCGCAGTATTGGCATACACCTGCACGATGTCTGCGCTGCCTCTCACCAAATGAAAGCCTGGTCCCTCCTAGTTGCCTAGGTTCATCTAGCTTTGGTGCTTTAAGAGGAACAAAGTCAGCTTGGTAATTACCAGGAGAAGGAGGTAAATCCAGGGGTTTAGCAACAGGACTGGTAGCGCAGGGAAGCAGTCCCAAAGCAGCGTCACAGGCGAGGATAGGATCCTGCTCTCTTATGTACTGGTCCAAAGACAGGGATAATTCATGAAAGGTTCTGCGCCATGATTCTGCGCCAGTTTCATAGGATTTACGTTTTCCCAGGTCACAGGGGAGCCAGGGGCAAGAACATAGGAGATCATAGTCTGTTTTAATTCTCTAAGGCGCTGGGCCTTAATCAGGAGTTCTTTACGGAGCTCTTTTCCAGACGGGGTTAGGCCAAAAAACAGGGACTGGGTTTAAGGCGGAGGTAGTCTCTCAAATATATACTGAACTTCAGACAGGGGCTGATTTACAGACTGGGACCGGTTTTCACAGAGGACCAAGTTTTCAGAGGGGAACCGGCTTAACTCCACCTCAGCAGGGTCCGAGTTTGTGTGGCTGGACATAGTGTCACGCTGCGCTCACCACAAACAGGACTAGACCGCGGGGCTGAAGTGGGGATGTATATAACCGCCGCCCTACAACCACGGAGTCAGGTCCAGAATGCGGGAATGCGGTGTCGGAGTAGTGGAGTTGGGTCGGGGCAGGAGAGTTCGGGGAAGCCGTTTTACTTGCCGTGATCCAGGGTTGGAGAGAGAAGAATCGTCGTATCCGAAGCCGTGATCGAGGAGAGGAGAGAGAAGAATCGTCGTTATCCGAAGCCGTGATCAAGGAGAGGAGAGAGTGGGGGTCCAATAACAAGCCGAAGTCCAGGGGTAGAGAAGAGACAGGTCCAGGTACAAGCAGGGGTCACAACACGAGTCAGGCAAGGCACAGGAACAGACAAGATCCAAGAAGCAGCAAGCACAGCACAACAGTGTTTATGTCCAGCAAAGTGAAAGGGAAACAGGAAGGTATTTAAAGGGGAAAGCACCAATCAGGAACTAGCAGATGATGACCTCACACATAAGCCATGAGCCGATAGGGTAGTGCAGGATTGGCTACTGGTGTAACACAGCTGATGCTGCTAGTGTTCGTTGGCGTGCGGTGTGCGTGCGTACGAGGAGTGCGATGCAGAGTGGGTGCTGTGGTGATACTGCGGGAGCGCGCCTCCGTGGATGAAGCATTGCGCAGCTGCGTGCGCACCGATAGCGGTCTGTGAATGTCAGGAATCGGCGTTCTCCACGCTCCCCACACAGAGCACTCCCTCCCCGCAGGGAGCCCCTGGACATACAAAACAATCCTGCCTTACCGGCTTCCATGGCTCCCCGCCCCTGCCGCCTTCGCGGGATCACTCCCCTCTGCGATTCCTCTGCACAGCGCCGCGTGCGCCCACGCCCTCCTGCACGCACACCTGCACCATCCACTGGCTCGGTTCACGCGCGTACACGAGTTACGGCGCACGCTCAGTCTGCACACTCTTCTTCCCGTCCTCCGGACCTCAGGCTCCGCCCCCGCACACTGCACGAGCATACTCAGGTTACCAACAAGACTCACCTGGCCTGCACCAATCTGCAGTGTCTCCTTGTAGCTCTTCCTGTCCCGCCTCCGTTCCAAATTGGACCTTCCTGCTTTATCTAGCTCCTCTCTGCTCTCAGTCTTTGCTCGACATAGTCTCTGTATGGAAGTACTTCTGGATTCTCTCAGTGTTTTCACATGTTCTTACGCAGCTCGTACGACTACCCCCTCTGGCTCTCGATCTCGGCACTCCTTGGACAACGCTCACTCTGGTAACCCCTTGAATACGGCATGGACTACGACCTATCTCCACCTATCTCCACTCTCCACTCCCTGACTCCACTCCTCTATCTCTACAACCGGTACCGGTAAGTATTGTCTACATTACTACACCTGGCCTGGCAACACTTCATACCACACTCCGGATAAGCTCCCTTTGCTGCGGGTGCGTGTATTACCACTTCCCCCTTCAGTTCAGGGAACGGGTCTGGTCTGCGCGCAGCACCGGCGTAACAGTGATGCGTACTGGGGGCGGAGCCTGGCGGCGATCCTGACAAAAATTAGGCTGATCTTTGAGCTAAAGACTGTTGCTCCATATTGACTCAATGAGGATCTCAAACTGGGATGTTTTCTATGATTTTAATTATATGATCATGTTCCTTTATGGTGTCCCTAATGTTTTGCACTTTTCACTCCCTTCACGTTTTTTCACTTTTGGGTGTTTTTTTTTTACACTTTTGGTTTTGGTGTCTGTATAGTGGACATGTTTGGCACTGACTTATATGCTATTGGTGCATGCATTTTGACATATGATTCTGCGTATTTGTTGTTGACCTGGTGTAATCCATAGGGGCAGCGATTAGCAACATACACTTGTACTTTGCATTATTTATTTTAAGTGCTATTTTCCATTACTGCTCCTGCCTGCAGCCAAGTTTTTTTATATATCCTATGTTATTTATTAATGGTTGAAACTAAATTGGGTTATTTCTGCTATTTTCTCCCATCCATCTTCCCCAATCCATTTTATATATTTATGCTGAGTGCTATATACAAGTAATTGACCCTAGTATAGAGATACATCCATATATACAGCAGTTAGCTTTTTATCTACTCTTTTTGCATCAGTCAGTTTTTTCTATGTATTAGCTAGTTTTAAGTTAGATTAGTAATGTTATTCATATAGATTTTCTGTTTTTAAAATGTTTGTATTAAATAAAACTGTGTCATTTATATTTAATATGTATTATACTGTGATATTAGCATACATGGATAGTCCCACCCATCAGCCAATCACCAGGAACTATTCCAGCCAATAGGAAGTGCTAGAATAATTAATCATCCAATCGAAACCAAGTAGGGGTATATATATGTATAATAGAGCGTTATGCTACAGATCGGACTCCTGACGAAGCTGCCACGCCAGCGAAACGCGTTGAGTGAACCAGCAGCAGTTCAGAAGTGTGCCCCGAATGCCCCAGAACCCGTGGGAATCCATTCTGTGTTCGATCACGAAACCGGAAGTGACGCGACGGGCCGAACCGGAAGTGACACGACGCGACCTCAGGAGAGGGGTGGATGTTGTACACCTATGCTGCGCATCAATTGTTATGTGTCTAAGCACTTGCTGCTCATGTAAGTGCAATAACAATTGCCTTTTTCAATATACCAACAGTGAACATACAATGTTGCACTAGAGTTGTCCTTTTTTTCATTTTGTTGAGGGTTTGTCCTGCTGACATCAGGGAGTGTATACCAGCAAGACCCCCCTACACATTGCTGAGTCTTCTTACTACACCATTTGCTATTCAATGCTGTATTACCACTGGGAGAATGTAAGTCCCCAATCATGATTCCTGTTTAAATTGCTGGATTTGTTTAGATATATTGCACTATTTTATATTTTCTTCCTTATATTTATGGTGAAACCTGCGCTCACCACAAGCTTCTCCTTACCATTCAAGACAGGAGAAATTGGATCTTCTCCCAAGAGGGTTGAGCAGCGAAGTTTGCCATTTTTATTATATTTGAGCACTTTATATTGTTGATATTTATCACATTATTATATTATATATTTCACCTTCATAAGTAGCGCCTCACATGTTTTCGTTTTACAAAGGAAAAGACTGCCTTTTCTACTCCTGATGGTCTTTTCCAATACAAGGTTGACGTTTCGTCTGCATGGGGCTCCTGCCACCTTTCAAAGGATGCACACACAAAATAAAGTCCCCAGCGCTAATAAGTCCAAGATACCGTGATCCCAAAGGCAGTCTTTGGTCTTTAAGATGGTTGATGGGCTTTGATAAAGATGCTCCAGATGGGATGGTGTCCTTGTTGTAGATGGTTACACCGTCTGAAATAACAGATAACAGACACACCTGATTGCGCAGCGTATTTCAACAATCAGAGCCCTATCTGAGACTATGAAGAATCCTACTCACATAATATACGTCAGATAGGCCTCAATCCGCAATGGCGTCAGTGATGGTTCCAATTCGGCGCCCCCACAGATATATAATAAGGAATAGGCACAATATAGTGTAGTGAGTTCTGTGATCACCAGGTGTAGGATCAGTGTCTTTTCCAGCTCCAGCAGTGCTAAGCTCCATCCCAGCAAAGCAAAACACACATATCCAATCTCCAGCCAGGTGGTCCATTGGCTGCTCTTCACAGCATTACCTGCTCCACAGTGGTTGTATTAGAAATTTGATCACAGAACTCACTACACTATATTGTGCCTATTCCTTATTATATATCTGTGGGGGCGCCGCATTGGAACCATCACTGACGCCATTGCGGATTGAGGCCTATCCCAGCAAGCTGTCTCCATGTGGGGTTCGTGAGAGGAGCTGAGGAGAAGGGGAGCCATTACAGATTCTATCCATTGAACATACTGACGTATATTATGTGAGTAGGATTCTTCATAGTCTCAGATAGGGCTCTGATTGTTGAAATACGCTGCGCAATCAGGTGTGTCTGTTATCTGTTATTTCAGACGGTGTAACCATCTACAACAAGGACACCATCCCATCTGGAGCATCTTTATCAAAGCCCATCAACCATCTTAAAGACCAAAGACTGCCTTTGGGATCACGGTATCTTGGACTTATTAGCGCTGGGGACTTTATTTTGTGTGTGCACTGTTTGTTATCAGGTTTGGAATAATCTGTTATTGTTTCCTAGCTGCTTGTTTCACAGTATTTGTTATCACTTTTATGTTGCACTAGCAAAGATTATTGTTTAGCACATAATTATTTTTAGTGTAGGTTAGCGCTTTTGGAGGGGTTATTTTCTTTGTTTTGCCCACCTTTCAAAGGATGATGGACATAATATTAAGGCCACATACATTATATGCAGCTGCATATTTAGACGATGTAGTGATACATACGGAAGATTGGGAATCCCACTTTCCAAAAGTACAAGCAGTGTAAAACTCGATTTACTCTGCGGGGTTAACGGCTAACCCAATTAAGTGTACAATTGGCTTAGAGGAAGCCAAATATTTAGGATATTCTATTGGAAGAGTGTTAGTGAAACCTCAAATGGCTAAAGTGGAAGCCATAAGGAATTGGCCCCGGCCAGTCACTAAGAAACAAGTGAGAACTTTCCTTGGCCTAGTTGGATATTACCGGAGGTTTATCTATAACTTTGCTACCCTTGCATGTCCTTTAACTGACCTGACAAAGGCAAGAGCTCTAGTAATGGTAAAATGGTCCCCAGAACTAGAACAAGCATTCAGGTCTTTGAAAGAAGCCATATATGCCCAACCAGTGTTAGTAACCCCCGATTTTGCTAGGGAGTTTATTTTGCAAACCGATATTTCAGATGTAGGGCTTGGTGCAGTCCTCTCACAAGAGAACCAGAATGAAGAACATCCTATCTTGTACCTAAGCAGGAAATTTAACCCACACGAAAGGAACTATTCCATAGATGAAAAAGAGTGTCTTGCTATAAAGTAGGCAGTAGACAGTCTTAAGTACTTCCTGGTATGCAGAAAATTCAGGCTGGTGACAAACCACACACCCCTAACCTGGATGAGTCAGAAAAGGGAGAAAAATAGCAGAGTGACCCGCTGGTTTCTCAGTCTGCAACCCTACAAATTCTCAGTGGAACACAGGGCAGGCAGTAGACAGGGGAATGCAAATGGCCTATCAAGAATCCATTCACTGGTGTGCACGGTCGCTCACCCCACTAGGTCTGAGCTAGGGGGAGGATATGTGACAGGTATGAGGGAACGGTAGTGAAAAGGCGATATTACGGCCCTCAATTAGTGAGGGGTTTCTGCTCCACTCCACGGTTTGGAGATTTAACAAGGGGAATCCAAACCGGGACTTCTAGCTCTCCCTGCTTTCACATGACTGCATCAGCTGATTGAGCAGGGAGATGATTAAAAGGCTGCTCTGAACAGAGCAAGACAGAGCTGTTTTACTCTCAAGAGAAGTGTGTGCTGAAAAGCTGTGTTATGCTGAGGAAAAGCAAAGACTTTTGTTTTGTTTGTATATTTTACTCCTGTTATCTGCTGTAGCATTTGTATGGCAAAAATAAACAGGCCAAAGCTTTTCACCTCTGTGTCAGAAGACTATCTCCTCTACCTTGAAGGCTGTGTGAAAGTGTTGATCCCTGGACAAAAGGTATAGAGCCAGAAGGTACTTTGTCACAATATATATATATATATATATATATATATATATATATATATATATATATATATATATATATATATATATATATATATATAAATATATATATATATATATATATATATATATATATATATAAATATATATATATATATATATATATATACACATATATATACACATATACATATACATATATATATACATATATATATACAGTGTTCGACAAACCTATACATTTGCTCGCCCCAGGCAAGTGGATTTAACCCCCGGGCGAGTAAATATTGGCCCAAGCAGCACACGTTTGGTACTAGGTGGCGAGTAGATTTTTTTGTGTGGCGAGTAGATTTTTGGGTGATTTGTCAACCACTATATATATATATATATATATATATATATATATATATATACATACACATACATACACACACACACTGATGATACCCATCAAGGTTGAAACATGTCTGTGAGTGGTTTGTACTTGCTTTGCTAGTCCCATGCTGTGCTTAAAAGCTGTGTGAACAGCGATGCATCAGTTTAAATGGGCTCCATGTAAATGGATATTCCAGGCAAAAGGTGACATATTGTGTGCTCATTTACATGTAATTTCCTAGAATCCCTTGCTGCAGTGGGAGCACTGTATACTTGGTAATAATGGTTGAAAGACAGGGTTGCAGACCTGTCTAAGACATGTGACTGGGCTCACAAGTGATGTCTTTATTGGTTATATGCTAACAGTGAAGGTTTTTTGTATATATATATATATATTTATACAGACAAAGAAAAGACTGCGCCCCTCAGGTTCTATTTCCTTTGACACTTAGATCCAAATTGTCCTAATATCTATTTAGATGTCAGCAGTAATTAATAATTAAGGAAGGTATATACTGTATTAAATTTGAAATCCATACACACACAAAAAATAAAAAATAAAAACAATATAGCTAGATTAGTGTGAGCTAGTGACTGAATAGTACAAAAAAGAAAAAAGAAAAAGTAATGTATTTAAAAATGTTGCAACCAATCAATACCACCAAAAAATATAAAAATCAATTAAAAACCATATTAAAAACCATATGAAAAAAATAGTCCTGTATAATTAAAAAAATGATTGATGGTCCATGGATCTGGATCAGGCTGCTCTCTGCAAGGAACCAACAACCTCCCAGTAGATCTGCAAACAACAAGAGCAAACAACAAGAAAGAATGCTCCTGATCCTAGTGTAATATGAAAAATACACTTTTAAAACAATGTTAGGTCCAACAAATTTAAACTCACAAACAAATATGAAATAAAAGCATGTAATGAGTATACTCATTCGCCAACTGCACGAATGCTTTTATTTCATATTTGTTTGTGAGTTTAAATTTGTTGGACCTAACATTGTATTAACAGTGTATTTTTCATATTACACTAGGATCGGGCGCATTCTTTCTTGTTGTTTATATATATAAATATATATATATATATATATATATATATATATATATATAAAATCAAAAAATAAATAGATGATACCGTTCTGTGGCTAACGAAATGCTTTTATTTGTGCGAGCTTTCGAGATACACTGATCTCTTCTTTCGGCGATGTTACAATGAATGAAGCAAGGATAACTTAAAAACAGTGTCTCACAACGTTTTTAAGTTATCCTTGCTTCATTCATTGTAACATCGCCGGAAGAAGAGATCAGTGTATCTCGAAAGCTCGCACAAATAAAAGCATTTCGTTAGCCACAGAACGGTATCATCTATTTATTTTTTGATTATTGAAGCTCGGCTAACACGGTACTGATACCTCTACATGTATATATATATATATATATATATATATATATATATATATATATATATATATATATTTATATACAGTATATATATATAATGAATATTT
This sequence comes from Ascaphus truei, assembly GCF_040206685.1. Taxonomy (NCBI): domain Eukaryota; kingdom Metazoa; phylum Chordata; class Amphibia; order Anura; family Ascaphidae; genus Ascaphus; species Ascaphus truei. The sequence continues at coordinate 94,591,405 of NC_134488.1, forward strand.
ACCAGATGTTGGTCCGGGAAATATAGACAGCACACAGCCAGGTAAGTATAAAAAAAACTGTATTCACATAATAAATACACGTCACTGCATCCAACGTTTCAGTCAGCAAGATGTGACCTTCCTCAGGGGTGTGCAGTGAATGAGTGCCAGTGAGACAACATACCCATACCCATACTAATCACACAAAACATTCAACTCACCCATGTGGGACCCAGCAAAGCCTGCGAAACTGCGTGTGTGTGATGCCTGTTACCCGCAGACCAGCCGTGAAACGCACCGCCATCTTGGAAATATGTGTTACAGGAGACATTGCCCGTTGCGTCCCTTGATGAGATATCAGTCCGCGGCCGTCATACGCATTCACACCACCGCTCATCAGTACTGCGCATGTGCCCCAAATGTGGGGCGCTACAGAGCCCTTAAGCCAACAGTCTTAACTGCGCATGTGCAGCTATGCCTCGCTATGGTGCCCCTGCGCACAATGAGACCCCTTGCATCTCAACGTTGTCAAGGCAACGCGGGCACAGGTCCCAGGAGGCCAGGACGCAAAAGTTCTGAAAAAGAGGGCAACTGTTCAATGCGTCGCGTCACTTCCGGTTTCGTGATCGAACACAGAATGGATTCCCGCGGATTCTGGGGCATTCGGGGCACACTTCTGAATTGCTGCTGGTTCACTCAACGCATTTCGCTGGCGTGGCAGCTTCGTCAGGAGTCCGATCTGTAGCATAACGCTCTATTATACATATATTTACCCCTACTTGGTTTCGATTGGATGATTAATTATTCTAGCACTTCCTATTGGCTGGAATAGTTCCTGGTGATTGGCTGATGGGCGGGACTATCCATGTATGCTAATATCACAGTATAATACATATTAAATATAAATGACACAGTTTTATTTAATATAAACATTTTAAAAACAGAAAATCTATATGAATAACATTACTAATCTAACTTAAAACTAGCTAATACATAGAAAAAACTGACTGATGCAAAAAGAGTAGATAAAAAGCTAACTGCTGTATAAATGGATGTATCTCTATACTAGGGGCAATTACTTGTATATAGCAGTCAGCATAAATATATCAAATGGATTGGGGAAGATGGGATGGGAGAAAAGAGCAGAAATAACCCAAGTTAGTTTCAACCATTAATAAATAACATAGGATATATAAAAAACTCTTAAATATATAAATATAAATTGCCTCCAATCCAAAGGATATACTATTAAAGGGATTGAACATGTCCCATTAAATTGGAGAGGCGGTGACAGAACTAAAGAATTGATTAAAAGAGAGACCTTCTGGATTCACCGGTTAAAAACGCTTAGTCCAGTTGGACTTAATGCAGATATAGAAATTAGTGTTTTTATATAGTTATTGAATTAAACACTGTTTGTGCCCATCTTTCAAAGTCCAGTGCTCATTACATTATATACATTGAACATCATAGTGTTTCCCAATTGATATATAGGGAAATACGTGTATTTTATTAGTCAGTGAATATCATAGTGTTTCCAAATTGATATATGGGGAAATACGTGTATTTTATGAGTCAGTGAATTCTGATATACTCATATATTTATATATAGGATTTTTTACTTATACACATAACTATAGAATATTAACTATTTATTAATATATTTATATATGTTTTAATTTAATATAGTGGTTTTATGTTTGGTTGTGTACTGTATATATATATATATATATATATATATATATATATATATATATATATATATATATATTTATATTTGTATATTTAAGAGTTTTTTATATATCCTATGTTATTTATTAATGGTTGAAACTAACTTGGGTTATTTCTGCTCTTTTCTCCCATCCATCTTCCCCAATCCATTTTATATATTTATGCTGATAGCTATATACAAATAATTGCCCCTAGTATAGAGATACATCCATATACTGCTGCGGCACAGTTTATTCGAGCATTTGCCCGTTCTGTGCCGCAGCAGTAGCCTGGCGCGCGCCCGAGTGTGACGGGCGCACGCCGAAGCAGCGGAAGAGCGCCCTCCGATCGGGGCGCTCTCCCTACCGCTGCCGGGTCCGCCGGGTTCCCCGGAACCCCCTGCCGCTGTCCCGCGATCGCGGGACACCAGGGCTCCCTCGGGGAGCCCCTGGACACGCGTGCAGGGGGCGCACGCTCCCGATGACGCGTGACCGCGCGTCTATGACGCGCGGCACGCCGAGGGGCGGCCACTAGCAAGCCGGGAGATTTCCCGGCTTGCGGTACCGACCACACTTCAATAAAGTGTGTCGGTAGTGTATACAGCAGTTAACTTTTTATCTACTCTTTTTGCATCAGTCAGTTTTTTCTATGTATTAGTTAGTTTGAAGTTAGATTAGTAATGTTATTCATATAGATTTTCTGTTTTTAAAACGTTTGTATTAAATTAAACTGTGTCATTTATATTTAATATGTATTATACTGTGATATTAGCATACATGGATAGTCCCGCCCATCAGCCAATCACCAGGAACTATTCCAGCCAATAGGAAGTGCTAGAATAATTAATCATCCAATACAAACCAAGTAGGGGTATATATATGTATAATAGAGCGTTATGCTACAGATCGGACTCCTGACGAAGCTACCACGCCAGCGAAATGCGTTGAGTGAACCAGCAGCAGTTCAGAAGTGTGCCCCGAATGCCCCAGAATCCGCGGGAATCCATTCTGTGTTCAATCACGAAACCGGAAGTGACGCGACGGGCCAAACTGGAAGTGACGCAACTTTACCTCGGGAGAGGGGTGGATGTTGTACACCTATGCTGCGCATCAATTGTTATGTGTCTAAGCACTTGCTGCTCATGTAAGTGCAATAACAATTGCCTTTTTCAATATACCAACAGTGAACATACAATGTTGCACTAGAGTTGTCCTTTTTTTCATTTTGTTGAGGGTTTGTCCTGCTGACATCAGGGAGTGTATTCCAGCAAGACCCCCCTACACATTGCTGAGTCTTCTTACTACACCATTTGCTATTCAATGCTGTATTACCACTGGGGGAATGTGAGTCCCCAATCATGATTCCTGTTTAAATTGCTGTGTTTGTTTAGATATATTGCACTTTTTAAATTTTCTTCCTTACATATATGGTGAAACCTGCGCTCCCCACAAGCTTCTCCTTACCAGTCTTTTCCTTTGCCTGGTCTGTGAGTAGAACCTGCCAGTAGCCCTTGGTCAAATCTAGTGTGGTGGGGTAACGGGCTTTCCCAAACCTCTCCACTAGCTCATCAGCCCTTGGCATGGGGTAGGAATCAAGTTTTGAGATAGCATTCAGCTTGCGATAATCGTTACAAAACTTTACAGTCCCATCAGGCTTTGGTACAAGCACAATAGGGCTGCTCCTGTCACTTTGTGATTCCTCAATCTCCCCAAGTTCTAGCATTTTCTTAACCTCTGCTCTAATTGCCTTTTTACGAGCTGCAGGTATTCTATAAGGCTTAAGATTGACCCTTTTCCCTGGTTCGGTTATAATGTCATGCCTAATAACCCTAGTCTTTCTGGAACTGCGGAGAATACCCTTTTATTTCATTTAACAAATTATTTGACTTCCCGTCCCTGGTGTATACACAGGGCCTTTGATATGTTCACTTCTGGATTTGGGTTTTTCCTAGCAGGGAAGGTAGTGGTTTCCACAGTAATTAGAACCTCCCTTTCTTTCCAGGGCTTGAGTAAGTTCACATGGTGTATTCGTTCAGGCTTTCGTCTGCCTGGCTGTCTTACTTTATAATTTACCTCACCCATTTTTTCAATAACCTCATATGGCCCATGCCATTTTGCCAGAAATTTATTTTCTACTGTGGGGATTAACACTAGGACTCTGTCCCCAGGTTGAAACTACGGACCCTAGCATTCCTATTATAGCTATTCCGCTGGTCACGTTGGGCCTTTTCCATATGTTCCCGCACTATAAGCATAATGGCTGCCATATGTTCCTGCATTTGGGTTATGTGCTCAATTACACTGCGATGGGGTGTAGTCTCCTGTTCCCATGTCTCCTTGACTATGTCAAGTAACCCCCTAAGGTGTCTACCATACAACTATTCAAATGGTGAGAACCCAGTAGATGCTTGGAGCACTACTTCTCTAATAGCAAACATTAAATAAAGTAACAGAAAATCCCAGTTCTTTCCATCCTTATCAATTACTTTCCGCAGCATATTGAACCGCTCCACCAAACCATCAGTTTGTGGGTGGTACACAGAGGTTTTTAACGGTTTTATGTGGAGAAGTTTGCATAACTCCTTGGTTACCCGAGACATGAATGGAGCATCCTGATCTGATAGGATCTCCTTGGGAATCCACACCGACTACACATCATCATCATTAACTCTTTAGCAATAGATTTTGCTGAGGCGGTGCGTAGAGGGATTGCCTCAGGATCCCTGGTGCATTGCCTAATATCACCAGTATGTACTGATGCCCCCTGGCTGACTTCACTAAAGGGCCAACAAAATCCATAGCAATGCGTTCAAATGAGATTCCAATTATTTGTTGGGCTTCCTACGGACTACGGTACGCTGGCAAAGGGGCAGTGAGCTGACATTCAGGGACACGATGAACAATAATCTATTATTGCTGTCAACACCCCCGGCCAATAAAAACTCCAGAGAATACGCTCTTTCGTCTTTTCAACCCCTAGGTGACCACCTAGTACATGGCTATAAGCAAGGCTAAACAAAGTGCGCTGATACGCCTTTGGCACTAACAATTGTTTTACTCTAACAGACTGCTTTTTCTGAAGGCGATACAACAGATCATTATCCACCTCAAAGTAAGGATAAGACAAGGGTCTGTCTGCATTAGTAGGGGTTCCATTCCTTACTGAAATGGAATTGTGGGCTATTGACAAAGTGGAATTGACCACTGGGCACTCTTAAAGTTACCGGGCTGACCTCTAAATCAATAAGATCAATTTCTGGTTCTGGACTATTAGATGGTCCGGCACCATTGCATTCTGGGTTGTCGCCTACTAGTGCTTTTACAGGATATCGCAAAAAATGAGAAGTGAATCTCCTGATGGTGCTTCTAAATCCAAGATTGTGCAATGTTGGCCATAATGCCTAGGAGTCCGGGGTATATAAATTGTATAAATGTATGAATGTGTGACAGGGTATATGGCTCACCATATGAAGCCTAACATGGACAGAGTAAACCTAACCACTTTAAAAGTGAAACCACAAGGAAGCCCCTATATAAAGAAACTCCCAGTGCAATCACTATGTGGATAATCATATCCTGTATCATAGGCTGGAGCCCTGCACATACCCTATAGTCACAGTAGCTATAAAAAATAGTAAGTCACTCACTTATTAACCCCTTCTGCTCCATAACTGCGTGCATCCGTTCCGTTTTGTAGATGAAGTCTGTGTAGGGAGATGGTGGAGCACTGCAAAGAATTAGGGCTGGAGGCAAATCCGTGAAAAGTAAAAATGCTTTATTCCAGATGCATGGTAGCAACAGCTACATTAAAAAGGGTCCTCTAACGCGTTTCGCGCTATGACAGCGCTTTCATAGCGTGAAACGCGTTAGAGGACCCTTTTTAATGTAGCTGTTGCTACACTGGCGACACACTTTATTCGAGCTCGGCTAGTCCCACGAATTCGGGTATACCCGGGTGTATTGAGGTTTGTGACTGTTTTCTGCCCGAGTGCATTGAGGTATTTTCCAGGCAGGGATTGAAGCATTTTATTCCCGCTGGCTGCAATACTGCACAGTATATATATATACTGCATTACAATTCATGAATTTATGCCATCTGGTAGACACGCGAAGCATTGCAGCCTATTAAATCCTAATCATTATCATTTAACAGATCAGCCGCCCGTCAGCCAGGCATGAACCCAGGCTGGGAAGGCAAACGCAACGGGGCTTGTCAGAGATGAGGAGCGGCGCATTCCAGGTATCTGCCAGGTACATACTGGGTATTTGCTCGAATAAAGTGTGTCGGTGCAGTACCATGCATCTGGAATAAAGCATTTTTACTTTTCACGGATTTGCCTCCAGCCCTAATTCTTTGCAGTGCTCCACCATCTCCCTACACAGACTTCTTTTACAGGATATGGCTGTTTACTCCCAGACTCATTTGTCCTATCTAATTTGTCTCCCAAAATGTCAGCAAACGATAAATCATCATTATATTCATCTGACGAATTAGTGGCAAGTTTTCCAGCAGCTGGCCATAAATTTAGAAAATGGGGAAAATCTCTACCAATAATCATGTCATGGGCTAATTTTGGTACAAGACCAACCCGCCAATTTACAGAGCCACACTGTGACTCAACCTGTATTTCAGCAGTGGGGTACTTATGTACATCCCCATGTATGCAGGAAATATCAATCTGTTGGGAGTCATCTACCTGAATACCATTTACCAAATCTGGGTCTATGAGGGTAACTATACTCCCTGAGTCTATTAATGCCTGAACCCTTTTCCCCTCTACCTGCATGGAACACCAAGGGTAACTATTCAGACAGCCATTTTTGTTTGCGGAACACACAGTTTGAGCATACAGTGAGAAATCATCCTCATTATTACTACCCACATTACATTCCATGGGTTCAACCATTCTGGGACAGTCCTTTGCCATATGTCCAAACTCTCGACATTTAAAACATTTTACAACATAATCCCTTATAGGTTCTTCCCGCTTAACAAAGTTCCTTTCTCTTGTGGTTATGTCCCTGGGGTTATAGACCCCAACCTGTCATCAAAATTCCCCCTTTTCCCTGGAACAGTCTTACCAGTTTTACTGGGGCTCTGGACCTTCCGGTTCAGATGCTGCCCTTGGATAAGGGTTTGAAGCCATTCTCCAGCTGTAATGTACCGTTCTACCAATGCGACTAACTGGTCAGCTGTTTGGGGATCACTCTGACTGACCCAGCGATGAAGGGCAACAGGTAGGCCTCTCAGAAATCGGTCCATCACTAGTTGATCCAAAATGTGGATGGATGCGTTGATTTCCGGTTGTAACCACTTTCTGGCAAGATGTAGTAAGTCAAACATCTGTGATCTTCTGGCTTTATCCAGGTTGTAGGTCCAGGAGTGAAACCTTTGGGCACGGACAGCCGTTGTCACCCCTAGGCGCGCCAGGATCTCCTTTTTCAGCTCGCTTTAATCACTGGCTTGAGCCGGTTCCAGATCATAGTATGCTTGCCCATTCAGCCACAGGCCATTTTTCTCTCTCAGTCGTCCTCTCAAACGCCATCAGGTAGGCCTCTACATCATCTGCAGCCACCATCTTTTGCTGGTAGATACTCACTCTAACCACCTTTGGATGTGCTTCTGCGGCATCCCCGTTAAGCCTCTCAGATATGCCCTGGATCTCCTGATGGAAGGAATGGGCGGTATTTTGCTGCTCCTCTCTGTGCAGTTGATGAGCTTGATGAGCTTCAGCCTGGGCCAGCACCAGTCTCTGCAATATTGCCATGTTTTCCTGCTGTGTGTCAATACCCTCAGCCAGCCTTCTGTTGGTTTCTTGTTGTAAGGCATAACCCTCAGCAGCCCTTCTGTTGGTTTCTTGTTGTGTGGCATTAGTTTCTTGTTGTGTGGAATTAGTTTCTTGTTGTGTGGCATTAGTTTATTGCTGTTGAGATGTGGATTGGATCAGGACTGTGATTACTTCCTCTATTCCTTTTTGCATCTTACAGGCTTGTCAGTGTGATGCCCGCATAAAACCCCACCATACAGTAGGTGGCAAAGTACCTTCTTGCCCTGTACCTTTTGTCCAGGGATCAGCACTTTCACACAGCCTTCCAGGTAGAGGAGACAGTCTTCTGACACAGAGGTGAAAAGCTTTGGCCTGTTTATTTTTGCCATACAAATGCTACAGCAGATAACAGGAGTAAAACAAACAAACAAACAAAACAAAAGTCTTTGCTTTTCCTCAGCACAACACAGCTTTTCAGCAGACACTTCTCTTGAGAGTAAAACAGCTCTGTCTTGCTCTGTTCAGAGCAACCTTTTAATCATCTCCCGGCTGTGAAGATTGAGATAAGGTGTGTGGCTCAGGCTACATGAAGACAGACTATCATCACCACCATTTGGGCGCAGCAGCCATTTTGAATGTTTGCTTATATATGTACCTGTTTATTTATGTATGTTTTGATATGTTGCAGAGTATTGCTCCTGGTGTAAACTAGCCCTTGTATAATTCCTACTAGTCATGAAATTTAAATAATTGCATTCGTAAGAGTTTTTCCTGCCTTAGACATTTTTTGCTGACCTTAGTCTCTCTTATCTGACAGATACACCCAGAGGGCTGACAGGGTTACTCCTTAAGTCAGGAGGGTAAGAGGCCCACATTGCAGTGGAATATATAGCATACAAAGCATATTTATTACAAAGCATATTTATGTATGGATAAGGATTTTTATATAAGTCATCATATTGTTCTTTATCTCTAAGCCAGCCCCATTAAGGGGAGTATTACTCATTTTGAAATGTCTAAAAATGTTATGCCAAGCAATATGTTTTCAGAGGCATGGGTTCATTTTTTAATTCTCTCTCATTTGTACCTTGGTGCAGATAAACTCACGTTGATACTTTGATCCCTTGACTCATTGATATTATTTCTACGCTTTCTGTCCTGTGAAAGCAGGGAGAGCTAGAAGTCCCGGTCTGGATTCCTCTTGGTAAATCTCCAAACCGTGGAGTGGAGCAGAAACCTGCACTAATTGAGGGCCGCAATTTCCCCTTCTCACTACCGTTCTCTCAAACCTGTCACTATATATATATATATATATATATATATATATTATATATATATATATATATATATATATATATATATATACAGTGCTCGACAAACCCGGTCGCCAACTCGCCAGCTGCGATCGGATATTGGCTCGTGGCCAGTAACCTTTCCCCTGCTCTGCAAAAAAAAAAATCCTGTTCGAAAAAAAAAAATTTGAAAAAAAAAAATTGTAGCTGATTGGCTGTGACGCGGGATAGAGCTGCCAGGACTTCAAACAGCCCTTTCTGCATGGGTAAGTAATGGGGGGGGGGGGTTTGAGTGCGTGCGTTTCTGCTGCTGCTGCTCCTCCTCCTCCCCCCTCCCTCCTGTATAATTGTGTCAGCTCCTATAATTTACAATTTACTGATCCAGTCATGGAGGAGTTTGGACAGATGCTTCAGGTGGGGGGAATTTAATGCACTTTAAATATTTATATACTGTATACACTGATGCATCCTTCCCCCCCCCCCTCCGGTGTTCCCGCTGCCCGCGCGGGTCACATGCTGTAGTGGCCGGGGTGTTTCTTCCCCCCCCTCCTCCGGTGTTCCCTTCCCCCCCCCCTCCGGTGATCCCGCTGCCCGCGCGGGTCACATGCTGTAGTGGCCGGGGTGTTTCTTCCCCCCTCCTCCTCCGGTGTTCCCTTCCCCCCCCCCCTCCGGTGATCCCGCTGCCCGCGCGGGTCACATGTTGTAGTGGCCGGGGTGTTTCTTCCCCCCCCCTCCTCTCCTGTGTTCCCGCTGCCCGCGCGGGTCTGAAGATATTGCAGTTGCCGGTGATTCTGTCCCCTATGTGCTCCCACTGCTCGCGCGGGGCGGGAGGAAGTAGCGGGGTGTTTCTCCCCCCCCCCCCCTCTCTCTCCCCTCCGGCGCACGTCCCTTCCCGTGTGTGTGTATGGGTATGAGAGAGAGATTGTGTGTGTGTGTGTGTGTGTGTGTGTGTGTGAGTGTGTGAGTGTGTGTGTGTGTGTGTGTGTGTGTGTGTGTGTGTGTGTGTGTGTGTGTGTGTGTGTGTGTGTGTGTGTGTGTGTGTGTGTGTGTGTGTGTGTGTGTGTGTGTATGTGTGTGTGTGTATGGGAGAGAGAGATTGAGAGTGTGTGTGTATGGGAGAGATTGAGTGTTTGTGTGTGGGAGAGAGAGAATGTGTGTGTGCAGGACACCAGAGGTAACCCCCCAGTCAGTCACCCCCCCTCCACCAGTCAGTCACCCCACCCCCCACCCAGTCAGTCACCCCACCCCCCACCCAGTCAGTCACCCCACCCAGTCACCCAGTCAGTCACCCCACCCACCCACACAGTCACCCCACCCCCCACCCAGTCAGTCAAAAGTCCCCCAGTCAGTCATAGTGTCAGTCATATGAAGTCAATCATCCCACACAGTCAGTCACCCCACCCCCCCACCCCATCACCCAGTCAGTCAAAAGTCACCCAGTCAGTCAGTCATCCCACCCCCCCAGTCAGTCAGTTGCCCCCCCGTCAGTCAGTTACCCCCGTCTCTCCCCCCTTCTCTGTCTCTCCCCCCTTCTCTGTCTCTCCCTCCTTCTCTGTCTCTCTCTCCCCCCTCTCTGTCTCTCTGTCTCTCTCCTCTCTGTCTCTCCCCTCTCTGTCTCTCCCCTCTCTGTCTCTCCCCTCTCTGTCTCTCCCCTCTCTGTCTCTCCCCTCTCTGTCTCTCCCCTCTCTGTCTCTCCCCTCTCTGTCTCTCCCCTCTCTGTCTCTCCCCTCTCTGTCTCTCCCCTCTCTGTCTCTCCCCTCTCTGTCTCTCCCCTCTCTGTCTCTCCCCTCTCTGTCTCTCCCCTCTCCGTCTCTCTCCCCTCTCCGTCTCTCTCCCCTCTCCGTCTCTCTCCCCTCTCCGTCTCTCCCCCCTTCTCTGTCTCTCCCCCCCTCTCTCTCTCCCCCCCTCTCTCTCTCCCCCCCTCTCTGTCTCTCCCCCCCCTCTCTGTCTCTCCTCCCCTCTCTGTCTCTCTCTCCCCCCCTCTCTGTTTCTCTCTCCCCCCTCTCTGTCTCTCTGTCTCTCCCCTCTCTGTCTCTCTGTCTCTCCCCTCTGTCTCTCCCCTCTCTGTCTCTCTCCCCTCTCTGTCTCTCTCCCCTCTCTGTCTCTCTCCCCTCTCTGTCTCTCTGTCTCTCTCCCCTCTTTGTCTCTCTGTCTCTCTCCCCTCTCTGTCTCTCTGTCTCTGTCTCACACTCTCTCTGTCTCACACTCTCGATCTGGATATCTTATTTACCCTGTATATCTTAACTGCCCTATACTACACCGAAATAACCTATACTGCTTTCTTCCAGATCTGATTCAAGCTTCACACGGGAGACATCGGAATCCCCCCTAACCCAGAAGACAGGTAGGGAGCATCTCTCCTCCAATGTATAACATTGCGGGAATGAGGTACCTGGACATTGAGGGTCTGCGGATCAGGTAAGATCCCAAGCGGGATTGCTGCTTTAAATATTGTGAAGCGGGGGCATCCAGACACTGGTTAAGGGGTTCAGGAAACTAGTCATTCACATCTGGCTTTTTTTTCTAGATCCGACATTTATACACACATACACACACTCAATCTCTCACACACACACACACACACACACACACACACACACACACACACACACACACACACACACACACACACACACACACACACACACACACACACACACACACACACACACACACACACACACACACACACACACACACGTACACACACACACACACACACGTACACACACACACACACGTACACGTAACAAGGACCAATTGTAGTATAATGTAATACAATAAATAAACTTATGTCAAAAACTAATGTTCTTACTAGGTATTTATTCAATTTATGTATTTTTTTTAAAGCGGGGGCGGGACTAGGGGGGGGTTGGGGGCGGGACTAGGTGGCGAGTAGATTTTTTGGTTCGGCGAGTAGATTTTTGGGTGATTTGTCAAGCACTGTATATATATATATATATATATATATATACATACATATCCTGGACATGTCCTTTGTTGTATGTGTGTCAAGCCATGTAAAATTAACAATGAAATAATGATAATTTGTAGAAACCTATAAAGTTTGTCTCCTTATTTTTTTTGTTTCGATTTTTTTATTTTTTTGCATATATAACTTCACATTATACATTTCAATCTTTAACAAAAAATTAGGATATACAGTATATAGATACTTGGTCACACAAAAACAGCAGTATAAAGAACATTTATCCTGACTTAGCTTAATGAATTATATTAACTGTGTGGTTCTTCATATATTTGAGTTTTGCATTAAAGTGATTTCTGTCAACTCTTGATTTCTGCTAATTTTGTAGGAAAGGATAGGTTAAGATTAAGGGATAGATAAAGAGTGGGTCAGGGGGAAGGGAGGGAGGAAAGAAGGGAAAGGAGGGAAAGGAGGGAAAGGAGGAGGGGGGGGGGTGGAGGCGAAAACAAACAATATCCATGGTTCTGGACTACTAACCGTCGAGTCCCTTCTTCTTTTTTTTTTTTTTTTTACCCCCTTCTTCCTTCCTTCCCCCCTCTAGATTGGGGCTAGAATGGGGACCATAGATCCCAAACTTTGTGGAGTTCCTCTAGTTTTTGATTCAGCTGGGCCGACAGTTGTTCCATCATTTTGACTTCTTTCAATCTTTTATTTACTGTTTGTTTGGTGAGCACATTTATATTTTTCCAAGGATCTGCTATTGAGCAGCGTGCTGCTGTAAGTATGAATCTAATCGATTTTTCCACTGGAGAGGGATCCTCCTCAATAGGTTTACCTAATAAGTATATCACAGGGTCCAAAGGGATTCTCAGCTCCGTGAACTCCTTTAGCATGTTTTGGATATGCAACCAAACTTTTTGCATCTTTGGGCAGGTCCACCATATATGTACCATATCTCCTCTCAGACCACACCCGCTCCAGCATATATCTGGTGTGCCTGGGAAGATCTGGCTCAGCCTACTCGGGGTTAGGTACCATTGGAAAAACATTTTGTAAATATTTTCTTTTGTGGTCGTGCAGATTGATGTTTTAGCTGCCGATTCCCAGATATCCTCTCAGTCTTCCCTATCTATTTCTATCCTGAGGTCTTCAGCCCACTTCAACATATAATTATGGGTTTGATGGGTTGATTTCAAAGTCAGTCCCGTGTAAATCCTCGAGATCAGTCTATTCTGGTGCACCCCTACTGTGCATAGTCTTTCAAATTTTGTTAAATTCGGAAAGCTCTTGTTCTGCGATATCGATTGCAGAAAGTGTCTAAACTGTAGGAAGCCAAAAATTGGGATATCCTGTTACTGGTATTTTATTTGCACATCTTGGAATGTAATCGGTTTTCCTCCATCCACCAAATCCTCTAATCTTACAATATTGAGTTCCTTTAATTTCTTAAAGGAGTTTTTTTTTATAAAAGTTTGTCTCCTTTAAATGGGTTATTATTAACGAAATTAAAGCCTTGTAATCCTGTATTTGCTCCCTGCATAACATTCCCTTGCTATAGGGGGGTGGGGGGGCTGGTTGCCATGCGGCCATTGACTCCTCCCCTTTTTATCATGTTGTACACAATAGGCACATGGAGTGGACGGGAGAAGGGTGGCCGCATGGAACACATGTCTGATATATATTTACGCGCTGTGCAGCAAGTGCTGAATTTGGTAACGTAACTTGTCCCTGTTCTTATTGGCGGGCAAGCCACCCTAGTCCAGCAGCCATAATGTTCCTTTAAGTTAACCAAAACGAAACACACCAAAAACAATCACAAGTCTCTAGGGAATCAGAGCGAAGAATAGCTTAGAAGCATTAATCCCACACCATATTATTATTTTAAAGCATCAGTCCAAGTTTTGAGACCCTTTCTAAGTTTAATGGTGTTTCCCCCACCCGATGGGAAATGTTGTCATTACAGCATGTGTGGTGTATGCTACCTGTTGCTAAGTAGGATTGCTGAGTTGTCCGCCGATGGTTTTGGGGACACAGGACAGGTTTCTGGAGCACATACCCAGCATAGATCTCTAGTGGTACAGCGCCTCCATCTGCCGAAGGCTCCAGATGTATGGAGGCGATCTCCTACAGTAGAAACAATCCCTCTCCTTCCCCAGTAAGATCACACACCAGGCAGGAGGTATAAGAAACAAGCCTCTTACCAGGGCTTTCTGCCAGGTAGAGCAGACTGTTAGCCAAGTACCAGTCCTGGCTACATAGGTTATAATTTATTTGCACCTCCACAACACATTACTTAAACTAACCGCATAACAATCACAAGCCTCTACGTGGAACACCCACAAAAAGATCAACCCTCCTTTCTCTTGCACCCACAAAAAGATCAACCCTCCTCTCTCTTAATCTACACAGATCTACCCCGACCTCAACAGATTCCCTGGAGAAACACTCCCCAGTACAAGTTAATGCATATACCCCCTGATATATGTGGAAAGAGGGGGGGAGGGTCTATGTATCCACCATAGTATTCCCTGAACAAATGCATTTCTTCCAAGAGGGGGATTGTGGAGATACTTAATGTCCCATCTGCCAGTTTTTATTTCTTATTCAGTAATGATAATGATTTTTTCTTATTTAGTAATGAGCCTATTCACATGTTTCAGACAGTCCATAAACTTTCCTTATGCCATAATCGCACAGCATACCGTTCGTCTACTGCAGTCAAGGATTCTGGCTGCAGTACATTACGTGTAGTACAGAGCATAAGCACACACAGTGTCACATTTCTTACACATATCATGGATCAACATAGACAGACAAAAAAGATCCTCCTAGAATGCACTCAGAAAGGTAAGTCAAAGTGAGTTACTTCATTCATAACTCCATTTCTGCTAGCTGATGCGGGAGCCTCCATCCCCCTTTCCCTTTCCCTTTTCCCTACCCTTGAACTCACCACATATCATGGATCCCCATATGTTTATTCCTGCGGTTTAACACAGTTTTTACAATAAAATGCAAGGCCAGCAAACCTACAGTACAAAAGGATAGAGCAGCTGTTTCATCCCTTTAGGGCTTATTCCAAATTAGCTGAAACTGCCGATAGAATAAGAATAAGCTAAGAGAGTGATGGTTTATTGAGATCCATGTTAAAGTGGATAAAATGGGACAAAATGACGCACTATGGGTCAGATCCACAAAGTTCCATTAACTCAGGGCTCATAATATACTGTTACGAAAATCAGTGCTGGACGTTATGTTTCCGGGCAAATTGTGTGCAAAACCCCTAGCTGTTAGTTACAGTACAGCAGCGGCAGACTTTATTCTAACACATCACCGGTTTGTACCTGGCAGGTTCCTGGAATGTGACACTGTTCACCTGGAGCATGCCGCGTTCCAAACCAGGGGTCCTACTCGGCTGACACGCGGCTGATCTGTTAATTTAAAATGGTTCAGGATTTATTAGGCTGCAATGCATCGCGTGTATGCCAGATGGCATAAAATCATGAATTGTAATGCAGTTTATATATATACTGTAAAGTATATATATATACTGTATAACAACAACCCCTATAACCCCTAACATACAGTAGTGTACACATACAGTACTGTATATGCACATCAATGATACTACTGTATGGGCCGGCGGGGGCGAGATGCGTTTGCAGCAGAGAGAGATCCGCTGCTCTCTCTGCGCAAACATCGGTACATTAAAAATTATTTATTATACATTTTTATTTATAGTGTACATGTGCAGGGGGTCTCCGGAGCTGAACCGCATTGGTTTCAGGTCGGGGGACCCCCTGCTCCCCGAGATACAGGCCCGTTTATGAGGTGCAGGTATCCCTCTACGTTTAAAGGTCCCGATCACGTGACCGCGACCTGTAAACCAAGCAGAGGGATACCGGCACCCCCTAAAGGGGCCTGTATCTCGGGGAGCAGGGGGTCCCCGGACCTGAAACCAAAGGGCGTCAGCTCCGGAGACCCTCTGCATATGTACAGTATAAATAAAACACATATATAAATAAACACTCGTTCCTTACCTTAGCGGCTATGTGCTACGGTAACGAAGCAGCATTTCTGTATTTTAATAATATTGTACAGTGAGCAGGGGGTTCCCTGAGCCAGAAATTAATGCTCAGGGGACCCTCTGCTCCTGCACAATATTATTAACAATACAGAAATGCTGCTTCATTGCCATAGCGTATAGCCGCTAAGGCAATGAAGGGGTTAACCCACTGTGCCCGCTTTATTGTGTATAGCGGGGGTGGGTGAAGGGGGTATTTGGCCCTTGGTGTGAGTTTAGGACTTGCGGGGGGGTTGCGGGTGCACTTAACCCCTTCACGACCGTATCAGTTAATACCGCTATGGTCATGAAGGGGTTAAGCCCTCCTGCTACCCCCCGCAAGCCCTAAACAACCACCGTTGGGGCTAATACCCCCTTCACCCCCCCCCACTATGCACAATAAAAAAAAAATCACACACAGCAGCCGCCAAAAAATAAATAAATAAATCTAAATAAATAAATAAATAAATGACTATAAATAAATACATTTGAAATACATTTTTATTTATAGTGTAGATGTGCAGGGGGTCTCCGGAGCTGAACCGCGTTGGTTTCAGGTCGGGGGACCCCCTGCTCCCCGAGATACAGCCCCCTTTATGAGGTGCCGGTATCCCTCTGCGTTTAAAGGTCCCGATCATGTGACCGGGGCCTGTAAACCAAGCAGAGGGATACCGGCACCCCCTAAAGGGGCCTGTATCTCGGGGAGCAGGGGGTCCCCGGACCTGAAACCAACCAATGATATACCACAAAAATAAATAATAAAGCCAATCAGAGCGTGGGAACTCATCCCTACTCTGATTGGCTCTCGTACCATGTGTCAGGTTTTCATTGACGTCATATCCTTTCTCCCCCAAGCCTCTGTCACATGGTATACTAGAGCCAATCAGAGTAGGGATGGAGTTCCCACGCTCTGATTGGCTACCGTACCATGTGAGGCCGGGCATGTTTCTTTTCATGACGTAATCTTAAAGGCAATTGAAGCAAAGCCATTCTGATTGGCAGTGCTTTCATTTCCTTTAAGTGACGTCATCATTTTTTTTTTTGTCGGCCAAAACACATGGTTTTCACGGCCCAATCAGGGCCGTGGGAACCATGCCGAAAAATGTGACGTCATAGGCCTTTAAAAGCCTATGTCGTCTCATTTTGAAGCCAGAAGCCAGACGCCGCGGAGGAAGAACCTCCGCGGAAGAAAGAAGATCGGGGCGTGGCCGCAGACGGGGAGAAGACCCCGCCCCGCCCCGCTGGAAGGAGATAGAAGATAGAAGAATACAGATGAAGATGGATTACAATTAGAAGATCCGTGGATTGATTTGGATTTTTAGTTTAATGTTTATTATTTTCTGGTTTATTATTTTATGGGTTCCTGATCGTGGATTGGTTCGTGAGTAAGCTGCGCAACGGGAATCGGTGGGGGCAAGTAATGGTAAGTGAACTACAGTAAAGAAATGTATTTTATTTAACTTGCTAATTTTTTCAAAAGGTTTTTTAACATGTGTATTTATTTTTTTGTTGTATAACATTTCTTGCCACTGTATGTATGTATGTATATATGTCTAGAGAGATATATATATACAGGGTAAGAAATGATGTTGTTTTAAAAGCTTGTTTTGATGTGTTTTAAATTAATTTGTCTATGCTGCTATGCATTATTGTGAGTTTAAAGTATTTTAAAATTAGATAGATGTATTCCTTGGTATTGTATTGTGTGTTTGAGGGAGGTCAGGGATAGATAGCCTTGGTTTTAAAGGTTGTATTTTGGTCGGTACTTATATATTTTTTTGTGGTATATCATTTCTTGCCACTGTATGTATGTATGTATATATGTCTAGAGAGATATATACATACAGGGTAAGAAATTATGTTGTTTTAAAAGCTTGTTTTGATGTGTTTTAAATTAATTTGTCTATGCTGCTATGCATTATTGTGAGTTTAAAGTATTTTAAAATTAGATAGATGTATTCCTTGGTATTGTATTGTGTGTTTGAGGTAGGTCAGGGATAGATAGCCTTGGTTTTAAAGGTTGTATTTTGGTCGGTACTTATATTTTTTCACAGGCTAAATTGTTCTGCTCCAGGCGTGAATTAGTTAATTGTTTCATTGTTCGGGATGGAGTGTGAATTGTTTAGGGATGTAAATAATGATTGCTAATTGATTTTTGTTTACTTGGTTCATTCATTTGCAGCATGTATATGGTGCATAGATTTTATGCATCATTTAGATTGGAATGTGAGGTGTTTCATTGGTTTGTGATATACAGTAGATTGTGAGATCAGTTAGGATTATTAAAGGAAATTGATTTTAATGCAGTGTCTGTATGGAGAAGTGTTTGGTTGTAGGACAGTATGGTTTTGATAACCCTTCTGCATGTATTTGTATATTGATTAATCGTGTGTGCATATACTGTGTATATATATATATATATATATATATATACTGTATCTCTCTCTCTCTCTCTCTCTCTCTCTCTCTCTCTCTGTACTGCTGAGGCCAAGTTTATTCGAGCATTTGCCCGTTCTTGGCCGCAGCAGTAGCCTGGCGCGCGCCCGAGAGTGACGGGCGCGGGCCGAAGCAGCGGAAGAGCGCCCTCCGATCGGGGCGCTCTCCCTACCGCTGCCGGGTCTGCCGGGTCCCCCGGAACCCCCTGCCGCTGTCCCGCGATCGCGGGACACCAGGGCTCCCTCGGGGAGCCCCTGGACGCGCGTGCAGGGGGCGCACGCTCCAGAAGACGCGTGACCGCGCTTCTATGACGCGCGGCACGCCGAGGGGCGGCCACTAGCAAGCCGGGAAATCTCCCGGCTTGCGGATCTGGCCGCAGAGTAATAAAGCGTGTCGGTAGTGTACATATATACAGTATATATATACTATAACTATATATATATAGTTGCATGATGAAGCCACTGTACAAATTCATGGGGGAAGGGTGGGTATCGGCCCAGTGTGGCTTAACCACTTAATCACCTTTGCGGCTATTATCTGATAAGGTGTTTAAGGGTTAATTGATATCTGAATGTATTTGCAATGTCTTGGCTTTGTATTTGCTATGTATGTTGTGGGCAAGACAAGGAGATTGCTGGCGACGGACACTTCATTTTGAAGAGGTCAGTAGTACTTTATTTATTTGAATATGCTAGTTAATGTTTTTAATAATGGGCAATTAATCTATTATCCATATCTGGATAATAGTTATTTTGCACATTATTGTACTGTAGGTGTTGGGGGGGAGGGTGTATGTATTGAATGTATAGGCCAGGTTTATTTTGGTTTATTTTTTTTACATTCAGGGTTGGTTCCGTGGTTCTGCGTGGGACCTCTGGAAACCACCTGCGGGAATCCTCGGGTATCCCAAGGTTAGCAGGCTGGTGGTTCCACGGGTGACACATGCGGGGATGACGATGTGTGGTCCCACTTCTGTGGGGGCACCTCCGACCCGTAGTCTGCGGGTTTGACGATGTGTGGTCCCACTTCTGTGGGGGCACCGCGGACCTGTAGTGAGCACTCGTGAGTTCCCCAGACCCCGAGGGAACCACCCGAGGCCCCGCAGACACCTGTGGGTCTGACCCGGGGCTCCCAGACATCCGCGGGCCTACCGTGGGGCCCCAATTGTGTCCCACGGTGACCCAAGGAGACCACCTGAGGGCCATGGTGCTGGTGGGATCCACCAGCAGGCCTCCAGAACCTGTGTAAAAAGGGCTGCTGGTAAACTGTAGGTCTGTCCAGGTGCCCTGTCAGCCCACCGGGGACCCGCGTGGGGCTGCGTTATGGACCCTGTATGTAAAAGAATAAATCTTGTATTGATAGGGGGGTACAGGGGGTGGGTAATGTATTTAATAAATAGAATGCTGTTTATTGTGGGGCACTGTATTGTTTTTATTGTGAGTACTGGGGGTGGGGGTGTTTCCCCAACGGTATGTAGGTAGGGCTCCCTTGTGGGTACTGGGTGGTTAGGCCTCACGGGGGGGGGGGGTTAGTGTGGGAGGGTATGTAGGCATCCCGAGTGGTGGGTGAGGGTGGGTTAACCCCTTAATGACTGTAGCGGTTAATAACCGCTATGGTGATTAAGGGGTTAGGGGACATTACTTTGTATGTTTTAATTTTTGTCTCTTTTTTGCAGCACTGGAGGGGCCATGTGCAGGTGGGTAGTGGGTAGTGGGTGTGGGTGTGGTTATTTACACGGGATTCCCCTCCCCATATTTACATACAGAACACTGCACTCACAGAAAACACAGGCCAGGCAGATTTAACTGACACAATAGGGGTAGGGGGGTTTACACAGATTAGTCAAAACAGGGTAGTTTAGCAGACACAATAGGGGGAGGGGTTTTTACATAGATTTCAGTGAAGGCAGGGAAGCTTCACACACAATAGGGGGAGGGTTTTTTACATAGATTACAGTGAAGGCAGGGAAGCTTCACACACAATAGGAGGAGGGTTTTTTACATAGATTTCAGTGAAGGCAGGGAAGCTTCACACACAATAGGGGGAGGGTTTTTTACATAGATTTCAGTGAAGGCAGGGAAGCTTCACACACAATAGGGGGAGGGGTTTTACATAGATTTCAGTGAAGGCAGGGAAGCTTCACATACAATAGGGGGAGGGGTTTTTACATAGATTACAATGAAGGCAGGGAGATTTAAAACACACATTAAAAATATGTATGTAATGTATTTATTGTTTATTTTGCCTTAACCCTTCATTGCCTTAGCGGCTATAAGCTATGGCAATGAAGCAGCATTTCTGTATTTTTAATAATATTGTGCAGGAGCAGGGGGTTCCCTGAGCATTAATTTCTGGCTCAGGGAACCCCCTGCTCACTGTACAATATTATTAAAAATACAGAAATGCTGCTTCGTTACCATAGCACATAGCCGCTAAGGTAAAGAACGATTCTTTATTGATGTGTGTGTTTTATTTATACTGTACATGTGCAGAGGGTCTCCAGAGCAGAACAGCATTGGTTTCAGGTCCGGGGACCCCCTGCTCCCCGAGATACAGGCCCCTTTAGGGGGTGCCGGTATCCCTCTGCTTGGTTTACAGGCCCCGGTCACGTGATCGGGACCTTTAAACGCAGAGGGATACCAGCACCTCATAAAGGGGTCTGTATCTCGGGGAGCAGGGGGTCCCCCGACCTGAAACCAATGCGGTTCA
Source organism: Ascaphus truei (assembly GCF_040206685.1). Classification (NCBI taxonomy): domain Eukaryota; kingdom Metazoa; phylum Chordata; class Amphibia; order Anura; family Ascaphidae; genus Ascaphus; species Ascaphus truei. Next base: position 94,612,287 of record NC_134488.1, read on the forward strand.
GCTCCGAAGACCCCCTGCACATCTACACTATAAATAAAAATGTATTTCAAATGTATTTATTTATAATCATTTATTTATTTAGATTTATTTATTTTTTGGCGGCTGCTGTTTGTGATTTTTTTTTATTGTGGGTAGGGGGGGGGTGAAGGGGGTATTAGCCCCAACGGTGGTTGTTTAGGGCTTGCGGGGGGTAGCAGGAGGGCTTAACCCCTTCATGACCGTAGCGGTATTAACTGCTATGGTCGTGAAGGGGTTAAGTGCACCCGCAACCCCCCCGCAAGTCCTAAACTCACACCAAGGGCCAAATACCCCCTTCACCCACCCCCGCTACCCACAATAAAGCGGGCACGGTGGGTTAACCCCTTCATTGCCTTAGCGGGTATACGCTATGGCAATGAAGCAGCATTTCTGTATTGTTAATAATATTGTGCAGGAGCAGGGGGTCCCCTGAGCATTAATTTCTGGCTCAGGGAAACCCCTGCTCACTGTACAATATTATTAAAATACAGAAATGCTGCTTCGTTACCGTAGCACATAGCCGCTAAGGTAAGGAATGAGTTTTTATTTATATATGTGTTTTATTTATACTGTACATGTGCAGAGGGTCTCCGGAGCTGAAGCCCTTTGGTTTCAGGTCCGGGGACCCCCTGCTCCCCGAGATACAGGCCCCTTTAGGGGGTGCCGGTATCCCTCTGCTTGGTTTACAGGTCGCGGTCACGTGATCGGGACCTTTAAATGCAGAGGGATACTGGCACCTCATAAAGGGGCCTGTATCTCGGGGAGCAGGGGGCCCCCCGGCCTGAAACCAACGCGGTTCAGCTCCGGAGACCCCCCCCCGACCTGAAACCAACGCGGTTCAGCTCCGGAGACCCCTTGCACATGTACACTACTGTAATGTACAGTACTGTATGTTAGGGGTTTATAGTGGACGGCTTCAAAGACAACAGCTCGCAAACGCCCCCATGTGTTTTTACACGGCATTGCAGTATTGCAGCCAGCCGGAATAAAATGCTTAAATCACAGCAGGGGAAATAACGCAATGCACTCCGGCCGAAAACAGTACAAAATCGAACATCACCGGGATATACCCAAATTTGCGGAACTAGCCGTGTTAGAATAAAGTTGGTCGCCACTGTATCTCATTAGCACAGGCTTAGGCTTTGTCCCCGCTGGTGCTGAGCTTGCTCATGCTTGGAAAGCTCTCCAAGCATGAGTGTGGGTTGTCCTTTAAAATTTCGCAAGCGATCGCGGGGGAGGGGGGACAGGGGTTAGGGGGGATGATGGAGGGGAAGCTGAGCGCGCTAGAGAGTATAAAAGTTTTGTTTATCTAAGCGCAAAGCGCTGGTGAGCATGTGTGCATGCGCATATGCGCACGGTCATATGCACACGTGCATCGCGTGAGTGGGACTTGCATATATATTTATATGCAAGTCACCTCGCCAAGCGCCGCCCACTCAGCGAGCTCAGTGCTAGCGGGGACGCAGCCTTAACAGCATGTTAAATTAGCTTAAAATATTATTACTCGGGGAACACCTGAGATACGTGGGATTTATGCTAATTTAATGAATTACAATATATTTGGCATATCCATTATCCGTTATTGCATATATCACAGGTATCTGAGGTGAGCTCCTTTTTGTGCACAGGTGTCTCTCCACATGATGTATAAAGGTGCGTTGAGGGGGGAGACTATCTATAGTACTTGGGATAGTACAATAATAAGAATCTCCTTCCCCCCCTTTATCCCCTAAAACCCTGAGAGCTAATGCCACCTTTAAGTATACTCTAAGTAACACATCATTAATTCCTTGTGTTAACTATAACGGAGCTCTGGGATAGGGGTTATTAGAGGGAGCACCTCTTTTGTATATTATTAGCACTAATGTATTTTATAGTTAACGCAAGCTTATGGCTGAAAACAACATGTAATACTGCATTCCTGAGCTTTGAAGATACCAGTTGACCAGTGGCACAGTTGCAGCATAAAGGGCCCCTGGGTTTCTGACTCCTCCTCGTGCGACGTCATGATGTAGCTGCATCATGTGACAGCACCGTGTTGATGGAGGAGGGATACTCTCTTACTGAGGTTCTGGTCTCTCCCCAGCTTCCAGTATAATTGCGCTATGGAACAGAGGGGGGCCTCTGTAAATGCTTGGGGGTTCATCACAAGTCACGAGGGAGGATCTCGACTCCCTTCAGCTCCCCTTTGCTTTGGCCCCCGGGACATTCCAGACGGTAGTTTCGCCGCTGTCATTGGCACTTAATGATGTGTTAACTTACGTTAAGGCTGCATTACGTCAATCAGGAAACTCTATAGATCTGTGCCTATGAGTGCTCTATTGTATGCCATTACCCAGAATCCCTGGCAACAGTGGAACAACAGTATACTATGTGATTATGGGGTAAGGTGGGTTTCTGGACCTATCTGATACACTGGCGACACACTTTATTCGAGCTCGGCTAGTCCCACGAATTCGGGTATACCCGGGTGTATTGAGGTTTGTGACTGTTTTCTGCCCGAGTGCATTGAGGTATTTTCCAGGCAGGGATTGAAGCATTTTATTCCCGCTGGCTGCAATACTGCACAGTATATATATATACTGCATTACAATTCATGAATTTATGCCATCTGGTAGACACGCGAAGCATTGCAGCCTATTAAATCCTAATCATTATCATTTAACAGATCAGCCGCCCGTCAGCCAGGCATGAATCCAGGCTGGGAAGGCAAACGCAACGGGGCTTGTCAGAGGTGAGGAGCGGCGCATTCCAGGTATCTGCCAGGTACATACTGGGTATTTGCTCGAATAAAGTGTGTCAGTGCAGTACATGGAATGTGCTAATAAGTGTTATTTATTATTCCTGAATGGTGGAGGGTTTTTGTAATGTTTTACTAACCCTAACTTTCTTTCTCATTGAAATGCATTACTACTTTATAAACCCATGAAGATTATTAAGTAGCTACATGAAATATGGGAGCCCTGACAAATTTAACATCTCATATTGATAACATAACTAAAACTTTAACATTGTAACTATTACAACTGTTAAAAAAATGCATTTCTTATCCTCTTTTCAGCTATTACACTACATAAAACGGGTGCGGTTTAACAATACTGCTGGACAGGAAGTGTTCTTTAATGAGTTTGGAGATCAATCCTTACGCTTAGAATATGTAAACTGGCAAGCTCTACCTAACGGCACAAGTAGATATGTCAATCTTGGCATTTCCATGGAAGGATCTGAGCGGGGAGTTACTAGAAGTAATAACACTATTTTCTGGAGTGGAGGCTACACAGAGGTCAGCAAAATTAATTCTGTACTGTATATATATATATATATATGTACAATATTTGATAACAATCAAACCCCAAAAAGTGTTTCTGGTGAGATATTGTGTCGCACTTGTTACCTTTTCGAGCCCACCTATCTATAGCAGATGATAAACGCTAAAGCCAATATAGGGGTCTTTGCAGTAAACACCGATAAGCCATTTATCACTAGCTTATCGCCAAAAAAGCCTTCTGCTATTCAGTAAGCCCAGATAAGTTGACGATAAGAGAGCATTTTGGCAAATATTTGTCCCGGAAAAAAAAATAGCCAAACGCGCAGCGATAAGCCACTTATTGGCACTTATCGGCAGTTTTTCAGAATCGCTCAATTATAGTAGCCCCGATCAGCTAATCGAGGCTAATCGCCACTCTATAATTGAAATTTCCTCTCCAAATTGCTTCACCAGAAAAAGTTGGCAAGATGTTGTGAGAAGCTGCCGATAAGCGGCGAGACGGCACAGCACTTAAAAACAAAAAGCATTTTCCCTGCATCAGATTGATGCCGAGGTTCTGCGGAGCTGATACACATTAATACCAGCACAGGAGACCACTGGCATGAATCAGATGCTTGAAAAATGCATTTACAAGCAACTTCATTACCTTAGCGGCTAACCGCTAAGACAATGAAGGGGTTATCCACCAGTGCCATGCTTATTGTGGGTAGTGGGGGTGGGTGAATGTGGTATTTGGCCTTGGGGTGTGTTTAGGCCTTGAGGGGGGGTTGCGGATTGACTTAACACCTTAATTACCTTAGCAGTTAATACCGCTAAGGTAATGAAGGGGTTAACCACTCCCGCTACCCACCCGGTAGGCATAAACACCCATCCTTGGGCCTACCACCCCCTTTACCTATCCCTGCTACCCACAACAAACAAAAATACACACAAAAACCCTACTAACCACCTCCTGGGCCACCAATAACCATTACATTATGTAATAAACACCATTAGACAACCCACCCACCATGCCCCCAAATAAAACCATTATTTATTTGTTTATACACATGATTAATACCATGGGCCGCGGGGGTCGCCGAGTGGTCCTCACGGATGTCTGGGGGACTTCATGTGGTCCCCGTGGGTCCCCACTGGCCTGCGGTACCATTTGTGTTGTAAAAATAAATAAAGATGGCGTCCATTTCAATAAATACACCTCCCCCAAACACATACAGTATAGTAATGTGCAAAATAACTATTATCCAGATATGGATAATAGATAATTTTACCATTATTAAACACAACATTAGCCCGCCAGCATTAATAAAGTAAATAAAACCATTCTACTTACCCCTGCCATTATGAAGGGCATCCTCATCAGCATACTGCAGGGCCATGTCCTCAGTTGCCAGAAAGAATACATAAAAAATACAATCTAATGGCTTCTAACCCCTTAATCACCTTAGCAGTTAATAACCGCTATAGTAATTAAGGGGTTAAACTAGCCTCCCCCATTACCCACCCAGGAGGCCTAACTACCCAGCCTGGACCCACTATACCCACCATATACCCATTAATTGGCATAGTAGTACATCATACCCATATAATATGGGCATGATAAGCTACTATAGCAGTCAATGGTCATCCTAATAAAAAAGCATGAATGTCCAAAATACACAGTAATACAACATATACAACAAGCACCTAAACCCCCAAAATAAAAAAATTAAAAGCACCAGCCAACCCATCAATTACCTAAATAAAACCACAAGCCAATCAATTAAAGAAATAAAACCACTAGGCAATCAATTAAATAAATCACACCACTAGCCAAACAATACATTTAATACATAAAATCAGTAACAACACAACAATTAATTAATACTACCACTAGGCAACACATTAATTAAAACCAGCAGCCAACAAAATATATCATTCAATAAAAATGCTAAAAAATCAGATTTTTTTTTAAAAGCCACCAAAATTCAAAACAATGTGATCTAAACAATAAATAGAAATAGAGAATTTAACAGCCAATTAAAGAAATGCATTTTGCAAAAAATGCATTGGCTACCACTGTATTCATCTGCACCCGAAACAGGCACAGATTAAAACATTAGCAGTCAATAGGCATTAAAAAACATAAAAAAAGAAAAATCCAATCAAAAAACTTGTAAAAATAAAATTACATACTGTACATTCAATATTGATCTTACCTTTATAAGCGTTGGTATTCTGAATCCTGTGGAATCAGGAAGCTCTCTCACACCGTGATGTCATGAAACTTAATCCACCTTGAAAATCCAGGACAGGTAACAAAATTCTTCTTTCTTTAATCTTCTTTCATCTTCTATCGTCTTCTTCTTGCTTCATCTGTGTTTATTTATTTCTTCTGTCTTCATCTGTTAATCCAATAACACATATTAAATCCATGATGTCGGCTCCTTGAGCTCAAATGAGAAGTCCGGCCTTAAATATGGCCTGCGACGTCACATTTGGGCGCAAAGAAGATGATAGAAGATTAAAGAAAGAAGAATTTTGTTACCTGTCCTGGATGTTCAATGTGGATGGTGTTGGATTGAGTTTTATGACGTCATGGTACGAGAGCTTCCTGATTTCACAGGATTCGGAGGGCCAACGCTTCTAAAGGTAAGATAAATACTGAATGTATGTAATTTTATTTTTACAGGTTTTTTGATTGGATTTTTCTTTGTTTATGTTTTTCAAACCCCATTTACTACTAAAATATTAACCGGTGCCTGTTTAGGGTACAGATGAATACAGTGGTAGCCAATGCATTTTTTTGCAAAATGCATTTCTTCTATTGACTCTTATAGTCCCTATTTCTGTTAATTGTTTAGGCTGCGGCCAGGCAGGGCGTACTGACGCTCGTGAGCTGCACCCTGCTCGGCCGGGCGATTCGTGGCCGGCTATAGTAATTTATCATGCCCATATTATATGGGTATGATGTACTACTATACCAATCAATGGGTACATGGTGGGTATAGTGTGTCCGGGGTGGGTGGTTAGGCCTCCTGTGTGGGTAAAGGGGGAAGGTGGGTAACGGGGGAAGGTGGGTTAACCCCTAAATTACTATAGCGGTTATTAACCGCTAAGGTGATTAAGGGGTTAGGGGCCATTAGATTGTATTTTTTGTGTATTCTTTCTGGCAATGGAGGACATGGCCCTGCAGTATGCTGATGATGATGCCCTTCATAATGGTAGTAGAACGGTTTTATTTACTTTATTTATGCTGGCTGGTTAATGTTTCGTTTCATAACCGGCACATGATCTATTATCCATATCTGGATAATAGTTATTTTGCACATTACTGTAGTGTATGTGTTTGGGGATGGGGGAGGTGTATTTATTGAAATGAAGACCTTCTTTATTTTTTTAAAAACAAGAATGGTACTGCAGGCCAGCGGGGTCCCATGGTGACCACACGAGGACCCAACGCCGGCCTATGTTACGAATTGTGTGTTAAAATAAATAATTTTATGTGGGGGCACAAGGGGTGGATTGTGTATTGGTGCTTACTACATATTTAAATTTTAAGATGAGTGACCCGGACATTTAAATGCATAGTAGATACTGGCACCCCATAACGGGGCCTGAATAACGGGAACAGGGGGTCCCCGGACCTCAAATCAACGCGGTTCTGCCCCGGAGACTCCCTGCTACATACTAATACACTAGTAATAAAAATGTAATTTAAAAAAATTTAGGCCGAGATTTGCGCAGGGTTAGGCGGCTCTATCTACAGCAGAAACAACTCGGCAGATGAGTCCTTTACACAGGAGCGATCATCTCATTGCCAGCTACTGGCCATTTTTGCAAATGTTGTATAACTGGTATTCGGGGCTTTCTGCATACTGTGATTGCAACACTGTCAAAATGGAGATTTAAAATCCCTGGCGATTTTTCCTATCGGACTTTAGTGCATAGACCCCATAGTGTGAGAAAAAACAACTAGTAATTAATCCCTGAACCTAAAATTCTCCTCATTATTGGCATCCATTCCAATATATTTTATTAGATTGCAACTGATAATGTGTTAAATGTCCTAAAGAAATGGAATGTTTCAAGAAAATAACACATAATTACTTATGCCAAGTGACCACTAGACACTATGAAATATGACGTGTTCATCTGAGTTAGTGATCATGTTTAGTAGCAAGTTGATAATATCAGTAGAGTGTCTTTTTTGTGGTTTTCTCCTTGATTAACCTAAATTTTTGCAAAGCTCACATTGCTCGGGAATGCCTGAAAATACTTGGGTGCAACAACTTTATTTGATTAACATGACATTTCATGAACTTCCCTAGAATTTAGCATAAATGGCAATATATACAGAGCAATGTGACTTGATGTTTTTTTGCTTCCATGTTGGAATTTGCAATGTACAATGACCCTTAATGCTGTGCAAATATTTTGCTAACTTTGCCATTTTTGTGAAACTACATTGGCAATTTTCACCTGATTTGAGAAAGTTGGTGAAAAAATTGCATATCTCTACATATCATACTGTATCTCTCGTACTAACTGTAGGTTCCTACATCCATATGCAGTGAGAGATGCCCTCCAGGATACAGAAAAGCTCCTAAGAAAGGGCAGCCAGTATGCTGCTTTGACTGTATGTTATGTTCAGGAGAAGAGATTAGTAATGAAACAGGTAAATAACAGTAAAATGTGTAGTACTTGTTTTCTCTCACACCTACTGTATCTTACACATACAGATGCAGCAGCCGTTATTCGAACATTTCACGGGTTGTATACGTGGGCATAATCATGTCATGGTGCGTGATTTCTTCAATCTTTAACGCGTTAAGACGTGTGTTGACTAGTGTTTTTATCGAGTGCAGAAAATGGCATTTTAGCGTTGTCTGCAATACCATCGAGAAACTCAAGTGGGTGATCGTGAATTGTAGTCTTAAAATTCTAATAGCAATTCAACCTGTCTTTTATTGCCGTACAGTACTTCAAGTGGGTGTAATTGTATTTTGAAGATTAACGTTACAAGTTCATACTGTGTAGTGTACATGGGAAAGAAGTCCTTTCTGAGGCTCCTTAGCTATATACAAATCCCTTAACTGTAGAAGATTAAAAATATGAGCACACACAACAAAAAGTATTTTGAACAAATTAAATGTTGTATTTGTACAGGATCATACTGTAAAGGGAAAAGGAATAATACAAAAATTCAACGTCGCTTCTTCTTCCAAATGTAAAATATTTATTCCGCGCATGCGTGTATGTCTATGAAATGCATACTGTATGCGTGTCATCACATTTCTGCGTATGTATGTATGTCTAATTGGAACCTTGTTGAAACGCATATCACATTTTGCTAGATACTGTATCTGCTAGACACTACTACAGTACTACTGCTGTTGATGAATCTAAATACAGTAGTAGCAAACACTTTCATTTGCTAGCTTTATACTGTATTTTGTACATAATTTACTGTACTGTATTCTGTACAGTATACAGTATCAATGACATTTTTATATATTTAAATGCCTTTAGAACTTTAGTTATTGTACTACACTACTGTAAGTGTAAAAAAATGAACACACAAAAAGTATATTTAAAGATTGAACTGTTCAAATGATTTATTTGAATTACAGGTACAGGTATAATTCTGTATAACTAGTTGCACCTTCCCCTTTCCCCCTTCACAAATCCTACAAACAAAAGCAAATTAAACTGCTTATCGACACCTTCCCCAGGGGCATTCATAATGTTTCAGGCTTTGATGCACAGAGCATTCATTGCCACTGTATTTATGTATGTCTCTATGGATATACATACAAGGGACAAGCAGTGGTTTTTTTTTTGCAAATGCTTGTTTTTATGTATTTTAAATGTATTTTGCTTGTTTGTTTAGAAATGTTTGAGCAATTTAAATTTTGTTTTTATTTAGTAAGATGTACTTTTTAGTGGTGTTTTAAATAGTTTAGTCCAGGGGGTGCTTGCTTTTTAATAGCGGCTTCTCTTTGATAGTTAGATTATGTTAGATGGTGTTTATTTTGAGCTTTCATTTATTTCATTATGGTTTTGTTTTGATGTTTAATTGGGAACTGTGGTTTATATTTTGGATTGGATTAATTGATTGGTGGTAATTTAGTTCTGTTTACTTCTTGATTTGTTTTTATTTTCTGATTGTTTGGATGGCTTGAATCTTGTTTGTGATTGTTTATTTTAGGTTAGTCATTGACTGGCATAGTGTTAAATGATGCTCATATTATATGGGCATAATGTACCCACTGTGCCATTCAATTGTTTTATTGGCATTTGTTATCAATTTAATTAGTTATGGGATGTGTTTTATTTTGCTACAGTATGTGGTGTGTTTTATTTTGATATGTTCTGTTTTTTATTTTGCTATGTGCCGGGTTTCATTTGGCTATGTGCTGTGTTTGATTTGGTATAGTGGTAAATCATGCCCATATTATATGAACATGATGTACCGACTGTACCAATGAATGGGTGAAGGGTAGTTGCCTTGGGTGGGTGTTTAGGTCGCCTGGGTGGGTAGTTGTAGAAAACCCCTTAATTACTATAGCGGTTACTACCGATAAGGTGATGAAGGGGTTAGGGGACATTAGATTGTCTTTTTTATGTACTGTATTGTTTATGGCAATGGAGGACATGGATGGTGCTGAGGATGAGGACGGCCTTCATCGTGGCAGCCTGGCAGGGGTGAGTGCAAGCTTTATTTACTTTATTTCTGCTGCTTATTTTTGTATTTTAAATGGAGATGCACTATTTTCCGTATCTAGATAATAGTAATTTTGTCCATTATTGTACTGTATATCTTAGGGGGCGGGGGGGTGAATTTATTTAAAAGTATTTTTGGGGGGGCACACGTGTGGGGGTCGCCGCTGGCCAGCAGTACCAGACACCTGCGGGGACCACCCGAGAGCCACGGACTCCTGCGGGGATCACCTGGGGACACCTGCCAGCCTGTTGTATTAATGGTGTGCTGAACAAAAGATAAACAATGCTTTTTTGACTTTCTCCAGCTCTTTTGTGCCAGCTTTCAGCTGGCGCGAAATTCTGGTTTTCTTTTAAAGCACAATTGACTTATCACTGTTTAGTGAATCACGCGGACTGGCAAAAAATGGCACATTTGCCGTTTTTTGCCTGATCGGACGTGTTTTTTTCAGAGGGCTGAAAAAATGCTTTTTAAGGCCGATAAAGCGCTATTATCACTGCCTGGTGAATCGCTGTATCGGCCTTAAAAGCCACTTATCACTCTTAAAAGCAGTTATTACTGATTAGTGCATCGCCCCCTGAATGTGAAGTCATTCTCACAAAATTCCCAAGAAGGGGGGAAGGTGCAACTACTACTCGAATGCTGTGATGTGCATGCGTGTCAAACCAGTCAAAGTAATTACTCAGCCAAGAACACAAGGCTTAAAGTTAATGTGTCTTTGTTTATTAAGGAAGCTCCCATGGCCTGGGGGAGTTAAGGATAATGACTAGAATCCTAATAGAGGTATATTAGTATTTTCCAGAACTTCAAGTGACAAAGGCGCTTCAGCACTGAATCCCTTCAGTAAATGAACAAGAAACCAGGACTGGATAAATGTATATGAGAACTGATGTAGTAGTAAAGTCCCCAGGTGGGCCAATGATCCCTGAAGGGTAAGGTGTATGGTTATGAAAACCCCATCAAACCCTCATTGGGATGGTCCCTGGACTCACAAGACATATTATCATATAATGAAAAAAGTACTCACGGAGATTCCTTGTCCTTATGCCCTGGTAGGCGTGCAGCCTAGTGTAGAGATGTAGATCTGAAAAAACAAAAGATATTCTGGCGCACAGCCAAGAGTGGGTCCCAAACAGGTTGAATTAAAAATATTGCTTTATTGATCAATCTAAAAAAGTGGAGGCACAAACCCTCTTATGCATTTCGTGTTAAAAACACTATCAAGGAGTACAAACGCGTAGGAGGGTGTGTGCCTCCACTTTTTTAGATGGGTCAATAAAGCAATATTTTTAATTCAACCTTTTTGGGACCCAACCTTGGCTGTGCGCCAGAATATCTTTTGTTTTTTCAGTATATTAGTATTGTATCTGGTAGTGTTAGGACCTGTGAACTGGGTCTGCCGTGTCGTGGCTCACAGGCTTACAATACTTTGGCCAAAGGGTTAAACTAAATTACCCTTTTTCAAGAGACTATATAAGTATTTTATTGTGTATTTTTGTCATATTGGATGTAGCATTGGGCTTCTCTGTCGCGTGTTGTAACGACTCGAATGCCTTTTGTAACTAAATTAAATGAGTCCATCTTTGCCTAATGTGTGTGCATCCTAGAATCCTTGGAACTGTTTTAAAATGTAATAAAGAGTTAACACTCACAGAGACCACTCACAGAAACAGTATGAAAAGTAGAGCAAGCCTAGCAAAAGTTGAAAGAATTGAATAATAAATAATAAATATAGAATAAAATATATTAATATTTATTTTTGTAGTTTCTTAGTAGAATTAATTACACATGCAAGTCTACTGTAATTATACCCCAAAATGCAACGTCATTGATAAAATAAAACAGTAGTGATGATAACAATGTAAACAAGTATTGAATATGAAAACATAGCATCATACTGTATAAGGTTTTGAATAAAGCTCAAAAACACATGAGGAGACAGAGAATCCTCCTGAAAGATCCTCATTAACTGCAGAGCAAAGCTAGGAATGGTTAGCAGGGTTTAAATACCCACTGTATGAGTAATTTAATTAGCTGTGAAGGTACAGGTAAGCAATCGCTCCCAGCACTGTGGGAGGGCAATTGCCACTAAAAGCCAAAAGGCAAAAAGAATAAATATTTTATTAATAAACCAAAGTAACACATATTAAATAGCACATACTCTAAACTATCATAAAAACAATTAAAACATATGTGTAACGGGTGACAGCCAGTCCAGGGATAATCGTGGTTGGATCCAAATTACTCTCAAAATGAATCCCGGAACCAGGTGAGTGGATCGTAGTAGGTAAGACACAATCAATGAATTGAGGTCAGGATGCTAGTGCATATCACGTCTCTATACCTCAGGGTGGAATATAATGCAGTGTAGGTAGTCCTATGCCATAAGGCAAACCATCATATCAAAGTACTCAGCGGTATGCTCAAAAGTGTATAGCAGGGGAGATACAAACAGCAAATAATGAGCTGTGCCCAATATGAACATATATAGTTACTGCAATAAGCAACCAGTGACTACCACTGCATTCAGAACGATCTCACCTGTTACTTCCTCATCCACGATGTCAACGCGATGACGTCATGCCTGACGTACGTTTCGCGCATAGGGGGTGGCGCATTCTCAACGTGGGAGGTGTTCAACAGAGTAGCGCTGCCCACTTATATGCTCCTGTGCTGTGCGATCCTTAAAGGTACCTCTATCTTTCACTTACAGTTGTAGACAGCTATATTAACCTCATAGGTATAGAAATTTCGTAAATAAATAAATAAAGTGGGGATTATACATATAGTGTCCTCATTCACTGATTACTCCTCGGTTCTGGTCACATACAATAAATGATCCAATGGGGTTGTGAGAACTGAGCTGTTCGGGCGATAAGTGCATTTATGGATAGCTAAATAGTAAAAGTATAGCCACTAATCACCCTATACAGGGGGTACTGGTCAAAGGGGTGGCATTTAATGAGGGCCAATATATATTTATATCATACTAATTCATGTTCATGTTATATACGTATATCATATACAAGGCAAACATAGACTTATTTGTATGTCTTAATAGTGTAGAAATGATCTAACCTATGCTGTCCACCTAATAGGTCAAAACGAACATCTAATTTTATGCTATATACCTGTAGTCCCCTAAGTTGTACATTCGAGCTGTTACATGCCATAGAAATCCGTTCCAAGTTTATATAAAGGAAGTATATATATAGCCCTCATTAAGGCCCTTTGGAATTAATGTTTGTAATGTGTAGATCCATTTACATTCAGTCTGCAATAAGATCTTGTTCCAGTCCCCCTTGCGTTAACCCCAAGGAATATGCTCAATACCAATAAACATCAGTTTATCACTAATTCCTTGATGTTCACTGATCACGTGTCGTGCAAGTGGGGTATCTTTTACATTCCTTATGGATCCAAGGTGTTCAAGTATTCTTGTTTTAAAATGTCTGAAGGTCTTACCCACGTACAATTTCCTGCAGGAACAAATGATCAAATAAATAACCCCCTCTGTAGTACAATTTATGTAATCATTGATTTTAAACGTACGTGTGTTTGTAGAGTTCATAAACTCAGTTGTTTTGGGCACATATCTGCAGGCCTTAAATCGTCCACAGGCGTATGAGCCCTTGGGTTTTTGATCTTGCCAGATACCACGTGGTTTGACCTGAAAGTGGCTTCTCACTAGAATATCTTTCAAATTTCTACTTCTCCTACTAGTGAGTTTGGGTGTAGTTGATAATGCCCCTTTTAGGTCAGCATCATCCAGGAGGATGTGCCAGTGTGTGTTAAGAATGTGATAAATCGAACCCCACTGATCATTGAATGTTCCAATAAACCGTATAGGTTTATAGTCACCACCTGAGTGGCCAGGATTTACATTGGCTAGGAGCTGTGTTCTCGTAGTATTTAATGCCCTATTATAAGCTCGTGTTAGACTACCTTTTGAGTGTCCTCATTCTAGGAATCTATTTGTCAGTAGATTGTTCTTTAAACTCAGATATGGTTGAGCAATTACGCCGTACGCGCAAATATTGGCCTGTTGGGATGGCCTTTATAACATGTTTCGGATGTTGACTCTCTGCTCTCAGTAGACTGTTTGTAGCAGTACTTTTTCTAAAGATAGTGGTTTCCAGTTTACCTGACATATCCTTAAAAATAGTTATATCCAAGAAATCTAAACTCAGAAGACTTGAGACAGTGGTTAGTTTCAAGTTGTGTTGGTTTGAATTTAACAACTCAACAAATTCATTTAGGAGATCCAAGGTACCTGTCCATAGCATAAAGATATCATCTATGAACCTTACCCACAGGTCAATGAATACAGTGTATGATTCCAGGGCATCGCTGAAGACCACTGTTTCCTCCCACCAGCTTAGATATAAATTGGCATAGGTGGGGGCACAAGTGGTCCCAATTGCGGTGCCCTGGATCTGATGATAGTATCTGTTACTGAACACAAAGTAGTTCTTTGTGAGGGTAAGGTCCAATAGTTGGAGAATGAACTTGTTGTATTAGTAAATCCTGCCCTCTAGATCTCAGAAAATGGGCAATGGCTTTCATGCCAACCGTGTGTGGAATGCTCGTATATAATCCCTCGACATCGAGACCAACCAAGAACGTGCTTTGACCGGTAGTAACGTCCTCAAGTTTTAACAGCACGTCCATGGTGTCCCGGAGATACGATGGTAGGGAACTCACAAACGGACGTAACAAATTGTCCACATAGACACTGGCATTGGATGTCAAGTTACCAATGCCAGACACTATTGGTCTCCCTGGGGGTGGGGTTTTCCCCTTATGTAACTTAGGAAGATGGTAGAATGTAGCTACCTTTGGATTCTTAATGTATAAGAAATCAAACTCCTTGTTTGTAATAACTTTATTCAATTTTCCTGCCTAAAGAATGGTAAGTAGTTCTCTTTGGAAGATGGAAGTGGGATCACAATCAAATATTCGATAACATGTTATGTCTGACAGTAGTCTCTGGCATTCCTTCATATATGCTGTTTTATCCAACACCACCACATTCCCACCCTTATCAGATGGCTTAATCACTAGGGTATCGTCTTGGCTTAACTCTCTCAGTGCAAAATGTTCTTTCATACTTAGATTGTATTTACTGCTGCGGCCGAGTTTATTCGAGCATTTGCCCGTTCTCGGCCGCAGCAGTAACCTGGCGCGCGCCCGGCACCCTCCGAAGCAGCGGAGGAGCGCCCTCCGATCGGGGTGCTCTCCCTCCCTCTGCCGGGTCCGCCGGGTCTCCCGGAACCCCCTGCCGCCGTTCCCCCACATCGCGGGACACCAGGGCTCCCTCGGGGAGCCCTGAACACGCGTGCAGGGGGCGCAGGCACCCGATGACGCGTGACCGCGCATCGGTGATGCGCGGCACGCTGAGGGAGTGCGGCTAGCACGCCGGGGCATCCCCCGGCTTGCGGTGCTAGCCGTGCTGCAATAAAGTGTGTCGGTAGTGTACTAGTCCAATTATTCAATTTTTCTAGATCATGTGTGACTAGTTCCGTAAACACTTTTACTTGCGCACTGACTTCATATGGTGGTGTGAATGTTGATTTAGCCTTCAACTGAGTAAACGGACCTTCACCTGGAGGTGTATCACTATCTATTAAGAGTTCTTCAAGAGCAGCTAAATTATCCAAATCTGTAGGATTCAAATTTTCAAGAGGTGTATTAACAATGCTTCTTTGTTGCCGCCTCGTAAAAAACTTATGGAGGAGAAGCTTTCTTGAAAAAAAGATTTAGATTTTTAACAATTTCAAATAGGTTCATCTTGCTGGTTGGACAGAAAGATAAACCCTTTGCCAAAACCTGCAGATGATATGTACTCAATTCTTTAGAGGATAGGTTTATGACCTGTATGTTTTTGTTTTTTCTTTTTGGCCTTGTTGGACTTCTGATAACCTGGATCCTTGTAACCCCATACTCTGCTGTCTCTTAGGTAATCATCCCGATCCCCTCCTAGTTTTCCTCCTGTGGTGTTGCTTAGATATGATGGCCCCTCCAATTCTAAAAAATTCCCTGTATTGGTCGAGGCTCCAGGGATAGTTGTTGGTAAATTTGGTTCAGTACTAGTTTCTTGATCTAGGTCACTAGTTGAACCTTCCCATTCTCTAGATGAATTCAGAGCCGCATGGCGACGTGAGTTCTTATTTCTATCTTTAAAGATTTTGTACTTAAAAATACGATTTTCCTCAAAATCTATTTTATCACATATAAAGTTGTTTTCTCTCTTTCAGCTCTGCTATAAATCTATCTACCTGTGATTTTAATTTTGACTCATATTTGTCAAAATTAGAGACTTCTCTCCAGGTATCAATTTCGGGTAATCGTTTCTTAATTTCAGATTGGATGGTATCAAATTTTTTGGTCTCAAACTTCACTAGGAGTTGCATCAATTCAGCTGAACATTTCAGTAGTATTTTCTCCCATTGAGTTAAAAAGGATTCATCACTAATTTGATGCGAGGGTGCAAGATTGTGTATAAAGCTCACAATTATTCTCTCCTTAATAAAAATTACATTGTGACATTAAATTTTTTTCCTCGTTTGATTTTTTCATCAGATTCTCAATGCGCAAGCAACATTTAAAAAAAGTGATATTAGAGATCCATCAAACTTCCTCCTTATCTTTTGCCACGTGATGTCAAAGTTTATTTTCTGGAAAAAAAAATAATGCTATTATTTCAGGTATTGCGCATGCATCAAGTCGTGTTGCAGTGTGCATGAGTAGAAGCATTGATACTGTATGGCAGGCATACTGTACACTACTGTAGTGTCATTGGGAATTAAAGCAGAAATTCAAGCAATATCCTACATGTGTGTTTTTTCAAATAAATCAGTTCTGTACTATGAGAAAAAACTTGTAGCATTTTTTAAAAATGTTTGAAAGACATTTTTAATGTTTCTAATGTACTGTAGGAAGTATTTCCAAATTGACAGCCCTCTTCCCCTTCTGATAGGCTCTGGCTCGTGAGCCCCGCTCTCTCCCTAGCAGTCCACCAAATGTATCTACTGTAGTAACTGCTCAGTCCATCATATTCAAGGACTACATTTTCCATAATGCTGTGCAAGATTTGAATTAAATAACCCTGAGCAAAGCGATTGATTACAGGAGAACAGACCGATCTGCAGCTTAGCTAATCACTTGTCTCTGTGCATATTGTATTGATGCATACAGTATTGTTTTTAAAAAAAGAATTTAAAAAAAAACGGCAGCTTGAACTGCAATTTTAAACTTAATACTGTACTGTATGTGTAATATGGTATACTGTAGTACATTATATTTACCTTCATTATAAACTTTGCCAAACAGGTAGTGATGAGCCAATGTCAGAGGCGTATTGTGAGAACAAGTCGTGGTCACTCCTGTAGGCTGCATTATAGTTGACAGTGGACAGCTGGCCTGCTACACCTATAGTTGACAGATGCTGAAGCTGGTAATCTTGTTTGCAACCATGCTGGTACGTGTAATCTGGTTGGAAATCAGGCTGGAAATCTTGCTAGTAATCTGTCGGGGCCAGGTAGCAAGGATTGCAGTTCACCAGGTTTTCACTGATGGTCGGACCGTTATTGTAAACAGGTTCTGGTGCGGGCGCTATTACATTGCTGGATTGGGAAAGACGAGTCTTATATGGATTTAACCTTTCTCCTTTTGCCGTTGCCATGATCAAACAAACTGTAAAAATGTGGGATCACACAACAATACCGTCTCTTATCTCCGGGAGGAGGGGCAATGTGAAAACATCAATGATCGTTAGTTAAGGTTTGTCTTACCAAACACTTCCACCCACGAACGTCATGTTAAAATTTGTAAAAATCATAGTTCGAAATGAAATATTCATATATTTTGATAAAGTCGCCATCTTATCTGTTGCAGCGTTAATTGCAGAACATATTACAAATTCATAACTACAGTCAGGTTTTTTTTATACATTTACGGAGTAGACATGGTGTCCAGTCAGCAATTGTGCAGGGATAAGAATGTAGAAAAAAGCCCACAGAATTTGTTTTAGAGGTTTTTATTATGAAACGCCTAAGTTTGATAACGTCTTCAGCGTCTTCAAGGACCAAGGTCGATTCACAATGGACCATTGTGGTACAGTACTGTAGACTTGGTTTTTATCTGTTTTTTAAACACCTGCAAATTGACACAGTAGCACAGTACTTACAATACACATTACAATTCATTCATTTCTGCCACCAGGCGGATACGTGAAGAATTGCACCCAAAGAAATCAGAATCTAGGAAATTCAAAGAAATCAACAGCGGTAAAACCAATTGTGACTGGTGTGATTGGCGGCATTCACAACAGCGTTCACGGAAGAATAACGAGTGAATGCCGTGTAGAATACAGCAGAGTTCACGAAAACGGCTGCGTGAAATGTTCGAATAAAGGCACTGCATCTATACAGTATGTCCGTGCTACTAACCTTCTGAACTAATAATTTAGATACATTAATACTGCACTACACAGCAGAGACCTTGACATTAGCAACCTACACAATTCATTACACATACAGAAATTCTTCATCGCTATCAGGTATCATTTACCATGTTAACTTAATGTTCCAAATAGCAGCAATAGCATGGATTTTCCATACTGGTTTAATTTCACATTGTCAGGCAGTGTTGACTAGCTCAATACAACATTTGCCTCCAAGTAGACACTCTCATTCCAAGAGAGTTGTGGTGACTTAGGTTATCAAAAGCACAAAGGCTCAGAGAAGAAGAAACTTATGCTCCAACACCTCAACATAATCAAATTAAAATACTTACAATTCCCTTGTGTTAAACATTGTACACCATGGAATCTTTATTCATTCAATCATTCAGCATAACTCTTCAAAAAGACATGGAACCTCAGTTTTAATTAAAAAGAATCTTCCTTTAACGCAATATCACAATTTAAAACATTACCCTAACCATCCCTTACTTGGCCAGTTTCAGTGTGACATTAGATGTAGATGGCCATATTTATGAATACAATGCTTTTAATCTGTGATATTTCTCTGCCTTTAGATTCAATAAGCTGTATGAAATGTCCTGATGGAATGTGGCCAAATGAAAGGCATGATGGCTGCAGGTTTAAATCCCTGGAGTTTCTGTCCTATGAAGACCCGTTAGGTGGCACGCTGGCCGCTCTCTCAATCGTGGGTGCTCTCCTCCCTCTGAGCATCCTAGTGATTTTCTTGAAAAACTCTGAAACTCCAATTGTCAAAGCTAATAATCGGGGCCTTAGTTATCTCCTCCTTATGGCCCTAATTGTTTGCTACCTCTGCTCTTTGTTGTTCATCGGTCATCCTCTTAACATAACCTGTATCCTCCAACAAATTACATTTGGGATCAGTTTTGTACTGTGCATTTCATGTGTTTTGGGGAAGACCATCATGGTGGTGATCGCTTTCAACTCCACTCAGCCAAAGAGCAACAGACCAATGTGGCTTAATTCTAGAGTGCCAAACACACTGGTACTTGTGTGCACAGCTATACAAGTGATTATATGTATTAGTTGGATTGCACACTCTCCCCCTTTTCAGAATAATGACAGAACAGCTAAGATAGGAACAATAATTGTTGAGTGCAATGAGGGAGCAATAGTGGCCTTCTGGTGCATGCTGGGATATATGGGACTTTTAGCCACTTTGAGTTTTGTACTAGCTTATGTAGCAAGAAAGTTACCAGGCAGTTTCAATGAGGCCAAACTAATCACCTTTAGCATGTTAATATTTGGTGTGGTTTGGGTCTCTTTCATCCCTGCTTACCTCAGCACTCGAGGGAAATACATGGTGGCTGTGGAAATATTTGCCATCTTGTCTTCGAGTAGTGGATTATTGGTATGTATATTTTTACCAAAGTGTTACATTATCATCCTGAGACCAGAGATGAACAACAAAGAATTCCTTACAGGAAAGAGAATGGCTCAGAAAAGTAAACTAAAATGATGATCCGTATTGGTGGTTTACATTATAACATGTAAATTATATTGTTGTCTCGTTTTTCTCAACTAATTTACATATGATAAAATGTAGCATGCAAAACAACAGAACAATACCGCTCGACCTCTATTTGTATTAGTTACTGTAGGTGCACTCTAGGGAATTGTGAGTCAACAAAAAAAAGCCCTCAAGGTAGAGAAAAATCCGCTAATTGAATGCATAATAACTTCCTATTCATCAATGTCAAAGGAGTATAATCTTAAATACATAGATAACGAACATAACATTAAAATACATCTGTCACCTTTTACCTTTTACCTTCCGGATTCAATTCACTAGGCAGGACAACAATGTTGAATAAAATGCACAAACACAAGGGAATACATACCGTCTGGGGGGGAGACACTAGCCTCAACTTGGTGCAGGGTGCCTGCTTCAGGATGGCTTACCCTGTCCGCTCCATGTCCAGAAAAAGATGGTCCTCTTCTCGGGAGAGCCACTGCGCTCTCCCTGCTTGTTTCAGAGCCTTCAAATTCTCAGAACTTGGACTGAGAACTTGGTCAAGAGAACTTGCTCCCAGCATTTTTCCTCTGCATGGCTGTGCTGCTCCAGCACCTCTATGACAAGCCCCCGCAGATCAAGTCACTGGACAAAGCCTGGAGCAAGTAAAATCGTTCCTTGGAACTTGGCCGCATTTTCAGAACTTGTCCGCGTCCTGAGAACTTGGCCGCAACTGCAGAACTTGCCTCAGGTAGGCTAGGCTTCTCCCACACCGAGTGCTTTGCTATTCCAAGCAAACCACTTTTGAAAAGCCAGCCAGGACTTCACAGGACCAAGCCCTAGGATGCCCTGGTTCTCTGATCAGGCAGTCCCCTTACATAGACCTCGCTGTGCTTTATTTAACATGGAAGAGTTACTGGCGACAAATCAGAGCATAGGTTTGAACACAGCAGCAATGACGAGTCAGAGGCTCGCCTGGCTGTAACCAATCAAAGGAGTGGGTGTGCTTAGGCCCAGGTTTCCAAAAAGGCAGGAAATATGAACTGGCCAATGGAAATCGTGAGTACGAACTCCGTCTCAGTGACGGCTTTCCCTGGGCTGCCCATTACCACCTGCTGGGTTTGCTCCACAGAGTCTGGCTACCACAAAGGGCCTCACCCGCTGAGAGCCCATCCGCAGATCTGGTCCTCTGCTACAGTATTCCCCATCTGCCAGATGGCCTGACACCTAGCCCATCCATCCCTTTGATCCGCCATTGCCATGCAGGGATCTCGGCTAATCTTATTACCAGGGCTGCCTCCATAGTGATGGATTACACATACCAATACATTATCTTTATTTATATAGCGCCATTAATGTACATAGCGCTTCACAGTAGTAATACATGTGGTAATCAAATAAATAACAGATAATATAAATAACAGATCAGAATTGTAGATACTATTGACTATATTAATGCCAATAAGATCCCGGGCATCATATTAAGCCTCGATGCTGATAAAGCCTTCGATAGAATTGACTGTCCCTACCTGGATGCCACGCTTGCAGCGTTTGAGATGGGGGACATGGTATCTTGGGCAATCAAAGCGCTGTACACTAATCCGACAGCGCGGGTAATCCATCAGGGGTTCCCGTCAGGCACACTGAAAATTAAAAGTGGTACAAGACAGGGCTGCCCACTCTCGCCCTTGTTGTTCGCCCTATGCATGGAACCACTTGCAGCACATATCCAGAGAAATAAAGATATCACAGGAATTCAAATTCGCTTTCGGGAGTACAAGACCTCATTATATACGGATGATGTTATACTGACACTGTCTAGGCCCCTGGTCTCTCTACCCAACCTATTTGACCTCCTGGAAAAGTTTAATACGATCTCAGGGTTTAAAATAAACTAAGTAAAATTGGAAGCTCTAAACCTAAATCTTCCAAAAGACACAGAAAAACTAACAGAGATTAATTTCAATTTGAATTGGCAACCCAAAATGATTAAATACCTAGGAGTTAATCTCACAAAGGAGTTTAAGTTGTTATATAAGGCAAACTACCCTAAACTTTTGCAATCTTTGAGAAAGGAGCTGAACGAGTGGGCGACATATGGTATCTCCTGGATTGGAAAAATTTATAGCTGAAAGATGAACCTTCTCCCCAGACTACTGTATCTTTTTCAGACACTCCCCATACCTTTAGAGAGGGCAGACTTCAAGGACATGCAGGCCCAGATCTTTAAGTTTATTTGGAAAAACAAAAAAGCTAGGATACCAGCAAAAACATTAGTGAGACCCAAAACTGCAGGCGGATTAGCGGTACCTTGCTTGTTCTCATACTATAGAGCGGCACAATTGACCCAAATTATTCACTGGCACACAGATCCGAAACTACGGAGGTGGGTGGAGCTTGAGAGAGATATATGTGCCCCACTAGAAATTTAGAATCTGATTTGGTACCCAAAACATAGATTAAAGCATATCTTGAGACCGCTGTCCTCAATGATCAACTCATTTGCAGTCTGGGAAGCCACCAAATGTAAATGCACTCTGACCACAAGGAACTCACTGATGACCCCACTATTTGGGAACCCTGAATTTGCTCCAGGGATAGACGAGGGACACTTTATACTCTGGAAACAGAGTGGGTACGGGAGGTTGAAGGATCTGGGGGGCAGAATCACTATTAAGACATTTACAGTACACAGAGTCAGTCAGATAAAGGCATTCCGAACACAGAATTTTTTAGATACCTCCAGATCCGGGCATTTTATACCAAATATACGAACCGTCCTAAAGTAACAAATTTTGAAACGCTCTGTGCACGTGGGCATGCACCAAGTGGACTTATCTCTAAATTGCAAAAGGAAGTGATCGATCCTGGACAGGGCAGCAGACAGAGACTTGACTACATGACACAGTGGGAGAGAGATCTGGGAGAAACATTAGAGGACGAGGACTGGTTAGAAATCTTTGAAGCAGTAACAAAAACCTCGATCTGCACGACATTGAAGGAGAACTCATATAAAGTTCTAATGAGGTGGTACCTCATCCCAGTTAGGTTATCTAAATTTGTACCAGGTTACTCCCCCTTGTGCCCTAGACAATGTGGAGAGCCTGGGGACTTGTTGCACATGCTGTGGTCTTGCCCTCGATTGCGCCCGTTCTGGGAACAAATACAGGATTGGCTAAAGAGGATTTTGGACCTCGAAATTCCTCTGGATCCCTGGTTATTTCTATTAAATAAACCACTGGAGGGCCTGTCAAGAGCAGGAAATAAACTAGTCGCCCATTTTGCGACAGCAATGAGGTGTGAGACAGCGGCATTGTGGAAACAAAACACGACTCCATCGATAGATAAGATTCGGAACAGAATTTGGTACGTCTGCCAGATGGAGAAATTGACAAGTTTGGTCAATGACAATGGCTCAAATTTTCAAAAAGTCTGGTTTCCGTGGCTGGCACAAACAGACATCATGGGGGTGAGCAATGCCACCATTTGGCTGTGATAGTGAAAGGTGAGTTCTCTTTCACTGAATGGCAGTAATTGCAACACAGGGACGGGCATGACTGATTGGGACGGCTGCGGCCCCGAATCAAGTGGTTAGCAAGCACGAGGAGTCCGAGAGGTCTGGAAAAGCAACGGCTCATGGCAGATCCAGTAGCTGTGGCAGAGGGGGTCCTTCCCTTCCCCATCCCCCCCTCTCTCCCATAGTGTGTCTTCCCCCCCTAAGTCTTTGTGTAGTGTATTTATTTGGGAATTGAAGAGCAGTACATACAGCGAATAAGTTGACCCATGTTATACACTGTTTTATAACTGCTTTATGTGTAAAAACTGAATAAAACATAAAGTTGAAAAAAAAAGAACAGTACCAGTACGGTACTTAGGGCTGCAGTAGAAAAGCAAGCTACTAAATTGCCACAACAGGATGTCATTGAAAAGAGCCAAAACCCTTGATCTTTCCCAGATGGGAAGGTCTGAAAAAGAGATGCTATTTAGTGTTTCTGAACATACTAACTACAAGGAAATGTATCAACATATCTGTTATCTGTTATACCTTTCTGATAGACTAACAACATTTTACATGGACAAACATTCGAGAAAAAAACAACCTTTATCATGTCAGAAATAATCAGCTCCTGAAAACGTGTCTATGTACAGTTACTGTATGTTAGTCCTTTAAAATGTATTACAAACAACAAAGGGGTTGACAGTACTTTTTTTAACGAATTTGATTGGACAAGTACTGTATGTCTACAATGTTATCTTGTTGTAGGGACTACTCCTCGAAGTGTATGATACTCTGGTCTTGATGCTCCAGTGTGTCAGAGTGGAATGTCGTGAGATCAAAGAAAAAATATATTTCTACCACATGAAGTGGGTTATACCAATTTAAGGATATGCCAATGATGAGAACTAATGCTCCATGTACATTTAAACATCTAGTGGAGCCTGTTTTTCTGAAAAACGTGTCTAATTTAATTAGATGATGTCATCATCAACTTTTCAAATCCATGTAGCCCATGTCCATGCAGCATCGATATTAAATTAGAAATATTTCAATCCTATCTGTTGTCCAAATTATTTATATTGTATTATGTTTGTGTTGGGCACTTTCCCCCACCACCTGGGAGATGTGTGGCTACAGTGTACAGGTGTGGTGCAATACCTGCAATCGACGAAGAAAACCGGTGCGCAAATCTCATCAGGACATAGAAGAAAGAAATCAAGACAACAAATAGTGCAATATTGTCAATTACAACAATGTGCTCAATGTTGAAGGTTCTATAAAGTTTGCACTCACGTGTACAACATGATATTAGGATGTTGTGGTTGTTAGAAGTTACCAACTTTATTTATCCAGATACATGCTCCAGATCAACACTGATATTGTTCCACAAGAAAGGAAGGGAAATCCACATACAAAGGAGAAAAAGCAAAATAGTATAATATTGCTTGTAATATTAAAAACACAAAATATTCCACTTACATAGTGTCTTTGTGGTAGGCATTCAGACCACCCTGGGTCATATGACAGACAATACTCTTCACAGCAACAGCATCTGCTCCACGGCCGTCACAGCATACACTGGGCTGATTGGTGATGTCTTCCACTCTGAATGTCGCCAGCAAAGTTCCACTCTTTAATCCATGACTCAACCCAACGCGCGTTTCTACTTAATAGTCTTCCTCAGGGGTAGTCTTCCTAGCAATGTCTCTTGGTTGCAGGTGTCTGGTCCCAGGTCACCTGAGGCCAGGATGCACCACGTCCTGGCTGTGTCCTCACTCTGGTACTACAGGGCAGTGTCCCTATCTATGGGCCGGTCCATGCAGCAACCACAAGCTCAGGGGAGTCGGGGCCTAGCTGGGACCTAACAGGGGGTATCTGACCCTAGTCTGACCCCGAGTCTGTAAATGAGTTCATGAGTTATATTAACAACAATAGCTATAATCTTAAATTTACACATACTACAGACTCAACCACAGTTGATTTTTTGGATCTTAGACTTAAAGTATCATCTAATGGTGGCGTTGTAACTGAAACCTATTTTAAGGAGGTTGATATGAATAATCTATTAATGGCGACAAGCAACCATAAACCCTCTTGGATTCGGAATATTCTTGGAGGGCAGTATATGAGATTAAGAAGAAACTGTAGTGACATAAGTATTTTTGACAAACAGGCAGATAGATTAACAAGTAGGTTTACTGATAGAGGTTATTCCAAGGGCGTATTAGCTAAAGAATTAACAAGAGTAAGACTTATGGATCGTGATACATTACTTGTTCCTAGTATCAAGAAGAAACCAATAAAAGATAACCAAACGATTGATGAGCATTATTACAAACTTTAATTCAGCAAAGAAAAATATTGAAAATATTATCTCAAAAACATTGGAGTATTCTCTCTAATGACCCGATTCTGGGGACTAAACTTGCTAAGAAACCACGCTTTATCTATAGAAGAGGAAAAAATCTTTAAAACATTCTGGCACCTAGTGACATTGGCAGGCAAATATATCAAAAAGTGGCGCTCCAAAATTATAAACACAGATGTGAAAAAATGTGATACTTATACAAACATGAATTAATGCTGCTTAACCCAGTGTGGGGTCGTTCTCTCGATCCCGTGGACAGTGAAGAGGTGAAGATCATCAGGAAGCGCAATGTCATGTAAAAAACAGAAGAAAATTCCCTGATGGTGCAGTATTGTGATTGATATGTGATAAATATCAAGGTGCAGTGTGCTGGATACTCACAAGTGTAGAGTGAGCAATGTTCCCATAAAGGTTTCTTTATGTGTGTCAGCCCGTTGGACCGTCAGACAGGTAAGTGGAATGGTAAGTGCTGGAGACCTTAAGTGAATAATAAAACGGACATAGTGCAGACTGTACAAAATATCTTTAAAAGTAAGTATATGTGCAATACACTCACATGGTTTTAAAAGGTAACAAGCGTTTAGATCACACAGGTTGGATCTCAGCAATGAATGAGCTGTTCTCTGTCCCCCCTCTGCCTCGGCAGGCTTGCGTGTCACCGGTGCGTCTCACCCTAACCGGAAACCGGAAGTGACGTCATCTGCTCTGGGGGACGCCGATCCTGTGGGAGTTTTTCTCATCAGCCTCACTCTACGCGTTTCTCCGTATTGCGGTTTCTTCAGGAGTGTATGGCTGACATGCTCTAGGAGGATTTTATACGCTATGCTCAGATCCCATTGGTGGGCAATTAAGTATGGTAATCCAAATCACTAATTAGGGCAGGGATTACAGGTGTAAACAGGCAATATTTGTACAACTCATATCAATTATATATGAGTATAAACAGACATAAAAGTTATAAGACTCATATCATACATATATGAGTCTTCCAAAAGAATTTTAATAAAATGAACTTAAAATTAACGATATACACATATTAGTTAAAATGGTTAAAATAATTAAAATAAATTAAATTAACCGCTACAACATGATTAACCCCTAAATAAACTGAGCTAGTCATATAATAGCAGACATGGTGATGTAGTTTAAACATAAACCTTAAAACCTTTTCTGTGAATGATTCTAACATGCCTGTCTTTTCTCCACTAGATAAACTACATCACCATGTCTGCTATTATATGACTAGCTCAGTTTATTTAGGGGTTAATCATGTTGTAGCGGTTAATTTAATTTATTTTAATTATTTTAACCATTTTAACTAATATGTGTATATCGTTAATTTTAAGTTCATTTTATTAAAATTCTTTTGGAAGACTCATATATGTATGATATGAGTCTTATAACTTTTATGTCTGTTTATACTCATATATAATTGATATGAGTTGTACAAATATTGCCTGTTTACACCTGTAATCCCTGCCCTAATTAGTGATTTGGATTACCATACTTAATTGCCCACCAATGGGATCTGAGCATAGCGTATAAAATCCTCCTAGAGCATGTCAGCCATACACTCCTGAAGAAACCGCAATACGGAGAAACGCGTAGAGTGAGGCTGATGAGAAAAACTCCCACAGGATCGGCGTCCCCCAGAGCAGATGACGTCACTTCCGGTTTCCGGTTAGGGTGAGACGCACCGGTGACACGCAAGCCTGCCGAGGCAGAGGGGGGACAGAGAACAGCTCATTCATTGCTGAGATCCAACCTGTGTGATCTAAACGCTTGTTACCTTTTAAAACCATGTGAGTGTATTGCACATATACTTACTTTTAAAGATATTTTGTACAGTCTGCACTATGTCCGTTTTATTATTCACTTAAGGTCTCCAGCACTTACCATTCCACTTACCTGTCTGACGGTCCAACGGGCTGACACACATAAAGAAACCTTTATGGGAACATTGCTCACTCTACACTTGTGAGTATCCAGCACACTGCACCTTGATATTTATCACATATCAATCACAATACTGCACCATCAGGGAATTTTCTTCTGTTTTTTACATGACATTGCGCTTCCTGATGATCTTCACCTCTTCACCTAGTGACATTGGACAGGAGCTGAATCGAGCTACAAATCAAGGATGTTAACATCTAAACCAGAGGGCAATTATGCCTTTGGTAGATGTTCAATTTGTAGATTCTTCCACCCTGACAAAAAGCAGGTTATTTCCAATGTTACTAAAGAAGTCTTTGTAATTGAAGATTTTATTTTGTGTACTTCATCTCACATAGTGTATCTTCTTGAGTGCGCCTGCGGCCTTCAATATGTTGGTAGAACCAAACGCATATTGAAGGTATGTATACAGGAGCATGTTCGTAACATTAAAAGTGGTTTTTCCAAACACAGTGTCTCGCCACTTCTCCCAATTTCATAATAAAGACCCATCATTCCTCACATTTAAAGGTACATTCCATGTCATAGACGTGGGGGCGATAGGGTTAAAACCCTCTCTACCCAAGAATCCTTTTGGATCCATAGGTTACACACTATGGGGGCTATGCACTAAGCAGTGATAAGTCATTTTAAGAGCGCAAAGTGCTCTTAGAACGTGAAGTTCCGCCGAGCGCTATTCACTAAGCCGCGCAAACAGGCACATTGCGCTCTAAAACTGACTTTTTCCTGTAAATTTTTCAAAGTCCAACTTTGCTCATACGATGAGCTGTTTGCGCTGAATCCTGCCCTTTTGCGGGATTCACTAAGCAACGCAAACTTATCGTACGTGAAAATTGCGCTAATAAAGCTCACCAGCTAAAGGCAGGTGATAAAAAAACCAGGACTTAGAAAAAAATATTTGTTTACCTTTTTGCAGGCGCAAAATCCATACAACAGGCCGGCGGGTGTCCCTGAGGCTGACCCCGTGGGGGTCCCCGAGGAAAACCGTGGTCGCGTGGGTGTCCCCGGCTGACCCCGCGGGCCTGTGGTACCAATGTTGTGCCTACAAAAATACTAAACATTATTTCTAACTAAATACACCCACCTACCTAACACATACAGTACAATAATGTGCAAAATAACTATTATCCAGATATGGATAATAGATTATTTGCCCATTATTAAACACTGCATTAGCATACCTAAATAAAGTAAATAAAAACAATAGCCTGCTAAACCAATGAATACAAGCAGTAACAACATCAACAATTATTTAATTAAACCATTAACCAATGAAACCAATTAATTCCTAAACCAACTCAAAATGAATAGCAACACTAACCAATCAAACCAATGAATTACTACACCATTAATGAATGTAAACATTAAAAGAAAAATAAATAAATTCAAACAATATCTGAAATAACCATAAAACGCATTAGCTAACACAATACAACATTAACTACAAACGAACACCAATTGCAAACATTTTATTACCATTAAGCTGGTGCCAGTGACTTGTACTATATGGTTATCTACCTGTAAGTGAGCCTCTGTTTTAAACGTTTGTGTCAACCTGAAGATCTGAGTCCAGCTGACAATTTGTTTTGGTTCCTGTGGAAGACATGCAGATAAACTCCTGGTTCTTTGTCTTTGAAAAAATGTTTTTCTCATGAGAAACATAATATGGGGCATTTTCCTGTCCTATACAATAGCTGTATAATACAGTACCTTAGCTTGTGATGGCCTGTAGCTCTGACATTAGCATTAAAACAGTCTACAGAAATTAGTCCTGCTCCATCTAATAGTTTCGACTGTTGAAAGGATAAAAGAAAGGAAACAAGAAACAGTGATGAGACCGAGAAGTGAACCAATTAACAAAAAAACATGATTATGAAGAAATATCCTTAACACACACATTCCCAGCAAGCTCAAACCCCAACACCTCAGGAAAAAAGAAAGAATTTGAAGGGCGCAAATGTCAAATTTTAAATGATGTGTATGACATTTTAAATGATTATACACATAGCAATGCAATGGTATACACTCAGACAGATAAATAATAAAAAATGTTTTAAACTGAATGAATTAAAAACATGATAAAAGGTATAATTGCCTGAAAAGAGTCTCAGTGTTTTCACTTCTCCTGCATCAGCTGTGGGCTGGATCTCCAAAAATGTGAGGGCAACGCCTTCCCTGGGTGTCTGTGCTGGGCTGTTCAGTCTCATTAGTACTTCTGGCAGGAGGTCCAAACCCCAACACCCACCACGTCATATATATAAATTGCTACTGAGCGTGGCAAATGTATATAACAAAAGACAGGGAAGCCCAATGCTACATCCAATTTGACAATAAAGTAAATATATATATGGTAATAAGTATAAAGTTTAAATACTTCAATAATAATATTTTCTTGGTCATTTAGTTAAACCCTTTGGTAAAAGCGCTATAAGCCAGTATGTCAAAGTAAAGACATACCTAAATATAAAGGTTCTAACACTACACTGTGAACCTTCCCTTTTACCTCTGTATGAGGGGGAACAACCCGTGTGGAATCAGGACATATGCTGCCCTTGGCGCTGCCCCCTCTGCCTACCCGACCAAGTGCTCTCTCATCCGCTCCTACCTCGCATCGCGGTCCGCGCCCCCGCTCCCCTGCGAAACTCCTGCACGTCGCCGTCTCTGCCTCTGGATGAGCGCCCGCTCCGTTTACAAAGTGCGTGCCGTCCAACTTAATATATTCATTTCACCCAGTGTTTGGCTCCGACCACCGGCCGGCCCAGGATCCATGCTCATGCCCCTCAGCCCTCCAACTGCAGCTAGACAGCTCATCACCATCTGTCATACCACAGGAGGCCCCTCAACTTACCCCTGCCATGCCTCTTCCTCTGATACCCCTCTGCACTTGATTACCCTTGTAGCTCCAATGCAACGTCGCTCTGCATAGTTTCGTTTGCCTCATGCTGTTTGGATCCTATGCCCAGATCCCTCTTACGTTTCAGATCTCGTTACGAACCAGCTTGTCTACTTCCCTCTCTGGCACCTCGACCCCAGCTACCTCTTGACCTTGCTTACCTCTCAAACCCCACGGACACAGCTCACAGACCTCTACGACTCGGACCTCTACTGCCCTCGACTCTTGTCTACAGTCATCACCACGCTTCACTCTCTACACCCGGATCTGGCAAGTACTACGGCTAATCCCTTGTACCCTGGCCTTGGCCACGCTACCAAATCCACACTCTGAGCATGCCCTCACCACTGCGGGTGCGTGGTCTACTCACTCTCCACCTTAGTACTGGGGGTTATTCTGGTCTGCTAGCAGCACAGCGTGACATTATGCAGAGCCCAACCAACGCAGACACACCCGAGATGGACCAAATATTAATGGCCCTTGCACAACACTGCCAAACTCTTGGGAATCAAGTAGGCACCCTCACGCAACAATTTGCTATCCTTTCCCTCCAGGAAAATCAACCTAGGGTACCACGCACCCCGCGCCTCTCCTCGCCCACCCGAGAGGGAGCCGCCGCCTTGAAACCTAAGATCCCTGCACCCAAACCATATTCCGCAGACCCACACGCATGTTGTGGCTTCCTGACCCAGTGCGAGATTCAATTTGAGCTGGCCCCTAGCTACTTTACTTTCGACCGCGCCATGGTGGGCTACATTTTCTCTCTTCTTACAGGGAGCACCCTGGCCTGGGCCTCTCCCATCTGGAACTTGCGGCCGGATCTTACCAGGGACTACCCCAACTTCAAAAGGGAGTTTCAACAGGTGTTTGATATCCCATCCCGCCAGGGCACAGCGACCTCATCTTTGATGTATCTTACCCAAGGGCGTAAGTCTGTAGCGAAATACGCATTAGAATTGTGGACCATCGCGGCGGAGACTCGGTGGAATGAAGAAGCCCTCGTAGCAGTATTCTGGCAGAGTCTGGCCGAGCCAGTGAAGGACGAGCTCGCGACCCAACCACGGCCTGATACCTTGGAGGATCTTATTGCCCAGTGTATTCGGGTGGACCAGCGCCTACAGGAGAGACATCACGAACGCCAGCGTCCCAGGTTCGTCATGCCTGTCTCCTCTCTGCTTCCTTCTATGCCTTTAAGGGGCCCTCCGGCTATCCTACCACCCCCAGATACTTCTGAACCGATGCAGATTGGTAGCCAGCAAATTCGGGCTACAGAGAGGTCCCACCGAAGAAACGAGGGTCTTTGCTTTTACTGCGGCTCTCCTGAACACCCGGTGCGTTTCTGTCCCTTGTGGAAGGGAAACAAGCATACCCAGTGAGTTATGCGGGGCTCTCCCTGGGTATCATCTCTTCTCGCCCCCTTTCAAAAGGAAGAACTTCCAAAGAGGATCATGTTACCTATCCTTCTCGAGGGTCCAGATTTCCGTATACCGACCTCCGCCTTTCTCGACACTGGATCGGGAGGAAACTTCATAGACCATAATTTCACCATCCAGAACAAGATTCCACGGATCGAGAAAAGGTTTCCCATAGGTCTAGAGGCCATTGATGGACGTCCCCTGCAACCGGCCTTTATCTCATTAGAGACCTCCCTGCTTACCTTGTTCATGAAGGATGGTCATAGCGAGACCATCTCATTCGATGTGTTCCACTTTCCCACGGTTCAAGTTATCCTCGGTGTGCCTTGGCTACAACTGCACAACCTGCCCATTGATTCGAGGTATCAGGTACCCATTCAGTGGCAGGCTTCTCCAGAACTGTTCTTTCCCACCACACTTCTCGCCGGGGTAGAGTCATCCTCCCCTAAACCTTCTTCTCTTCCGGAGGCATATGCTGACTTTCTGGACATCTTTGTATTAGGGTGACCATTGACTGCTATAGTAGCTTATGCCCATATTATATGGGTAGGATGTACTACTATAAAAATCAATGGGTACAGGGTGGGTATAGTAGGTCTGGGGCGGGTGGTTAGGCCTCCCTGGTGGGTAGGGGGCAGGGGGTTAACCCCTTAATTAGTATAACTGTTATTCATCTCTATGGTGCTTAAGGGGCTAGGGGCCATTAGATTGTATTTATTATGTATGTTTTCTGGCAACTGAGGACATGGCCCTGCAGTATGCTGACGAGGACGCCCTTCACATTGGCAGGGGTAAGTAGAACGATTTTTATTTACTTTATTTATGGTGCCTGGCTAATGTTGTGTTTAATAATGGGCAAATGATGCATTATCCATATCTGGATAATAGTTATTTTGCCCATTACTGTACTGTATGTGTTTGGTGGTGGTGGTGGGGGGGGAGGTGTATTAATTTAAATGTAGACCATGTTTATTTTTTTTAAATACAGGAATGGTACCGCAGGCCAGCGGGGACCCACGGGGACCACCTGAGGACCCACGGATGCCACAGGGACCACCTGAGGACCCACGGACACCTGCAGGGAGGAACCATGGGCCCCAAAGCTGTGGGGGCCCTGGGGACCCGCAGGGACCACACGAGAGCCTCCAGACACATGGGAACCACTTGAGGGACCCCAGACAAAAGTGGGGGCCATCTCAGGACCCACGGACACCTGCGGTGAGGAACCGGGGGCCCCACAGCTGCGGGGGCCCCAGGGACCCACTGTGATCACCCAAGGGCCCCCAGGGACCCGTGTGGATGACCTGGGGCCCCCAGCACCCACAGGGATGACCCGCTGGGACCACCTGGAGGCCCACGGAGCCTAGCGGGTCAAATAGAGAGCCCGCAGACACCCGTGGGAACCCCCCGGGGTGCAATGTGGGGCCTGCAGACACCTGTGGGGACCACCCGGAGACCACCGCCGGCCTGTGGTTTTATTCCTGTGTCTATAAAAATACATATTGGTTTTATGTGGGGGCACAGGGGGTGGGTTGTGTGTTGGTGCTTACTACATATTTAAATTTAAATTTATGACTAGTGTAGATGAGCAGGGGGTTTCAGGCCCGGGGACTTTCTGCTTCCCGAGGTACAGGTCCCGTTATTGGGTGCTGGTATCTTCTATGCATGGAAATGTCCCGATCACATGACGCGAGACATTTCCATGCATAGGAGATACCGGCACCCCATAACAGGGCCTGTATCTCGGGAAGTTGGGTGTCCTTGGACCTGAAATCAATACGTTCAGCTCCGGAGCCCCCCTGCTAAATTACTGTAATGTTTAAAATTAAATAAAACCCCTGTGATTGCCTGTGAGAGGCGTGCAGTTAGAGTGATTGATTCAGCCCTCTTACAGTGCGTCTCTTACAGACAGCCAGACCCCGTAGGGCTCACACAGCAGGGACCTGCTGTGTTAATCCGATGGGCCATTATGTCTGTAACGGAAAATCTCGCAACACCACGCAGCATAACCCAACATTTACACAGGTAAAAGTTTGAATAACGGCTGCTGCATCTGTAGCATTGGTCTACCCTGTCTTTAGTTATATGAAGAAATATCCTAAGGAAATTTAGAAAGTACAATGAAATAACTATAACATGAGTTGAGGGAAGAGGGCAGCTTTGCCTGAAAAAAAATATATGCAGCATTAGTAAAGCGATTGTTACAGAATGTAAGACAAAATATAAAAGAACACAGGGGCATAAAGAAACAGGGACATAGAGAAAGGGTTACATTTGAGCCACATGCAGTATATTTTTGTGCCCAAACCTGAAACTAAACCTATTATTATCCGTCACTTCCATAAAGAATGACTATAATTACCTATGCTCACAGGACAAAAAGTATATGTTATCGCATAATTTTAATTATACAGTTATAATTATAGTCTAGCGATATTATTAGTACAATGTCATACTGCAACTGTAAATTCATTGTATTATAACATTTCTTTATAAGATCTGATTCTCAATGGTATTGTATTGTAGAAGGAGCATCAAACCAAGATTCAACATGAAACTATTAAAACTCCTCTGATGCTAGTGTATTAAGATTTTATTTTTAGAGATTTACATCCTTAAATAAAAAAGTAACTTTGGGACTACAGCTTTGAATTATAAAAAGTGACAATATTCCTAGGCCCAGATACATCCAGCTGTGGTAACCTAAAAATGCGGTATTATTGCCGTAACCCCTCCTTTTTAGCCCTCGGTCTTATTACTATTACTGAGGTTGGGGCCTGAATCCCTATCGATAACTTAATGGGCCGTGCACTACGGTCAGACGGCAGGAAGAATGCACACAGTATACGGATGGTACATCGGGTTTAATGTACACTTATTAACTAGGCAACCTGTGATCCTCAGCAGAGGATCCCCACATACAACATACAGCAATAATACAATTCCCAATAACACTGTGCAGGTGTAAGTACATGTCGGTAGTGCTTTAGCCACTCAATCCTGAGTATATTGGCTTTTGTGAAGGTGCCGACACAGTGGGAGCTCTTTTGTGTACTAACTGTTGCAGGCCTGTACTTTGAAAAGGGTGCTTAGATACCGCTGTGCTGTGTAGCTGTTGAGGGTCCCATTCAATGGTGCTTGCTCTCTTGATCACATCCTGACTGTAACCTGCTCTCCTGCTGCCATGTGCACACGTGAACACTCTAAAATTCTTGACTGAACCTGATAGCACTCAGGTCTGTGCAGCTCTCTTATCAACATAGCTGCCCCCATTTTAAAGTCCCTCTTAGTCCTTTCTCTTCCAAAGCCATTATTATTAGCTGATCTCATGTCCATTACAGTGACATGTCCAGAGCACATTAGAGAGGAACCTGCCAGGGGGCAGTGTGAGTGCGGGAAACTCATTACACAGGTGGTTACATTCCAAAAAAAAAAGTGCTGTATTTTAGGCGGTGCACATTGATGTATTGCACGAAAAATAAAGCACTTTTTTTAAAATCAGATCGGTTAAAAATATCGGTATCGGTAAAAATGGACATATTAGCATATTTTTTGTCAAAATACGCTATCAGACAAATTTTGATATTAATCGGAATCGGATGAAAGGCAGAAAAACCGCAAATAATTTATCACCTACTCCATGCCGGCGTTACAGCCGCGGCCCCTTTTATTCTCCAACATCTTCGAATTGTTTCGGGGATTTTTTCCGAATGCCACGCGCTTCACCGCACTTCACCGCGTTCATGCCGCATTCATGCCGAGACAGCGCTAATAAAATGCATTAGGAAAAGGCGGCCGCGGCTAAAATACCGGAACATACTGCATCAAATACTGCATCTGCCCGCGGTTTTCAGAGTTGCGCCGATACGGCCGCACTAGGATAAAGGCGGCTGCCACTGTAGCCCTATCTTTTCTATGTATATAATTGTCCAGTTATTGTCCATTATATACATAGAAAAGATAAGCTACCACACTTAAATAGATGATAAAATATTTCTTTAAAACTATTTCAGTCAATATTAACCCCTTAGTAGCCTACAGGTCAACTAGTCCATAGGTTTCCATGACTAGCTGACAACAAAGTGCTACAAAGGGATTAATATAAACATTAAACTATACTACCTATCCCCTTGGTTTCCTTAGTCTCTGGTAAAGCATTGCCATGCACGGTTTTACTAACCGTTATGGGGAGGCCTAACCACCCCACCAGGGTAATAATCCTCTCCCAATATTATTAGTAGCCAAATGTGGGAAATAGGACTTTTGCC
The DNA here is from genome assembly GCF_040206685.1 of Ascaphus truei. NCBI lineage: Eukaryota > Metazoa > Chordata > Amphibia > Anura > Ascaphidae > Ascaphus > Ascaphus truei. The sequence goes on from NC_134488.1 coordinate 94,648,631, forward strand.
CCTTAAAAAGCATACAAAAATAAAGTCAATAAAAAAATACATTCCAATAAATAATAACATAATAAAAACGTAGCCATTAAATGAATTGATTGTCACTGTGGCTACCTAGGTCCGCAAGTACCATTGATCCAGTTTTGTCTGTATTTAAAAACAGTATGTTTTAAGAAATTCGGTATTCAATTCTTGAAAAGTTAGAGTGAGTATGTGTCCAAGGTCAGTGAGGCTATTGCTGTATGAATGTAAACCACGTAGATGTGCATTTAAGCTGCTTTACAAGCTGTTACTAGATCATTAATGAAGACTGAAAAGGGTAGGGGTTCCAGAACAAAGCCTTGAGGGAACTCACAGGTGATATCAATGGGGTTGGAGTTAGAGCCTGAGATAGATAACATGATCACAGTATCAAAAGCCTTTGCAAAATCTAGAAATATTGCACCAGTTAGTTGTCCCAGTTCCATTCCACACTGAAGTCATTACAAACTTATATGAAGGTAGTTACCATTGAGTGGTTTGGGTGAAAGCCAGATTGGAGTTGGCTAAGGAAATTTGTCTTGGTATAGTAATCACTTAATTGGGAGTGGAGTAGTGGACACATTTTTCCACGACTTTGGATAGTATTGGGAGAATAGAGATTGGTCTGTAGTTTGAGACACTGTTTTTGTCCTAACTTTTGTAGACTGAAACAACTCTTGCAGTTGTCCAGGTCTATGGGATAGGCCTGAAGACAAAATAGAGTTGATTAAGGAGGCAAGTGACATTGCAATGGCTAGGGCACCAAGTCATGGGAACATTGATTTCAGTAGGTCAGTCCCACATTGGCAGTTAAGCTTTAATTTTAAGAGCGCCTGTATAATCTCTTCAGATACTGCCTGGGACAAATTTAAAATTGTAAGCACTATTGGGAGGGGCTGGGGCTATAGGTGTTCTCCCAGGTAGAGCTTCAGGATGGAAGTTAGGCTTGCGTTTTGATAATAGGGAAGTAGCACACCCCACAAAGCATTCATTTAAGGAATTTGCAATATCAGTGTGATTTGTCAGTGAAGTATCATCCATGTTGATATTAGATGGTTGTTTATGCTAGAAGGCTAGAATATATTGCTGATGACCTTCCAGAAGTTTGCTGGGTCTGCTGTATTTTGATAAAGACTGTCAGAGTAATATTGGGCTTTTGCTAGTCTTGTTTGCCTTGTGGATGTATTCCATAGGTATCTGTAGCTATTAGGATCCTTGGCTGGGCCGCCAACAGGGGGGACATCCGGGACAAGTGTTCCAGGCTGCTGGCATCGGTGGGCCCGGTGGGTGATGGGGGAGGGTGCCAAGCGTGTAATAAAGAGGTCACCCATATTAGGCACCCCCTTCCACCGTCTGAGAAGTGAGGGGTTAACCAGAAATGTACGTATAATACATATGTTCCCCTGCTTCATATCCAAAAGGTATGTCCCTTTGTTATCCTATTCCCACATTTAGAGGGAATTAATGTATTTTTATTCCCCTGCCACATGGCAAACCGTTTTATTTGCTAAGTGTTTATATTGGTACAATTATGGTGTTTGTACCTGTGCAGTGTATGCAGCAACCACATACACTGGGATCTAGGTGGGAGGGAAAGGGTAAATGTTAATTTGGTGTTTATGGCCCTTTGACCCTTTTCCCGCCTTTGCAGGCTCCATTTTGCAGTTTCTCCATAGGTCGCCATTGGGGCTCCATATAACCCTATGGAGATTCCAGCGATTTGGGCCTGATATCGTAGAAGATCTGCAGGTGGTGCCCGAGAGGAGGAGCGGCGGTTCCCCATTGTAAGTCAATGGAGCCATTAATTTCAATGGGGATTCCTCGAAGCTGACCTCCAGGAACGGGTTGGCAGCCATCCAAACCGCAGACCGCAAGAGCGGAAACATTATCTTGAAGAAAGCTTTGATCACTCCCCGGTCAAGTTCAAATTCAATTGGCGTGGGATACTTAGGTTTCTGGGGCACCCAGGAATAAAGTTATTTTTTCCCCTAGACCCTAGGAACGCCCTCACTTGACCCCAACCAGGTCCGAGAGAGAATGACCCGGTAAAGGGTAGCGCTCGTTATAAGGGTCGCACCATAGACTCTAATGGCGGAGGTTAAAGCCAAAAACCGAAACAACAAAGAGTGGGGAGTGATCACAGGACCATACTAATTGAATGAAGTATTTATATTCATAGGTGAGGTAATCAAAAGGTGGGTGCAAACTGTGAACTGAAAGTGAATCAGAAAAGGGGAAGGGGAAACACAAAATGAATGTGCCCCCAAAAGAATTCACTTAAATGCACACCACCCAAGTGTAAAAATTAACTTTTAATAAATCCTTAAAACATACTATTTAGTTTCTGATAGTCCATGGCCTCATCTGCTGGAAGAGCCTGGTAGGCTGCCTGAGCTTCCCCTATGAGGAGTGGAGCCAGAGTCGTTACCCAGCGATCAACTGTCCAGCCATGGGACGTGGCTACCCTTTCAAAAGTGAGGAGAAATGCCTCTGGGTCTTCGGTTGGCTTCATTTTAGGCAGCATCACCGGTGGGTTATTTGGAATAGCTGGTCTGCCTGGGGCTGGGCCTTCAACTAGCAGTTGGAGTAGATTTTCTTCCCGCCGGGCCTGTTGCTCATCTTGCTGGGCCTGTCGCTCATCTTGCTGGGCTTGTCGCTCAGCTTGCTGGGCTTGATGTTCTGCTTGCTTGTCCTGCCATTGTATTTGCTGGGCCTGTTGCTCAGCTTGTTTCTCTGCTAGCTGGAGCTGTTGCTCACGAAACTGAGAAAAAAATTCTCTATTTTTTTTTCTGTGTGGCCCTTCAGATACAGGGGCCATCCGACGTCCCACTTCTGACACCACTTGTGGCAGGACGGCCTGTAGCCGAGGTCAGGGAACAGTCCACACTGCTGGTAACAAGATCCTTTACTCCCTTTCTTGCTCTCAGGTGTCAGCTTACTTCCTGACTACCTAAGTTAACCCCTATGAGTGCTGGATGAAGCACTCAGACATATGTCTCCCAGGCGTAACTGATAGCAGTTGACTTCACTCTGTCACAGTGTATCACTGGTCCGGTGGGTCGCAGCAAGCTGAAACTTGGCCACCATGGAGAGTCCCCTCCAGCGGAGAAACGCAGGGCTTGAGTGGTCTGTATGTGCTGTAATTCACACTTACAGACAAAGGATTTCCTGACCAGATCCAAGTCTGGTAGACTTTTAGGTGCCCTGACATTTGCCCTGACATTTGTGTGGGGCTAAAGAAATGAGACCCCAAGGGCCAGAAGTATGCATGTGCCAACTAACTGGGGGCATGATCTAACAATGTTCCCACGTTAGCTGGCAAGGAGGGATTGGGTGCAGATAATTGTCATCCAATGTCTTGCACTCAATGCCATGGTATAGGAATGAAATCCCATATAAACCGGTGTCAACCCTATACCCATTGTCTTCGTAATGTCTTCATTTGTATCCTGTATTGCTGAATGAATTGCCAATCCTGTACCTGATTGCTTCATTGTCCAACCCCTAAGTAAGTGCTATATTTTGTCTGTTATTTGTACCATCTTGTGTGTCCACCTTCTTCAAGGAATAAACTATATTTATTATATCTAAGTCGTGTTTAATTCAACCAAGATATTTTGTGTATATTATAACCTATCACTAGCTACCATGACACGGTGGCAGGGCAAAGCAGTTGGGCCCGACATCTCATATCCTCCGGGCCCCGGCACTCCCCAAGCTGTGGGCTTCCCTACTCAATATCTTCCATGCCTGGCACTCTGACGTCACTGTATGCTGGGACTCTGACGGCAGGTGGGAGGCTTGGCGCTCACTGACAGAGTGGCAATGAGGGGCTTGAGATTAGCAAAATTCAAAAGGAGCACTCACAAGCCTTCAATAACTGCCATGTTTGCTCTGCATAGCAGTGTGGTACAGTAGAGATCCAGCAGACAAGCAGGAGAACGTCGTATCAGGTTACACGTGTGTGCTGGTCTGCTGGTTTTCTGATGAAGAGATGTCTGACCACTTATCATGTCTGTTTCTTTGGCTCTGTTGTGTTCCTCTCTATCTAAAGGATGGAATTTGCAGAGTTTGAAGGCACACAATGGAATCTGAGGGGAACCTCTGGGATAGTGTATGATCAATCATGAAAAGGTACTCAACGGCGCCAAATAAATTAAATTAAATGTGCATCAGAAACATCATAAATTATCAAATGGTGTAACAAATAAATGATACCAGTGATGTAAGTCCTTGATTAGGTGTCCATATTGAATGATAATAGAAGTCCAAAGTCACTTGGATGGAATTAAAGATGAGTAGGTGATCAGCACATACTGTAAAAGAGAAAAGGAAACAAAAATACATAGTGTAAAACTGTAAAGAACCAGCAATAGTTAAGGGGTATAGGGAATGGTGAGTTCCCTAATGAATTGTAGGCAAGAAGGTGAGATGAACCAAAATAACATTTATTAAAAAAAATGATGTCTTTTTGTTTCCTTTTCTCTTTTATGCCGGAATCCCGCGACCCCGCCGCCCGGCAAAACATAACTTTCGCCGGTGGCGATGGCGACGGGAGATATACCCCGCCGTGTCGCCGTCGCCAACGACGGCACTATAGGCATGGCCTTAGGTTCAACGCAAATATTTTCATAGCCACAATGTCTATCAGAAGGAGGAGGAATTCCACAGGTGGTCCAGTATAGTCATCACAATTCTTTAAATGACCCGCAATGGCCTCCATCCCCTCTGCATGGGCAACATTCGTATACAGGCTTGAAACATCCACTGTTACGAGAAAAACATCATTCAGGTCCAACCTCACTGCCAACAATTTATTAATAAAATTCGTGGTGTACTTGATGTAGCTGAACAGCTTAATGACCATTGGCTGAAGGTAGAAATCGTCATACTGGGAGAGGGGTTGACACAGCGAGCCCCTGGCTGAGATAATAGGTCTTCCAGGTGGCAAGGTGGGTGATTTATGCACCTTGGGTAGTATATACAGGACCGGGGTAATTGGAAATTGTTGTTGAAGAAATTTCCCCGTATCTCTGTAATCCACCTATTGTCTATTCCCAGTTGTATCACTGAATCAATCTCTGTTTTATAGCCGCGTGTGGGATCTCCATTCAAGAACATGTAATGTTGAGTCACATCAAGCTGTCTCATAACCTCAGTGCGGTATTGTCCGTAGTCCATGACCACAACACCTCCTCCCTTATCTGCGGCTCATACTGTATGATAATGTTTTTATTATCGCGTAGTGATTTAAGGGCCTGTTATTCCTCAGGTGTGAGATTCGAGAAACTTCGTTTGTAATTCTTGACACGTCCCTTGGTGTCTGCCTCCACCAGATTAATGAAGGTAGAGATGTTGGAGTTGTGGACCTATGGGTCAAAGGTGCTGGCTGGACGAAACTGCTGTGCGGAATTATCACCTGAGGTCGTTGTTCGTGTGTCCACAATGTCTTTGGAAAAAAAACCCTCAAGCGTAAAAGTCTATTTAGACGATATAAATCCACCTCCCAGTCAAAGGGATCTAGGGTGTGCGTTGGCACAAAGCTTAACCCCTTATTCAGGATCCTGCGTTCTGCTGGTAAACGTGTGTATCCAGAGATATTAGAAATCATATCCTCTGCTGGCGACACCTCTGCAAGCCCCTGGCTTTTGCATCCCTTGTCGGATACCTTTGGCCCCACGCCGCCTCTCTGAATAGGTCGCCACCGACGTGTGCCTGAAGGGGTGGCTTCTGTTGAGTCTTGTGGTTGGACCTAAAAAAGGAACCGTGGAGGTGTTTTCTTGGCCATCGGAATGGTCCGTGTCACTGGTATTGTAGGAGCTGCCCGCCGGCGTCCCCCGCCTCTGTCTCGCAGTTCTTCTGTTGTCCCTGTCTCCCAGACACCGGATCTCCAATACCAGCAACCATTTGTAAACTTCCGTTTCTTGTAGTCAGTGTTGACTTGCTTGAGTTTGTCCCTTTTATAGGTGATGAGGCTCTCCCTGTAGAGATCAACAGCTACCTGGATTTTGTCTGTCCAGTTGGTATCTGTGTCGCCTGCTATCATCTGGGCGTGCTTGGTCTCTATATCCGAAATCTCTTTTCTAATTTTCGTTAATTGTTTGGTCGCCTGATCAATGACAAGTATAAATAGATCAAGTGAACATTTGTACAATATACTTATCCAGCGCTTACAAAAGTCAGGGTCACTCCGGCCGATAGTTGGCTGGTTTTTGACACAAAAATCCTCTAGGTATCAATTTCTCACGATGGTAGTGTGAGAGGGTAGCCACATGCATATAAAAATCAACTTCTTTCTTTTTAAGTTTCATCAAGTCATTATGCACATCAGTGGCCTTCTCAGGGCCAAAAATGTCCTCCACTAAATCTGTGTATCTGATTTTATTTACCTCCGCATCACTATAACATAGTGTGTCTGATATTGCTGAAAAGATACCCGCAACATCAGGGAATTCTTCCATAGCACAAAAATCTTAGTAAAGTCAATAATATACAATGCAATATAAAAAATGCAGGTGCGGACCCTCTATTGACAGAGACCACTCCCTAACATCAACAATTATAAAACATTGGGTGCTCAGCTCATATGGATGCATACAAAACAAATGGGGCAGCCGGCACTCCCAATACCATAAACAGTTTGCGGTGCATGTCCTATACCAATAGTAAGAGAAAAGTAATCCACGCCAGCAAGAGCAGACACAAGACAGCACTCAAAGGTAAATAAGAAAACTTGTACTAAAAAATAAACATAGCACAAACATGACCAACGTTTCTGTCCTCGTGGGACCTTCCTCAAGGTGGTGCTTTAGACTGATGCCAGTGGATCCCTTAAATAACCCCATACCCGCACCAAAATGACTCAACCAGAGTAGCTGATTGGCCATACATCAAGTCCCATGATGCAGCGTTTGCCGCATGTGCAGCATTTGCAACCAAACCAGAGACCTCCTCTCTACCGCCGTGCATGCTGACGTCACCACGCACGGCGGTAGAGAGGAGGTCACTGTACCTGACGGATAGCCTGGTTGCAAACGCTGCACATGCGATCTGTGTCCAGAGCATTCAGCTGACCGGAGGACGGGAATTAATGTGCTGAGTGACTGGCTGATCGAGTGTAGCATTGCAGAAGTGTAACAGGAGTTTCCAGCAGCTGTATCATACCAAGGCAGAGTATTACATTGGACTCCTCCAACCCAGCTGAAGTACCCCTTAGAGCAGCGGTGCACAAACTGTGGGGCGCGACCCCCAGGGGGGGCGCGACACTGCCGACGGGGGGCGCGGGGTTTACAGAGGCCCCGCGCGCTTCCCGAAGGCACTTAAATTAAGTGCCGGGGGAGCTGCAGGGCCTCTGTAAACCTAACTTACCGTGGCTCCGGCGGCTTCTTCCCTGCGGCGCCATGGCAACGTGGCGTCAAAATGACGCTGCGAGGTCATGTGACGTCACGTTGCTATGGCAACGTGACGTCATTACGCCGGAGCGCGGGTAAGTTGGGGTTGGGGGGGGCGTGGGAGCGAGGGGACAGCCGTCAGGGGGGCGCAGGGAAAAAAGTTTGCGCCCCCCTGCCTTAGAGATTTCTCTCAAATGTTCAGTGTTTTTTAAAATCTTGTAAGTTTGATTCCTAGGGACTGCGTGTCATATTAAATGGACCTTATTTTTATACAGTCTCTCTCTCTCTCTCTCTCTCTCTCTCTCTCTCTCTCTCTCTCTCTCAAAAAGTGACTAAAACCCTCCACAGTAAAGCATAAAGCAACTGTAAATATTCCTGTATATTCATTTGCATGTCTTAGACAAGTCTGCAACCCTGTCTTTCACCATTATCACCCAGCAAACAGCACTTCCACTGCAGCAATGTATTCTGGGAAATGACATGCAAATGAGCACACAGTGCCACTTTTTATCTCATGCTCACATTACATGAGCAACCCTTAGTCAATGCATGCTGCTTTAAACACAGCTTTTAAGCAGGGACTTGGGAGATGCAAAGTCAGTTAACCCACTCACAGGAGACTCTGCATCCGCTGGATACAATGTATACATGCAAATTGCTCTGGATAAAGTCCGATAGTAGCAAGCTTGTGAAAGTGCACAAATGTACATAAAATACAATTGTGTTGGTTCAAATGATCCGAAACACACCCTACGCGTTTCGTCCTTAAGACTTCGTCAGGGGTAATAAAAATAAAAAAGCTGCAGACATTTTATACAGATAGTGACCAATCAAAGCTAGACATTACTAATTGTATAATTAGTGACATGGGAGTGAATTCTAATATTAACTCCTTTCACTGCTGAAAAAGAACAACTGCAAGATAACATGTAATGGTTGTTATGAATACAAACAATATATTCAATTGGATAGAGATCAGTTGATACAAGTGTATATATATATATATATATATATATATATATATATATATATATATATATATATATATATATATATAAAAGAGGATTGAAATGCGTAAAAGGAATATGAGATTAATTGATATTAATTTTATATTCTATGTAAACAGTGTTATATGAATATATAAGAAATAGCTATGGTCAAATAAAAAAGAGAGATTCAGAGGAAACAACTATTATCAACAATATTAACAAACTACAATGACAAAAATATATATTTTATATAAATAATAGAATCAATTTAAAATTAAATTAAATAAATATAAAAAAATTTAAAAAAAATTAAATAATATATCTAAATAGAGAATAAGGGATTATTGTTGTTGATAATTGTTTACACTGAATCTCTCTTTTTTATTTGACCATAGCAATTTCTTATATATACATATAACACTGTTTACATAGAATATAAAAGTAATATCAATTAATATCATATTCCTTTTACGCATTTCAATCCTCTTTTATATATATATATATATATATATATATATATATATATATATATATATACACTTGTATCAACTGATCTCTATCCAATTGAATATATTGTTTGTATTCATAACAACCATTACATGTTATCTTGATGCAGTTGTTCTTTTTCAGCAGTGAAAAGAGTTAATATTAGAATTCACTCCCATGTCACTAATTATACAATTAGTAATGTCTAGCTTTGATTGGTCACTATCTGTATAAAATGTCTGCAGTTTTCTGTTTTTTATATATCCCTGTCGAAGTCTTAAGGACGAAACGCGTAGGATGTGTTTCGGATCATTTGAACCAACACAATTGTATTTTATGTACATTTGTGCACTTTCACAAGCTTGCTACTATCGGACTTTATCCAGGGCAATTTTCATGTATACATTGTATCCAGCGGATGCAGAGTCTCCTAACGGAGAGGAGACAAGAGAATATCCAAGAGCTCCCGTTACCTAAGAACTCCCGCTGACGTGACAACTCTCGTGAGATTGGAGTGAGGAAGCACTCGGTACACAGAGGCTAGGCAGCAACCGACACCTGCAGCACACGGTGGAGCCCCAAGACGGTACCCTGCTTTTCCTATCACCGATTGAGTTATACTCATACATGCTTATGTTCCTGTCACGTTTATGAGTGCGCAATTTTTACCTTTCCAGTCCCATATAAATTTTCTTATATACTACATCATGAGTGCGCCTGTTGTTTTCTTGTGTGTGTATATATATAAATATATATATATATGCAGCAATGACAAAGGAAATAATAACAAGTTACTAGGATAGAGAATAATGTAGATAAAGATTAGGAGATATAAAGGGGGAGATATAAAGGGGACCATTTCAGCCATATACATGCAAGTACAAACTAAGGCTATTATTATCCTATCCCATCATGCATGACTATCCTTAGGTGGCTCAGAGGACAACAAGTACAAGTAATAATATGATTTTTAATTATACAGTTATAATTATGGTCTTGCAATATTATTAGTATGATGTGACAGGGTCGCTGTAAAGTCATTGCATTATAAAAGGTCACTGTAAGACCTGATTCTTAATTATATTATAGAGAAAGACTCATCCATAAAGGATACAGTATGCTGCTATTGGGACTCCTCTGGTACCAGTATACTAAGTTTTTATTGATTCATTTACAGATATACCTCTTTAATCGAAAAAGGAATATAGAGAATAGAGATGAAAAAGAAGGTAACAACTGTAATACAATATTTGTAATATTGATCAGGACTCAGAAAATACATGCAACAAAAAAATAGCATAAGTATCCATTGTCAATTTCTTAAACAAAATGCCCAATGTAGCTACTTCCCATACAGTACATGTAACAAATTGCATATTTAGCTTTATTCAGTGGATAGAGGTGTCCTGTTTACAGAATATGAACTGAGAAGCTATTGATTTTAATGCTGTTATAATTTCTGTTATGTTGGTTTTCAAGAAAAAAATTCTAAAGAGCAGAAACAAATCTGTATTCAGGTTAATCATTTACACAATGCTTGCTTTAAATGTGCTCGGGATCCGAAAACTACTTACATCATACTTTTTGTTTCCACTGTGAATATAGTATGACTGTTTAAATGTTACAACATGTTTGATTTTAAAATCTTAACGCAACTGAACAGAACTTTTTCTCATTTTGTTTAGGTCAAAATATTAGGATTTATATTAATTTCTCTTTTGAAGTAGACAATGTATATCTTCTAGTAGCCATAAGTTAGTAGTTTCAATTGAAAAATAAATGTATTATAGATACATACAGTATAGTGTGTACTATTTCCATGATAGGATTATTATATATATAAAAAAAGCGAAAGCTCGCACAAATAAAAGCATTTCGTTAGCCACAGAACGGTATCATCTATTTATTTTTTGATTATTGAAGCTCGGTTAACACGGTACTGATACCTCTACATGTATATATATATATATATATATATTATTGTTGTACAAAGTGTAGGCGATTTAGAATATCGTGCAAATTACAATGAAATAGGAAAGATCTTTTATTTTATTATCTCTGTAGTGTGAACGTGTATGTATATTTACTGATGGCTTATATGCTAACCACCAAACTAGATACAATGTACAAATGGTAACAGTGAGGTCACAGAGAAATGGTTATACTGTATATAATATAATATAATGTTGGATGTCTGATAAAAATAACAGTAATATTTCACTTTTCTTTAGAATTTGTCTCTTCAATAGGGTAATACTTGATCCTTTTGGTTACTGTTCTGCAGCGTCTCATTGGACTGGCTATTGTTTGTTTTTTAGCTGGGCTATCACCAAAGCTGATGCTGACTGCAGGTTACCCTCAGCAAATCTGCACGTTTATGAAAAGGAAGGAGACATTATTTTTGGAGGACTTATTCCAGTGCATCTGCGTCCTGGCAACATCAAAATAACCTTCACAGAGAAACCTACACCAGTGAAATGTGACAAGTAATGTAGCGTGTCCTAATAATATTAAATCAAATGATGCCTTTGTACACATTGCTGTGTATATGTTATAGCTCGCAGTGTAATAATTAATCCTCACTAAGGTTTAAAGTCCTGAATTTCTTCTGAATAAAAAATATCTTTATTATTTCAGTTTATTTCATTATTTAACTTTCTGCATACAGTATAAATTCCAAACTGTGTAAATCAAATTTGAAAATGACTTGCTAAATATAATAATGTCATGAACCAAATTATTTTCAAAGGACTGCAATGTATTAGAGGATTCCATTTATATCCAAAACTCACATAACCCCAGATTCATTAAGCTCTATTATGGGTTAACGAACCCACGCAGGTGTTATCTTCCATTCTAGTCACTGGACGGTATGCGATGTCATCAAGAAGTCCTAGCCATGGTTTATGCCATTAATGAGATCAATGAGAATCCAGCACTTCTGCCAAATATCACTTTGGGCTTTAGGATTTATGACTCCTGCTATAAGGAAACCCAAGCAGTTGAAGGGGCAATGATGATTTTATCAGAGATACAGAAGGCAATCCCAAATTACAGGTGTGAAAACATATCCAAGCTGGTAGGGTTAATCGGAGATCTTCAGTCCTCCTCTTCCCTCGCAGTGGCAAGAATTTTGGGACTTTACCAGTTTCCCCAGGTAATTGTAGACATTTGTACAGTACTGTAACTTGAGACAAGTAAAATGTTTGATAATAGAGATGGGCAAAATATTCATAGAAATTCAGATCCACGTCAGGTTTGCAAATTCTTTAATCTTCTGGATCAGTTTAAAAAAAACAGATTTCAGCAAAACAGAGCAAAAATATGCTGCAGCAGTGAGGCTATCCAGCAGCTGGTTTAGATCACACTGCTAGAGCTGCTGCCCTGAATAGCAGAGGTTTGGGGTTCTGATCCTGTTGGGCCTGATTCATTTAATCATTTTGCAGCCAGAGAGGCCTGCAATGCACTGCACAGTAATGCATTGTAGGCACCTCTGACAATAGAAGCGACAATAGTGTTACTACAATTTGTTATAAATACTGTATACTGCTATAAATGCTGCTACATGAAATCCCCACATGCTTCAGCACGGAGGGAACTGCAAAGGGCAGAATGATTCTGCTTTGACAAGCTACAGAATAAACTCTTACTCTTATTTCAGATAAGTTACGGATCAGCATTCGCAGATCTAAGCGATAAAATCCAGTTTCCTTCCTTCCTACGTACAATAATAAATGATAAAATACAATCTCGGTACTTCACTAATCTGATGATTCATTTTGGGTGGACCTGGGTAGAATCTTGGCACAAGAAAATGATTTTAGACTCTATAGCAGCGAACTGATGAGAAAAGATATTGAAGCAGCAGGGATTTGTGTAGCATTTTTTATCAAGATATCTGCCCAAGACAGCAGAGATCAAACTCTTTCGATTCTTCAGGTTATAAGAAAATCAACAGCCACTGTTATTGTAATGTATTGTTCTTTGCCAGAATTGATCATTTTCATGCAAGTGGCTACGGCAGAACATTTTACTGGCAAGATCTGGTTTGCTAGTGGCAGTTGGATGGCCTCTCCTATCTTTTCATACAAGGAATTCTGGGGAACATTAAATGGCACCATTGGAATAACCCTTCCTTTAACAAAAATTCCAGGATTCAGAAAGTTTCTCTATAGTATTCACCCATCCTCATACCCAGAGGATATATTTATGAAAGCATTTTGGGAAGAAGGCTTTGGATGCTTATGGCCTAAGGAAGATCACAATCAGACTGCATCAGAAAATCACAGCCAGGGGTCAAACCGATATTGCACAGGCCAAGAAAATCTTGAAACATTAGAGAGTTTGGGTTATAATGAAGAAAAATCAAGATATGCCATCTCAATGTATAATGCAGTTTATGCACTAGCACATGGTGTCAATGATATGATTTCATGCAAATCTGCCTCCTCCTGTTTTAACATTAGTAGATTGCAACCCTGGAAGGTAAGACATATTTGCAACTATTTCTATAGAGTATTTAAATGTGCTGTCTTTGATAGTAGGGGCAATGCGGTTACTATAATGAAGGTTAAGACTTGTCATTGCCTGCTATTGGTCTTAAGTGATACTCGGGCGTTAACCCAGTTTCTCTGTGTATAATGTTATTTGTTTTATGGATGTCACTTTTTAGATTAGGATGAATATGTTTTTGCTGTTGTCTTTGTTTTAATGGTAATTCACAGCCAGCCTGCACACAAAGAGATAGGCTCCTGCGATCCACAATGGGGAAAGTGAAGTGCTTTGGAAAATGTTAGGAGTTAAAGGGGTGATGACTCAGGTTTGGGGAATAGGCTAAGGCCCCGCTGCCTCAGACCACGCGCCCGCACTGCAGATAGGCGGCACGTGGAGAGGCACTTGACCGCTATATGCAGTCTGTAGGGAGAGGGAGCTGGAGCTGGGGGGCGTGACCAAAACGGGTCGGGTGGGAGGGGGTGTTATGACGTGGGGGGCGGGACCATTACACACAGGCACACACATGGAAACCCCTCTGCCTTGTTGCTTCTCCCCCCTGCCCCCGCGCAGGATGGCATGTGACATGGAATTATATTAACCCCTACGATGCCAGGGAAACCAGCAACACCTTGCTCTGCATGTCCTTATTTCTTTTCAAATCATCTCCGGCAGTGAATAGGGCTATATTTTGTGCTTGCCAAATATATAACCTGTGTGTCTCCTACCTGTCGCTCTGAAAATGATATGGTGTTTATGGATGGTTCGAATTATTTGAGCCCTGGTGACTGTGTATTTAAGCATGAGATTTCTCTCTGTCCCACACACGTGAGAAAAGAAGAGGCTCGTTAAAAGTGCATGTTGCTTCTCTCCCTCCCCCCCTCTCCTCCCCCGGGAGACGAGCTCAGCAGCCGGAGCTGGCCGCAACCTCCCCAGCTCGCGCAGCCTGAAACGGGCACCGGAGGGAGGGGAGGTGAGGAAGGGAGGGGGGGGGGGGGAGATGGTGCCACGCTGCACAGAGGACAGTGCAGATTTCTAACCACACAAACTTCCGTAGCTCAAGACAGCTCCCCTCCTCTCCATCTCATTGAATCCCTGCCGCACCACGTGACGCATTGCCGCTTAGGATCATGATCCTCTTGTATCCCCTGCTGGCTGACGCGTCACAGTGCGCAGCGAGCCTTGCAGAGAGGAGGGACTGGGGCCAGCTCGGGAGGAACACATGTCTGGTGAGTGACGCGCACGTGGTCGCGCGTGCGCCGGGACCCAGGCCTAATGCTTCTCCAAGTGGAGCTATTGTTCAACCCAGTCTCTGAGGCACCAAATTTCTTCGGGAAATATCGGGCTGGCTGAGAGAAGCATTCCTGGGTATTCACCTTAGGCACAATTCTCATTGGTCAATTTGAATTTTCTACTCCTCGTCAAGCCAACTCTGTGGGACCTCTAAGAGGCACAGTTATCACCCACATCCAGGATTGGTCCATTCTGGTCTTAGCATAGTAGGTCCCCTTGGGATGAAGCCCCTAAGCATTTTATAGTTTATTGGGATCCATGTTAAAGTAAATAAAATGGGACAAAATGATGCACTATGAGCCAGATCCACAAATCTCCATTAAATCGGGGCTCATAATATACTGTTATGAAAGTCAGGGATGGACGTTATGTTCCCGGAGTTTAACGCAAAATTCCTAAAGCTAATTGTGTGCAAAAACAACAGCTGTTAGTTACAGTATCTCATTAGCACAGGTTTAACAGACTGTTAAGTTAGCTTCAAATATCATTCAGGGGAACAGCTGAGATATGTGGGTCTTATTCTAATTTAACTAATTTCAATATATTTTTGCATATCCATATTAGTTATTAGCATATTTCCCAGATATGAGGTGTGTTCTTTTTGTGCACAGGTGTCTCTCTACATGTTGTATAAAGGTGTGTTTGGGGGAGGCTATCTATAGGACTTGGGATAGTACAAGAATAAAACATTCCTTCCCTCCCTAAATCCTGGGGAGCTAATGCCACCTGTAAATATGATCTAAATTTGCATTGGTAAATCCTTGTATTAACTATAACAGAGCTCTGAGGATAGGTGCTGTTAGAGAGAGCACTTCTTTTACATATTATTAGCACTACTGCATGTTATAGTTAATGCAAAGTTATGGTTGAAAACAGCATTTAGTCCTGCATTACTGAGCTTTGAAGACCCCTGTTGGCCAGTGGCGGAATAAAGTGAAAGGGCCAAGGGTATTTTACTTACCTGCCAGGTCTCATCCCGCGGTGTCATTATGTCGCTGCGTCATGTGTCAGCACGTTAACGATGGAGGAGAGCTGCTCTGTTTCAGAGGTCCCACTATTTCCCCCGTCAATCATTTTAATTGCTCTGTGGAAATGCAGGGGGCCTATGTAACCTCTTTGGAGCTCTTCACGAGTCGAGAGGGAGGATCCTGACTCTCTTTGGCTCCCCCAAGCTGGGGGCCCCGGGACATGCCGGGCATCCCAGGCGATAGTTACACCACTGCTATTGGTACTTAATTATGTATTATCTTATGTTAATGCTGTGTTATGTCAATCAAGAAACTCTGTAGATCTGGGCCTAGAAGTGCTCTATACATGCCATTACCCAAAATCCCTGGCTGCAGTGGAACTACTGTATGCTGTGTAATTATGGGGTAAGGGGAGTTTCTGGACCTGTCTGAGACGTGAATGTGCTCATAAGTGTTATCTATCATTCCTGTATTGAGGAGGGTTTTTGTCATGTTTTACTATCCCTAACTTTCTTTCTCATTGAAAAGCATTACTACTTTATAAACCCATGAAGATCATTAAGTAGCTACATGAAATATGGGAGACCTGACAACTTTAACATCTCATTTTGATAACATACAGTAGCTGAAACATTAACATTGAAACAATTACAACAGTGAAAAAATACATTTCTTATCCTATTTTCAGCTATTACACTACATAAAGCGGGTGCAGTTTAACAATACTGCAGGACAGAAAGTATTCTTCAATGAGGTTGGAGATCAACCCTTACACTTAGAATATGTAAACTGGCAAGCTCTCCCTAACGGCACAAGTAGATATGTCAATCTTGGCATTTCCATGGAAGGATCTGAGTGGGGTGTTACTAGAAGCAATAACACTATTTTCTGGAGTGGAGGCTATATATATATATGTACAATATTTGTTAACAATCAATACCTCCAAAAGAGTTTCTGGTGAGATATTGTGTTGCATGTGTTACCTTTTCTAGGCCACCTACCTAAAGCAGATGATAGACCTCAAATTCTCCTCATTATCTACGTCCATTTCAATATATTTAATAGATTGCACCTGATTGGGGCTTATTCACTAAACTTCGAAAAGTGCATTATAACACAAAAGTGCCCTTATAGTGCGATATTGCTGTGTGTAGCTATTCAATACAGGTGGTATTGCATGTGTAGCCATATTGGGAGCATGATTTACCACTGTGACAATCAATGATAGATGTGGTGAGGGGTGGGGGTTGTTGCCCCAGGGAGGGTGGTTAGGCTTCCAAGGTGGGTAGTGGGGGAGGGGGGTTAACCCCTTAGTTACACCGTGGACCACCCTCTTCTCCTTCACATTCTCAATACTCTTGGTATTCGTAACAAAGCTCTATTCTGGATCTCCTCTTACCTCTCCCATCATACTTTCAGTGTCTCTTCTGCTAACACCTTCTCCTCCTTCATAGATCTCTCTGTGGGTGTGCCACAGGGTTCTGTCCTGGGACCTCTACTCTTTTCTCTGTACACACTTTCTGTAGGTGACCTAATCACATCCCTTGGGTTTAAATATCACATCTATGCTGACGACACACAAATTTACACCTGCTGTACAGACCAAAGTCTCAGATTGCCCCTCTGCGATATCATCCTGGATGGCCCTCCCCCGACTAAAACTTAACATGACAAAAACAGAGCTCATCATTCTTTCTCCCAAACCTGTCTTACTACCTCCTTCCACATTACTGTTGGAAGTACCATCATTCACCCAGTAGCCCAAGCACAATGCCTAGGGGTCACACTTGACTCCTCTCTCACATTCTCCTCTCACATTCAAAATGTCTCTAATACCTGTCGCTTTTTCCTCTGCAATATTACAAAGATTTGCCCTTTCCTCTGTTGCTCGACTGCTAAAACTCTTAATCATGCCCTCATTCTCTCCCGTCTCGACTACTGTAACCTCCTGCTGTCGGGCCTTCCTGCCTCTCACCTGTCTCCCCTACAATCTATCCTAAACGATGCTGCCAGAATCACTCTACTCTTTCCTAAATCTGTCTCAGCGTCTCCCCTGCTCAAATCACTCTCCTGGCTTCCTATCAATTCCCGTATCACACATGCAATTCTCCTCCTCACTGTCACAGGGGACTTATCCCTGTTCAAAAATGTGCCTCTAATCCAGCAGTGTGGTGGTTAACTGCTGGTAGACAATTAACCAACACGACCTGGATGATTACAGGTGTCAGAAAAAGCCTGCCTCTGAGACAGGAAGGAAGATTCTTCCTGAACTCACACTTGAGCTGAGCTGACCCAGGAAACAGACGACTTGAGCTGCAAGCTGACAACAAAACAAAGGGAACAAGATTCTAAACCTGGATCCTGACATTGCCATATCGCCCAAGGGTGTGGACACCAGGAGAACAGAGAAGACTTTCCCTACAACTACAAGAGACAGATAAGACTTTCTTTATAAGACTGTTATCTATGTCTATCTATATATATGTAAAAGTCTCTATGATTAGAGCTGGTGGATCGCTGGGCTAACCACGCAGTTAAAGAGAGCTTGACTACAAGTGTATAAATACTCCAAAGTGGAGCAGATTTTGTTTGCTGATTTTCACATTTGCTGTGGTTTTTTTTATAACTTTGGTTTTATTGGGTGAGATACATCTTACATGGTAACACCATCCATTGTCTACAAATATATCACCATATTTAAATCCTTCATTTGTTTTATATAAACCTTCCAAAAATTTGACAAACTAGACTCACAAGACGAACAGGGGGGGGGGAGACACGCCCATTTACTAATGGAGCAGGACGAGGGAGGGAGGGGGGAGGAAGGGGAGGGGGGGGTGAAGGGTGGGAATGCTCGATGGATGGTCCAATGATCCTCTACCAGACGGGCTTCGTGTTTGTGCTTTAAATTGATTTAGGCCACTCACACCGGTGGCATTGATCCTTTTGCTCGCACTGTGACCCCTCCGGTCGCCTCCATCTCCATGTGTCTCTCGTGGCCTGGATCCCTCTTCTACTTTGGGCTTACGGTCTCTAAGTTGTCAAGGATCCCTTTCATTACCGGAGAATGCATTTGCCGGTAATCATTGCAAAATTGTGGTGATATCTATTCCCGGGATGTCTGTCTTGCCAACCAAGGCTCCCAGACTTTTAGAAAATTTGAGCCGGTGTCGTTGACCAAACTCGTCAACTGTTCCATCCGGCACACAAACCAAATTCTGTTTCTAATCTTTGGGAGAATTGGAATCTCTGTTTGTTTCCATACTGCTGCGATCTCGCATCTGGTGGCGGTGGGCAGATGTGCGATTAATTTGTGCGTGGCGTTTGATAGCCCCTCGACTCGTCTACCCAATAGGAATAGCCACGGGTCTAAGGGGATCTCCACTTTTAACAGTCTTTGGAGCCAATCTTTAATTTCCACCCAAATCGGGGTTACCTTTGTGCAAGACCACAGCATATGGAACAGGTCCGCTCTCTCCCCGCACTGTTTGGGGCAGAGCGGGGAGTAGCCTTTGACAAATTTAGATAATTTAGCGGGCGTATAATACCACCTCATCAGGACTTTATATGCATTCTCCTTTAATGTGGTGCAGATGGAACTTTTGGCTGCCATCTGCAGGATCCTATCCCAGTCCTCATCTTCTAATGTCTCGCCTAGGTCCGCCTCCCACTGTCTCATGTATGAAAGTTTGGGTTGGTCGTCCGTCTCCGGGCATACTACTTCCCTGTACATTCTAGATGTTAGTCCCCTTGTGTCCGTATCTCTTGAACAGAGCTGCTCAAAATTTGTTCTCCGGGGCCGAATTGGGGCTTCGTTGTAGAAGGCCCTGATCTGGAGGTATCTAAAAAATTCTGTGTTAGGTATATTTTTCTCCTCTTTAATATGATCAAATGTTTTTATGTGTGACCTGCCCTCCAGATCTTTTAAACGGAGATATCCTGCCTGGATCCATTTTGAGAAAATCGCACTATCCACCCCTGGAGCAAAGTTTGGGTTCCCCCAAATGGGAGTCATCAGAGAATGTAGGGACGTGAGATGGCATTTGAGCTTAACTGCGTCCCAGACCTTCAAGGAGCTAGCCATGGTCCGCAGAGGTGTCTGCATAACGGCCCGACTTTTTTGGGGCAGCCAAATTAGATTCTTAATATCTAATGGTGAGCAACATTCTTTTTCTAATGCTACCCACCTACGAAGATTCGGATCAGTGTGCCATTGCACTATCTGGCTCAATTGCGCTGCTTTGTAGTAGGCGAACAAGCATGGCACCCCCAACCCTCCTCTCAAGGTCGGCCTCCTCAAGATTGCTCTGTTAATTCGTGGGTTTTTCTTATTCCAGATAAATTTTGTTATCAGGGACTGCAGCGAGAGGATATCTTCTCTTATCAGGGGGATCGGGAGGGCCTGGAAAAGGTACAGCACTCGTGGCAGGAGATTCATCTTTACACTGTGAATGCGGCCTATCCACGAGATACTGCACTCCGCCCATCTCCTGAGATCCTCACGAAGAGTCCGAAACAACCTGGGATAATTCGCTTTATATAAAGCCTTATATTCTTTTGTGATGTAAACCCCTAAATATTTTATCATAGAGGGTTGCCATTTAAAATTGAAATTGAGATCAATCAGTTTTTCTACTGGTTTGGGTAAATTGATATTGAGGGCTTCCGATTTGGCCTGATTAATTTTGAACCCAGAAATTTGTCTAAAGGTCCCCAGGATTGGGCAGGGAGGTGAGAGGTTGTGATAATGTCAGGATCACATCATCTGCGTAGAGCGCCACTTTGTGTGATTGCCCTTTTACAGTTAATCCCGTAATGTCCGGGTTGTTTCTAATATGTGCCGCCAAGGGTTCCACGCATAGGGCGAACAACAAGGGGGACAACGGGCATCCATGTCGTGTGCCGCTCTTAATTGGAAATTGCTCAGAGGAGAAACCCTGATGCCGTACCCTTGCCGCTGGCCCCTCGTAGAGTGCCATTATGGCCTCCAGGAGGCGTCCCTCAAAGCCAAATGCACCAAGCGTCTTCCTCAAATAGCGCCAATCTATTCTATCGAAGGCTTTTTCAGCGTCCAGACTTAATACCATTGACTGGATGTTTTGCTTCTGTGCCAAATCTATCAGAACTATTATCCGTCTGGTATTGTCTGCCGCTTGCCTTCCTCCGATGAACCCTACCTGATCTGGGTGAACTAACCCGGGAAGGACGATACCCACTCTGTTAGCTATTAATTTGGAGAAAATTTTGACATCCGTGTTAATCAATGAGATGGGCCGGTAGCTCTTGCAGTCTGCCGGGTCCTTTCCAGGTTTATGGATCAGGGAGATTGACGCCCGAAGCATCTGAGCTGGGAACGAGGCCCCATGTAGAATAGAGTTAAATAGCTTCAATAGGTGTGGGGCTAAAATTTCCAGGTACTTTTTATAGTATAAGTTGGAGAAGCCATCTGGCCCGGGCGCCTTGGCCGGTTTAAGTGACTTTACAACTTCCGTTATCTCTTCTAAAGAGAAGTCCGACTGTAACGCTTCCTTCTCCACCCTGCTCAGTGTCGGTAATTTGGCCTCTTTTAAGAATTCCCCGAGATTATCCCTCATCTTTTGATTGTGTATGACCTTACCTCCATCGTACAGCGTCTCGTAGTAGTTTTTAAACTCCGTTACGATCCGCTCAGGATTGGAAGTAAGGTCTCCCCCTTGTGTGCGTATAGTTTGTATATGGTAATTAGGGATTTTGTTTCTCAGTTTGTTTGCTAATAGGGTGTCCGGCTTGTTCGCCTTCTCAAAGTACCTACGTCTGGACCAGCTCATCTCCTTTTCTGCCTGGGAGGCTAGCTTGATGTTCAATTGCTGTTTGATCTCTGCTAATGCCCGCAGGGTGTCCGTGGTTCTATATACTGTATGCGCCTTCGACAGGGTCGCCAGCTTGTCCTGTAGGACTTTTATCTGTTTCTCTTGATCCCTCCTGCGCCTAGCAGCTAGGCACATGAGGGAGCCTCTGAGAGTTGCCTTATGGGCCTCCCATAGGGTAGTGTCGGACGAGACACTCCCGACGTTCTCAGAGAAGAATTCTGTAATCCTGTCCCCTATCTCTCTCTGTATGTCTGGGATTTTTAGCAACAACTTATTAAGCCTCCAGTTTGCTCCAGGTCTGTCTAGTAAATTTAGTGAGCACCGCAGCTCAATGGGTGCGTGGTCAGACCACGAAATATCGTGGATCCCTGAATGGGAGACCACCGGAACCAATCTATTGGATACGAGGAAGTAGTCCAGCCGGCTGTATCGGTTGTGGGGGTGGGAGAAAAAGGTGTAGTCCCTACTTCTGGGGTGCTGTTCCCGCCAGATGTCTACTAATTGGCAATTTTTTAACCCTTGTGTGATTTGCTGGATATCTATTTTAGGGGGGCTTCCGTAGATGTGCCTCGATCCAACTTGGGATTTAGGGTCCTGTTAAGGTCTCCCGCTATTATCATCTTTCCCTTAGCCTCCCTGTGGAGCTTTTGGAAGAAAAGGGAAAAGAAATCCGCTGAGGCTTCACATGGTGCATAGACCGACGCTAACGTAAGCGGATACCCTTGTAGTGACCCCACTAAGATTAAAAATCTGCCATCTCTGTCTGCCAATTTCTTCTCAACTATAAAATCTAATCTATTGTGTATGGCTATTGCTACCCCTCTCTTTTTCACTTGGGCGGATGCTAGATGTACTACCCTGAAATCTTTGTCCAAGAACTTTGGATAACTGTCTCTAGAGAAGTGCGTCTCCTGGAGAAAAAGGAGATCGGCTCTGAGACGTTTGTAGTCTCTCAAAGCCAGCTTGCGCTTTGCTGGGCCATTAAAACCCTTAACATTATGAGATATGCACCTGACCTCATTACTCATAGTATTTTATTGGTGACCTGATTCTGTCGGTGACTTCCTGAGCCATTCTGAGCCCTCTGGCAGGTGTGTGGATCCCGATTTCAGCGTCTTTCTTTCCGGCGCAGCTTTTCATCTGCGTCTTGTTGGGTGGATAGGGTACGTGGGGAGGGAAAGTGGAACAGAGGGAAAAAACATTAGGAGAAATGACATACAAGTCAAAACACATATACATATATACGTATACATATATGACATAGGAACCAGGACTTCCCTGTCCTACATCCCATATCATTGCCTTTCGGATCGAGGACCTGGCGAGTCCCAGACCCTGCCCCCCTCCCTCTCTCCGAAGGAGTTTAGGTGGTTCTGGGGGCCCCTCCCCCATCGCCCCCTGATCGAGGCTTATGCCGACTCCGGGGTAGACCAACTGGTTCCCACCTCGTGTCCGCGCTTCTCATACACCCTAGGTGTTAAATGGGGTTATATCCCCTAACTGTTTAACTTGGAATGTCGGTAACTGTATTTGCCTATCTATCCAATATTGTTTTACTCCCTGTCATATCGCCTCTTGCCTTACTCTCTCTCTATTTCTCTAACTCTGTTCTTCAAACTCTAGACCTACTCCACTTGACCCTGATCCGCTCTAACTGTGCTACCCCTATCCTATTCTCACACTTCCCCCTATCTGCTTCTAACTTTCCCTGACCCTCAGCTACCCACTCTCTACTTACTTAGCGTCTCCGCCATCAATATCTTGCTCCCGTCTCTATGTTCTAAACCTTTATTCTTTCTTGTCTTTCCCACCTCTTCCTCGCTCTATCTTCCCCCAACTCTAACTAACTTTCACCTTCCTTATCCCTTCTCCCTATTCTCACCTTCCTTACTCCCGTATCAAGTCTATAGCTTACTTCCCTTATACCCTCTCATCCGTCTCCGGTTATCGCTATAACTATTTCTCCCTTCATCTAAATATTTCCAACCTATCTGCTAGCTGTCTCCCCTTTCCTGTGTTTTCCATGCCCCAGAGTTCTCAATTATGAGCCGGTTCTGTGTGGGAGACCCTCGCGGCTTCAATGCGTCCTTTCGCCTCCTCCTGCGCGGTGCGTCTCCGAATGTTGACGTCATCTATCTCTTTTGCCACCTCCAAGATGGCGTCCGTCGCTGTGCATCCGCTTGGAGCTGCTAGCTGGTTTCCTGTTTCCTGTTTCCGGTCGCCATTTTGAGAGGTGCTCTGCCACGAGGAGGTAGGGCGCGCTTCTTCTTCCCGCCTTTGGAGTTCTTCCGCCTTCTGCGCCTCACGCTGGATCTCACCATACTCCGGCCTCGTCGCCATCTTTTGCTGAGTGAAGGTAAGTCCCCAGGATTTTTTTACAGGATTTAAGCCGTCGTCTTGTCCACCTTGGACTGGCCATCCTCCGTTCCGGGACGGATTTGTTCCACGGGCTGCAGCTGTTACATTGCAATTTTTTAAGGAAACCTGGAGTTGACAGGTCAGGAGCGGATGCAGGTCTGGGTGAACCTGGGCTGTTAAACGGCCGTTTTTTCCACCAACCAGGTTGGGATTCCCGGGAGATAGATAGATGCCAGGCAGTGGAACTATGTATTTTTTAACAACTTGTTAACTTTGGATATGCGCAACCGTGCGCCTGTATAGAGGTATAGGAGCTGTATTTCAGCGCTTTTTTCCTTTTGTCTGAGGGGATCCAGGCCCTCCACTCCACTCCGGCTCCAGCACCTCCGACTCCTCCACTGCTGGTGCCGGGGCATCTCTGAGGCCCAATTTTATTAAGAACTCCGGGCCTTCTGCGGGGTCTTTCATGTGGAATGACCTCCCGTTCCTGGTTACTTGCAACCCGAATGGAAAGGTCCACCTATACCTCACATTTTGCTCCCGGAGGACCTTTGTAAAGGGGAACAGGTTGCGGCGCCTGAGAAGAGTGGCTGGGGATAGGTCTTGGAAGACTAGCATCCTGTTCCCCTCGAAGTCCACAGACGTCAGAGGCCTTGTGTGTCTTAAGATGGCTTCCTTTGTGGTGAAGTAATGCAGCCTAATAATGATGTCTCGGGGCTGTTCATTATGCACTGGACGCGCTCGGAGGGCTCTATGGCATCTATCCAATGCCAGGGCATCTTTATTTAGATCGGGGAGAAGGGTCTCAATCCAGCGGGTGATGTAGTCACTGCAGTCCTCTATCTCCTCTGAGACCCCTCGGATCCGTAGATTATTCCTTCTATCCCGGTTCTCCGTATCTTCCTGCCTCTCCCGCAGCTCGTCTATTTGCTTCTGCAGGTCCCCTGTTTTTTTGTCAGTCTTTTTTATTACTTTTATAGTCTGGTCCACCTTTCTTTCCAGATCATCTGTTCTGGTGCCTAGCTTCCCCACATCCCGTTTAACTTCCTTTATATCCGCTTGTAGGAGTGATTTGAGGTCGTTATATAACCTCTCAAAATCACATCTCCTAACCGGTAATAGTGCTTGGTCTCTGGGGCAATCTTCCTCACCTTCCATTTCATTGTCCGTGTCAGGGTTTGAAGATGGCGCCATTTCTTCTCGGCTCCCGCTTGTGCTGGCGCCGCCAAAGAAGTTCCTCACATCGGCCGGTTTCGTTTTTTTCTGGGACCCCAGTTTCTTTGGTGCCATCCTGGGATGTTAAGAAAGGCTGCCTGTATTGTTTGTTATGAAATACTTTATTTTTTGGGTGTTTTCATGTTGTTTTGTGTTTCGCGCGGCACGGAGCTAGAATCCTATGCTGCCATCTCCGTGTCCGTCGCGCATGCGCCTCCACATTTGCTGTGTTTAAAGCAACAGGCGCAATAAAGCCTTATTTTAATTTCACCTTAAAACAGTCTCCATTGCGTACCTCTTCACATGTCCTCTTACACTCACTTTTAAAGCTTTACACTCTTCTGCCCCTACAGTACTTACATCTCATCCCTAATTTCTCGCTATGCACATCCCGATTCTTGCGTTCTGCTCAAGGATGTCTTCTCTATACCCCCTTTGTATCTAAAGCCCTCTCCCGCCTTAAACCTTTCTCACTGACTGCCCCATACCTCTGGAATGCCCTTCCCCTCGATATCCGACTTGCACCCACTCTATCCACCTTTAAGACCCACCTTAAGACACACTTGCTTAAAGAAGCATATGAGTAGCACCGTAGATATTACTAGACACGATACATAAAGCTTGGCCCCCTGCAGAAGCACATACCAAAATGCCCTCCAACTGTTTCTGTACGTTCCTGCTACATACCAATTAGATTGTAAGCTCCTCGGGGCAGGGACTCATCTTCCTAAATGTTACGTTTTTCTGAAGCACTTATTCCCATGACCTGTTATTTATATCTATTTATTATTTGTTATTTATATGATTACCACGTGTATTACTACTGTGAAGCGCTATTTACATTAATGGCGCTATACAAATAAAGACATACAATACAATACAATACTATAGCAGTTACTAACCTCTAAGGTGATCAAGGGGTTAGTGGGCAGTAATTTTTTATTATAATGTTGCTGCCCATGAAGGACGAGGAAGAAGACGAGGATGGCCTTCATCCTTGCAGAGATAAGTAGAACTTTAATTTACTTTATGCTGGCTGGGTAATTGTGACAGGGTAAATAAAATCCACCCGCTATATGCCTGGCAGACATATGTTTAGTCTGCAGTTCAGCAGTGATGAGGTTAACTTCAGCTGGGAAGCTCATGGCAATTAGTTGAATCCCAGCTGCCTAATCAAGGTGTGTTAAAAACCCCAGGATGTGCAGACATGCAGCCTAGCTGGTCAGGAGACAGGAGTGAAATACTGTAAATTATTGCTATAAGGTCTGTCTTTTTGTATGCTGTCTGAAGCAGGGAAATACCCTGAAACTCTGGAGAGAGAACAGCTTCATTTAAGGTCTGTTTGCAAAGTACATGTTTATGAACTGTTGTTTGCCATGCTGAAGACAAGGAATTTTGTTTTGTCTGCTGAAGAGAAGCTATTTTTGTTTTGTGTGCTGTATATTTTTTAAGGCGAAATCAATAAGCCTTGTCAAGAGACCCCGCGTGTGTAGTTGCATGTACTCTGCAACATATGGTGTCAGAAGTGCCGGGATTTTGAAAGGCTCCTGCAGTTAAAGGGCCACACACACAAACAAGAATGAGAAAAATGGAAAAAAATTTTTAAGAGTTTCTGTGCGAGCAGTCCCGACTACAATCAGAGAGAGATTAAAGACTATTGCAGCAGCAAACCCAGCTCCTAATCCAGCAGCAAGCAGCACAGGATGAGCAGATAGCCAGGCTGCTGACCCAATTCCAGGGGTCTGCCAGTCCAGAACCTGCAAACAAACCCCGGTTCTCCTGAGGAAAATGGCTACGAACGAGGAACCAGAGGCATTTTTACTGACATTTGAAAGGGTTGCCGAAGCTCAGGGCTTGACTGCAGATCGCTGGGCCACTGGTTTGGCCCCGCTCCTCATAGGAGAAGCCCAGGCCTCATATCAGGGCATCCCTGCAGATCAGGCAATGGACTACCGACAAGTAAAAGCCGCCATAGTGGATCGCTTAGGTCTGACCACAGAGATCTACCGGCAGCATTTCCGGAACATGAAGTACACCGCTAAGATGAGACACCGGGACCTCGCTCAGCGGTTATTGGACTTGTGTATGCGCTGGATACAACCCGAGGAGTGCACCAAGGTGGCAATACTTGAGCAGGTGGTGTTGGAACAATTTCTACAGATAATAAACCCTTCCGCACGCTCATGGGTAAAACGTCACGCTGCTGAAACCCTAGCTTTGGCTGTCCGACTTGTGGAGAACTTCCTTGGGGCTGAGGAGCAGGCGAGTGTCCTGGACCCGACGGAACTAACTCCACCGGCACTTGCAGACACCCAAAGAGCGAGGTCGGATCAACGGGAACCTACGGCCTGTCCATACGCAAACGCCAAGTCCAACGGAAGGAGCAGTCGTTCCAGCAAGGGCGGAGTACAAATGCTGGTCCCCGCCGAGACCCTCATCTCCTTCCTTTCCTGATGTTGGCTCGTCGCAAAATGAGAGGAACTTCCGAGGACGTCACCCAAAAGGCCCACCAGATGCCTTGTCTCCAGTATCCGGTCCAGCGGAGCGCTATCCACGGCCCCCTCCTGCGAGGGACCCCTCTCCATGTTCTGCCTACGGAGAACAAGGCCACCGGCAGGTGGACTGTATACTGATGGATTGTTCATTCAGCAGGACTGTCGCCTCGGCCTTCACTGGAGAAAATTACAAGTCCTGGCTACTTCCAGCCCAGGTTGGGGGAAAAAACGTCCAGGCCCTTGTAGATTCGGGCTCTGGGAAAACTCTGGTCCTCCAGGAACTGTTACCGCCTAACGTGTGTTCTTTTGACTCCCCATAAAGCATAGAATGTATACACAGCGATGTAAAACGGTATCCGACAGCCAAAATCCGGCTACAGGTAAAAGGTCAGGAGGCCTACCTCGAAGTAGGAGTCACTCCTTGGGTCCCTGCACCCATTGTGCTCGGCCGGGACTGGCCTTTCTTTTCGTACTTAATGGCTCCAGTCTCTCATGAGGAGCCTTATTCGGTGGCTAAGGAGAACTCTGGCAAACTGTTCCCCTTCTCGGCAGACCTTTTCCCCAGCCGACTCGGAAGCAAAGAAGCTCCGACAAACAGGACTGGTTGCAGAAATCTGGGTCTCAAGGTGACCATTCTAGTAACCAGAAGTCACAAGTGATGGCTGGGGATGGGCAGAGGCAGGGGGAAATGGGCCCTGGAGATTTACCAGACCTATACCTCCCTGACTTTCGCCAGAGGCAAAGGGAAGACCCAGTCCTTGCTAGACAATATGACAAGGTGGTAAAAATTGATGAGCAGATTTTAAATGCACAGGGGGTGATAGTATTCCCCCATTTTGAGTTATCAAATTATATCCTGTATAGGGTGAATAGGCAGACACAAACAGGGGAGGTCACCAAACAGATATTGGTTCCCAAGGCGTTTGTTAAATCTGTGTTCACTCTAGCCCATACTGTCCCTTGGGGTGGTCACCTGGGCAGGGATAAAACATTGGACCGTATTTCGTCCCGATTCTATTGGCCAGGGATGCATAGTGATATTGCTAAATTATGTGCGGCATGTCTGGAGTGCCAGCTAACTAGTCCAAAGGGACAAAAACCAGCCCCTTTAGTTCCTCTACCCTTGGTGTCAGTTCCCTTTGAAAGGATTGGGGTAGACTTGGTAGGACCTCTAGAACCTTCTGCGAAAGGACACAGGTTTATTCTTGTAATAGTGTATTATGCAACAAGATATCCCGAGGCGTTCCCCATGAGAACAGCAACGGCGAATCAAGTAGCCAACAAGTTTTTGGAGCTGTTCTCACGGGTTGGGGTCCCCAGGTTATGTTGACAGACCAAGGTACAAATTTTATGGCTAAACTGATGCAGGATGTCTTAAAATTACGAGAGATCAAGTCTGTTCGGACATCGGTCTACCATCCACAGACTGACAAATTGGTGGAAAGATTTAACCGAACTCTAAAAGGGATGCTGAGGATATTTGTAGATTCAGAGAAGAGAGCCTGGAATGAACTTCTCCCTTTTCTGCTGTTTACAGTGCGGGGAAGTTCCCCAGGCCTCCACGGGATTCTCTCCATTTGAACTGCTGTATGGCCGCCAACCCCGGGGTATCCTAGACCTCCTAAAGGAGTCCTGGGAGGAACAGCGGTCCCCTTCTAAGAATACCCTGCAATATGTACTAGACCTTAGGAAGCGCCTAGATGTGGTCGGCCATTTTGCTAGGGAGAATCTTAGATCAGCCCGGGACAGTCAGGAAAGACATTACAATCAGAATGCTCGCATGAGAGTGTTTCACCCGGGAGACCAGGTGATGTTATTATTACCCAGTTGCGAGAGTAAACTCCTGGCCAAATGGCAGGGCCCATTCGGAGTACTCCGCCGCACGGGTGATTGGATTACAAGATCGCTCAACCAGGGTCCAGGAAGGGTAAACAAATTTACCATGTGAACTTGCTGAAACCCTTGAAGATGCAGCGGTCTCTATTCATCCACCCGGTGGAGGAGGAAACGGACTTGGGTCCTCAGCCCCCACGGGAGAACATCATGGGTGACGATAAAATTCCAATGGGTAAACAGTTGCCCTCTGAACAAAAAGGGGACTTGTTACAGTAGCAATAATTACACAATTCCATGATGTTTTTTCTGATTTACCAGGGCAAACTAACTTAATTTCACATGCGATCGAGACAGCACCTGGGGTAAAAATATGTTCCCGTCCTTATAGGTTGCCTGAAAGTCGTAGGGCCCTGGTAGAGAAGGAGGTACAAGAAATGTTACACTTAGGAGTGATTAAGGAATCATGCAGTGAGTGGTGTAGTCCACTAGTTATGGTCCCTAAACCCGATGGGAAGGTAAGATTTTGTGTGGACCTCCGAAAGGTCAATGCGGTATCCAAGTTTGACGCATATCCGATGCCAAGGGTGGATGAATTAATTGACGCCCTTGGTAACGCGGAATATATATCCACGTTGGACTTGACAAAAGGATACTGGCAAATACCCTTAGAGGAAAAGTCCAAGTGCAAAACAGCTTTTGCCTCTCCCATGGGTTTATACCAGTTTGTGACAATGCCATTTGGACTGCATGGAGCCGCAGCCACATTTCAGAGACTCATGGATAAGGTGCTGAGACCCAATAGAACTTATGCCGCAGCCTACCTAGATGACATTGTCATTTATAGTAAACACTGGCAGGCCCATCTAAATAGGCTGAAAGCGGTCCTCAAATCTCTAAGAGAATCGAGCTCACAGCCAACCCTAAGAAATGTGCCTTGGGTAAGGCGGAAACCAAATTCTTAGGGTATGCAGTGGGAGGTGGAAAAGTAAGGCCACTAGCCAATAAGGTAGTTGCCCTGAAAGAAGTTCCGACCCCCCAAACAAAAATGCAGGTACGCTCTCTGCTGGGTTTAGCAGGATACTACCGGTGGTTCATCCCCAACTACTCGGAAGTGGCAGCCCCTTTAACGGACCTTACACCAAAGTGTGCCCCTACACAAGTGGTATGATTAAGGGAGTGTCAGAGACCCTTTGAGGACATAAAAAGGTATCTATCAGAGGGTCCGTCCTTAGAAGCCCAGACTTTAACAGGTCTTTTGTAGTGCAAACGGATGCATCAGAGATAGGGCTAGGGGCAGTGTTGTCACAACGGTTTGAGGGAGTTGAACACCCTATCCTTTTCCTGAGTAGGAAATTGTTCCAGAGGGAAAAAAATTACTCAGTGATTGAGAAGGAGTGCCTCGCAGTAAAGTGGGCAATCGAGGCTTTAAGGCATTACCTGGCAGGAGTCCATTTTACTCTGGTGACGGACCATGCTCCACTGAAGTGGTTAAATAGTATGAAAGATTCCAATGCTAGGTTAACTAGGTGGTATATGGCCCTCCAACCCTTCTCATTTGAGATTCAGCACAGGCCGGGAAAAGAGAACGCAAATGCTGATTTCTTTTCTAGAGAAGGGGTATATGGTCGGGCTTCAGCCTTGAGTAGCCCCAGCCACACACTAACAGGGGAGGAATGTGACAGGGTAAATAAAAGCCACCAGCTATATGCCTGGCAGACATATGCTTAGTCTGCAGTGCAGCAGTGATGAAGTTAACTTCAGCTGGGAAGCTCATGGCAATTAGTTGAATCCCAGCTGCCTAATCAAGGTGTGTTAAAAACCCCAGGATGTGCACACATGCAGGCTAGCTGGTCAGGAGACAGGAGTGAAATACTGAAGTAGATTACTGCTATAAACTGTCTTTTTGTATGCTGTCTGAAGC
Organism: Ascaphus truei; assembly: GCF_040206685.1. Lineage (NCBI taxonomy): Eukaryota > Metazoa > Chordata > Amphibia > Anura > Ascaphidae > Ascaphus > Ascaphus truei. The sequence goes on from NC_134488.1 coordinate 94,679,935, forward strand.
AGGGAAATACCCTAAAACTCTGGAGAGAGAACGGCTTGATTTAAGGTCTGTTTGCAAAGTACATGTTTATGAACTGTTGTGTTTGCCATGCTGAAGACAAGGAATTTTGTTTTGTCTGCTGAAGAGAAGCTATTTTTGTTTTGTGTGCTGTATATTTTTTAATGCTAAATAAATAAGCCTTGTCAAGAGACCCCGCGTGTGTATTTGCATGTACTCTGCAACAATAATGTTTCATTTTTAATGGACAAATGCGTTATTATCCAGATATGGATAATGGGAATTTTGCCCATTACTTTACTGTATTTGTTGGGGGGGAGAAGGGAGTTTGGGGTAGAGGGCGTGTGTAGTAGGGTTGTTGTAGTTTGATGTTTATTAGGGGTAGAGGGGGTGGGTCAAGGGAGTAATTGGCCAGGGTGAAGGTTACGCCTCTCGGGTGGGTAGCTGTAGGGGTTAACCTCTTCATTACCATAGCGGTTATCACCGCTATGCAATGAATGGGTTAAATCCTCCCGCAACTTTTCTGCTAGGCTTAACCACACACTCTGGGCCAAGTCCCACATTCAACCACTCTTTCTACCCCCAATAAACCAGGTACTGTGGCTTACTCCCTTCATTGCTGTTCGCTAAGATAATGAAGCTGCTTTAATGTGAATTTTAATAATAGAGTATGGAAGCAGGTGGTCTCCTGAAGCTGAACATTCATTTTAGCATTGGAGACCCCCTGCATCCAGTTACAGGCCCTGGTAGGGGGTGCCTTATCCCCACAATGTTTAAATCACCCGCGTCACTTGACCGGGATATTTAAATGCATAAGGGATGCCGGCACATGATTTTAGGACCTGTAACTCGGGAAGCAGGGGGTCCCCGATGCTGAAATTAATCCGGTTCAGCTCAGGAGACCCCCTGCTACAATACTGTGTTATTAGAATTTACATTAAAACTGCACAATCGCCGGTAAGAACTGTGCACGAAGATGCAGCTCTCTCCGTGCAGCTCTTCCAGGCTGCAGTTTAAACAAACACCTTCAGTGCGATAAGTCTTTGAAAAAAAAAGAATGTAGTGCAATCTTGCATTTTTTAAACGAACTAAAAAAAATTGTGATTTTTCTTATTGAATACCGTTTTTTTATACTGCAGCAAGACAAATCTGCTCTACAATGCACTGAACTTGTCGAAGTTTAGGGAATAAGCCCCATAATGTGTTAAATGTTCTAAAGAAACTGAATGTTTCAAGAAAATAACATATAATTACTTAGGTCAAGTGACCACTAGACACTATAAGACTTTACGTGTTCATCTGAGTTAGTGATCATGTTTAGAAGTAAGTTGATAATATCAGTAGAATGTCTTTATATTTGCTTCTCAAATTTTTTTGGTGATTTTCTACTAGATTAACTTACATTTTTGCAAAGATCACATTGCTCAGGAATACCTGAAAATACTTGGGTGCAACAACTTTATCTGATTAATATGACATTTCATGAACTTCACTAGAATTTTGTATAAAACGCAATATATACAGAGCAATGTGACTTTATGTTTTTTTTGCTTCCATGTTGGAATTTGAAATGTACAATGACCCTTAATGCTGAGCAAATGATTTGCGAACTTTGCCATTTTTGGGAAACAAAATTGGCAAATTTCACCTGATTTGAGAAATTGGGTGAAAAAATTGCATATCTCTACATATCATACTTTATCTCTTATACTAACTGTAGGTTCCTACATCCATATGCAGTGAGAGATGCCCTCCAGGATACAGGAAAGCTCATCAGAAAGGGCAGCCAGTCTGCTGCTTTGACTGTATGTTATGTTCAGGAGAAGAGTTTAGCAATGAAACAGGTAAATAACAGTAAAATGTGTAGTACTTCTTTCTCTCACACCTGCTGTATCTTACACATACAGTATGTCTGTGCTACTAACCTTCTGAATTAATATTTTAGATACATTAATACTGCACAACACAGCATGACGCATCACATTTGTAATGGAGTCATGGAGACATTGACATTAACAATCTACACAACACATTACACCAATGGTTTTCAACCATTTTTGGATAAGGAACCCAGAATTTCTCACTTTGAAATTCTGGGAACTAAAACCCTCGAAAGCCCCCCCCACCAGAGTGGGCAGGGAGAGGAAGTATAGCAGTGACCAGGCGGCTGCTGCTGAGTTTGGGAGCCGATGGGTCTCTGCTGTGTGGGGTGCTGCAGCGCCGCCGGGCCTGAGCAAGATGCGAGAGTTGTTCCAGCTCTCCCCCCCTGGTGGCCGTGAAATCCCTGAGGGGTGCTCGCGGAACCCGGTTGAAAATCCCTGCATTACACATTCAGAAATTCTTCAATGCCTTTAGGCATCATTAACCATGTTGATTTAAGGTTCCCAATGGCAGCAATAGCATGGATTTTCCACACTGGCTAAATTTCACAAACTCAGGTAGTGTTGAGTAGCTCAATAAAACATATGCCTCCAAGCTGACACTCTCATTCCAAGAGAGTTGTGGTGACTTAGGTCATCAAAAGCAAAAAGGCTCAGTGAAGAAGAAACTTCTGCTCTATCACCTGAACATAATCAATGCAAAACACTTACAATTCTTATGTGTTAACCATTGCACACCATTAAATCTACAATCAGCATTCAATTATTCAGCATGACTCTTCTAAAAGACATTAAATCTCAGTTCTAATTAAAAATGACCTTTCTTTAACACCATATCAACATTTAAAACAACATTACCCTGACCATCCCTTACTTGATAAGTTTCCGTGTGACATTAGATGTAGATTGACAATTTCATGAATTCAGTGCTTATAATATATGAAATTTCTCTCCATTTAGATTCAATAACCTGTATGAAATGTCCTGATGGAATGTGGGCAAATGAAAGGCATGATGGCTGCAGGTTTAAATCCCTGGAGTTTCTGTCCTATGAAGATCCAATAGGTGGCACGCTGGCTGCTCTCTCAATCGTGGGTGCTCTCCTCCCTCTGAGCATCCTAGTCATTTTCTTGAAAAACTCTGAAACTCCAATTGTCAAAGCTAATAATCGGGGCCTTAGTTATTTCCTCCTTGTGGCCCTAATTCTTTGCTACCTCTGCTCTTTGTTGTTCATCGGTCATCCTATTAACATAACCTGTATCCTCCGACAAATTACATTTGGGATCAGTTTTGTACTGTGCATTTCATGTGTTTTGGGGAAGACCATCATGGTGGTGATCGCCTTCAACTCCACTCAGCCAAAACGCAACAGACCAATGTGGCTAAATTCTAGAGTGCCAAACATACTGGTACTTGTGTGCACAGCTATTCAAGTGATTATATGTATTAGTTGGATTGCACACTCTCCCCCTTTTCAGAATATTGATAGAATATCTAAGCTAGGAACAATAATTTTCGAGTGCAAGGAGGGAGCACTAGTGGCCTTCTGGTGCATGCTGGGATATATGGGACTTTTAGCCACTTTGAGTTTTGTACTAGCTTATTTAGCAAGAAAGTTACCAGGCAGTTTCAATGAGGCCAAACTAATCACCTTTAGCATGTTGATATTTGGTGTGGTTTGGGTCTCTTTCATCCCTGCTTACCTCAGCACCCGAGGGAAATACATGGTGGCTGTGGAAATATTTGCCATCTTGTCTTCGAGTAGTGGATTATTGGTATGTATATTTATACCAAAGTGTTACATTATCATCCTGAGACCAGAGATGAACAACAAAGAATTCCTTACAGGAAAGAGAACGGCTCCGAAATATAAACTAAAAAGATGATCCATCTCGGTGATTTACATTGTAACATGTAAATTATATTGTTGTTTCATTTTTCTAAACTAATTTATATATGATAAAATGGAGAATGTATAATGGACAGTGATTTTTGTGTATGTCAATAAAGTTACTACAGTAGGTGTATATTTAAAACCACAAAACAACACCATTCCACCTCTAATTGTATTAGTTACTGTAGGTGCACTAGGGAAATTGTGAGTCAACAAGAAAAAAACCCTCAAGGTAGAGAAAAATCCACTAATTGCATGCACACAAAACATGGGTTTCGTAATAATATTTTTTTTACAATAACTTCATATTCATCAATGTCAAAGGAATATCATCCTAAATACATAGTTAACGAACATAACATTAAAATACATCTGTCATGGGTGACCAGTACTTTTAACACCTTTTACCTTCCGGGATCAATTTACTAGGCAGGACATCAATGTTGAATAAAATGGGATGTATTTGGGCAAGCCCCGCAGACACAAAAATGCACAAATACAAGGGAATACATACCAACCGGGGGTCTGGGGGACCGCTGAACATGGAAGCAGGGATCCCAACTGTAGCAGACGCGGATTCCATTGGTGCCGTCGCGTTTTTTAGATGTAAGTGCGGATATATTATTTTTTATGTAATAAGGTGTTGACCATCTTCTGAAACCTGGTTTTATCTGCACCCATCTGCATTGAGGGAGGCCGCTCACCACCCATTGGGACGCGGTCACGAAGGGGAAACCCCGCCCTGATATACCACACAGAAGAGTAAAGAAACCTGTGTTACACCCATGCTCACACAGGGCCGTTTGAGTGACGTTCATATATTTACATATATCTGTTCATCACCTCCCCCCCTCACCCCTCTCGCCCACCCTTGCGATCTGTGACTGCATCATATAGAGGGGAGGAACATCACTTCATTACACCTACGTCCACGCTGGTATTCATCTACACAGAAGGGGAAAATATACCTTTGATACACCTACGCTCACACAGGGCCGTGTGAGTGAGACTTTTATATATTTACTAATTTATCTGCCCCCTTTTTCTGTTGGTCTGGGATTTGGGTACTGGCGTTGGTGCTTTGACTGGGTTATTTTACCTCTTGAGCACCAAACCAAGTACAAAGCCACTCACTTCGCAGATTTTTATTTCACCGGGCACTTTTAGTGTTGAACTCCTAAACAGGAGACATACATATTACTGTTCACCCTGTGCTACACTATTTTTTTGTTTTTTTGTCTATGTCAAGGATCCTGGATTGGTCCTGATGAGGTTGAGCCTCAGGAGAAAACTTCAATCTTAGGGGTATTTGCAAACCCCTCAAGAAGGTAGTATCACCTACATTTTTACCTTTTTTATCGTATCCTACACTACTGGATGAGAGCGCCCAGGTATGTTTTGTTCCACATTTCCCATAAGGGGTCTAACACACACAGGACATACCCTGTTTATGAGCTTACAGAGATGGCTAAGGAAATATGTATTACAGGGGATACAGTAAAAACACTTTAACGGCCCTATGGGCTTAGATAAACAGCCCATTACACACGTTTTTTTAGGGGCAGCAAGCCGGTCTTCACCTTTATTATGAAGGCCAGCTACCCCTAACATGACAACATCTAAAGAAAAACACCCACGGTCAGAATGGAGGGTGAAAAAAACTGAAAAATGGGTTTGGATAATCTGTAATATGTATTATAGCTGCACACAAGATGACACATCTTATCATTATTTTATGGAGTTGATATGACATTCAACATCCCCTAATGAGTAAGGAATAAGATACAATTCCAATACAACCTTTTTTACAATCAAACATAAAAACTGGAAATTATGGAGTAGGTCCACAGAAATCCGCAAATTTTGCGCTAATAATGCGCGTTGCTGAGATTGGGAATGAAGTTTATAGTACCCGTGCTCGGTGCTTAGATAAACAAAAAAATTATACTTTCCCGCGTGCTCAACTACCCGCAATGCCCTCCCCCCGCATGTGCGTAAATGCAGGACACCCGGCACTCATGTTTGGAGCACTCTCCAAGCATGAGTGCGCTCAGCACCCGCGGGAACTAAGCCTTACTGTCCTCAGCGCTGCGGACAAACAAATAAAAGTCTGAATGTGACACCCGCAGCGTTAATCCTTCAGTGCCGCGGTCACATGACTGCGAGTGATGGCGACACCGAAGACAGTTAGGCTTATTACATCTGTACATTAATTTTAAAAAAATTCTTTAAAACTTCTCCTTTAAAAGTAATAGCTTTATCATAACAATTCTGGCTCTGTTCTGTTTTTACTTTCAACTCTTTGAGATCATTTAATAGCCATAGTTTTGTGCCAGGATGGTGGGGTCAATTGTATGCTTGGAAGGGTAGGTTGTATGCCAGTGGTTGTGTGCCGAGGGGTGGGGGGGAAGTGTAAGCTGTTGTGTGTCTGGGGTTAAGTTGTGTGTCTGGATGGGGTAGTTGTGTACATGGGGGTAAGTTGTGTTCCCAGAGGGGTGAATTACAGTATGTGCTAGTGGCAGGAGGTTTTTTGTAAGCTGTGCAGGGGGGGTAAGTTGATAAACTGTGCAGCGGAAAGTTGGTGTGCGTGGAATGTGCAACGTATATTAGTGTGCTTGGCTGGGAAAGCTGTGCAGGGGGCTAAATTGCTGTGCTTGGAGGTATACTGGTGTGCAGGGGGTAAATGTGCAATTTTGGGGGGGTAAGCTGTGCCGGGAAGGGTAGCTTTGTGTACTATGGGGGTGGGGGGAAATTTATGTGCTTGGGGGGTGAGTTGGTGTGCTGGGCGGGTGAGTTGGTGTGCTTGTGGAGATGAGTTGGTATGCTTGGGGGGGATAGTTGGTATGCTAGGGGGTGAGTTGGTGTGCTTGGGGGGTGAGTTGGTGGGTAAATTGGTGCACTCGGGGGAGTAAGCTTTGTGGAAGAGGCTCTATCTTGGTGCACTTGGGGGAGTATGCTGTGCAGGGGAGGATCTACATTGGTGCACTTGGTGAAATAACCTTTGCTGGGGAGAGTCTACGTAGTTGCGCTTGGTGGAGAAAGCTATATGGGGGAAAGTCTACGTTGGTGCGCTTGGGGGAGTAAGCTGTGTGGGGGCGGTCCTACCTTGGTGTGCTTTGGGGAGTAAGTTGTGTGGGGAGCGTCTACATTGGTGTGCTTGGTGTAGTGAGCTGTGCAGGGAAGGGTCTACATTGGTGCACTTGGGGGAGTAAGCTGTGCAGGGTGCTCTATATTGGGATGCTTGGGGAAGAAAGCTGTGTGAGGGAGGATCTACATTGGGGCGCTTCGGTGAGTAAAGTGTTCATGGGAGGGTCTATGTTCGTGCACTTGGGGAGGTAAGTTGTGTGAGGGAGGGTCTTCGGTGGGGCACTTTGGGGGAGTAAACTGTGCGGGGGAGTGTCTACATTGGTTTGCTTGGGGGGTTAAGCTGTGCAGGGGGCTTAATTGCGTTTGTGGGGGGTAAGCTATGCAGGAAAGTTGTGGGGGAGGCTAAATTTGTGCACATGGCGAGTAATGTTGCAGGGGCCAAATTGGTGTGCTTGGGGAATAAGCTGCATGGGGGACAAAGTTGGTGTGCTTGCGGGTTAAGCTCTCTGGGGGGCTAAATTAGTGTTGTTGGTGAGGGTAAGCTGTAAGGATGATTAATTGGTGTGCTTGAAGGTGTGAGCTTTGGGGTTGGTAAGCTTTGCTGGTGGCTGAACTGTTGTGTTTTGTGGGTTAGCTGTGTGGGGGGATAAGTTAATGTGCTGGGGGTAATCTGTGTGGGGGGGAATCTGTGTGGGGGGGAATCTGTGTGGGGGGCAAAATTGGTGTGCTAGGGAGTGTAAACTGTGCGAGGGAAATAATTTGGTGTGTTTGGGGGAGCCATCTGTTAGTGGGGCTAAAATTATTTGCTTTGGGAGTAAATTGGTGATTTTGGGGGGTAAGTTTGCACTGGAGTATGATGGTGTGCTTGTGGGGGTAATTTTTAATTTACCATTTTATGATTCAAATTGCCCATACCCCAGTCATGAGGTCCATGACCATTTCAGTATCTATTTACCTTTAATATCGTTTATATTTAAACAGCCTCTATTATTGTTTCACGTGTTTTTATGTATAAATTCTATAAAATGTTATCCTTGTTTCTTACAAGTGTAATCATGACTGGTTTCTGGCTACCATTCTGCCCTCACTGGCATACAAGTCCTGGTAAGACAGGTATTGCCAGTACTAATCATGGGTTTTCCCCAACACATGCAGTCCTTTGAGTGACAGGGGAGGAGGTGTGACTAGGTCTGTGTTCAGCCCAATCCTGGGTTCAGGCCTAGTACCTTACCCCTACTAGAGAGGTGCAACCCCAAATTCAGTAGTGTGTCTCTACTGTTGAGAGAGACAAGGTACTGTATTATGCAGGACTGCTGGGCACTGGCAGGTCCTGGTCCTCTTCCTTAAGGGGGAGAGTGAGTGATTATCTATTTACCTGGTCCTGTTAGAGGGCTGGGGAAGAGCAGGGACTGCTGTGGGGGCTCTTGACCAATAGTGAAGGGGCTCTTGACCCATAGTGAAGGTCCAGGGACCATCCCAAGTTTGGAGACCAGCACAGAGACTGTATTGGGCAGAGGACTGCCGTGTTACTGTGAGTGTACAGGAATAAATCCGTTCCAGTTGAATATACCTCCGGCCTGGTGTGTGATCTTACTGGGGGGAGAGGTAACCATTTCTACCGTAAGAGATATCCTCCATACATCTGGAGCTTACGGCAGATGGAAGCGCTGTGTACCATGGAGGAAATGTCGGGTATATACCCCAGAAGCCGGTCCTGCAGTCCCCACAGCCATCAACGGACAACTCAGCCTCTTGTGAACAAACAGGTAGCATGCAGCATACACTGGTAAAAGGGTTATCTCCCAGAGGGTGGAGAAAACACCGTTACACAAGATTCTTTATGCCCATAGACATTATTTTACAATTGGATTCAGTCTCTAGACAAAGGCTCAGCCTGTGCCCTAGTGATTGATCTATTGGTATTTCCTGGACCTATTTAAATGAACTTGATGAAGTGACGCTGTAGTCACGAAACATGTTAGACAGACGTGTTTTTCCCCTTACAAGGATCCATAGCTCATACTTACTGCACACCAGAAGGAACAAATACCTCCAGCACCGCAGATGGCTCTGCATGAATCCAGACGAATACGAGGCAACATAGGAGGTTCTTGAAAGGTCTCCCTAAAAAGGAGATATTGAACATGTCTCAGATTAGCTGTTTTAACTTTTCTAAATTGTGAGTGTGATTCTTCTTCTTGCACTTTGCTGTTAAACGCTGTAATAAATATACTGCACCATGTAGAGGAATTCTGCTGCGCTTCTTTTCTAGATGCCATGCGGTTTGCAGAAAGTAGTTTTTTTTCTTAAGCTGCACATCCCCTTCACCATATCGCAACAGCATCTGAGTTGGCACTGAAACTTCGACCATTTTTAATAAGAAAAACACCTTTATAAAAGTCCATGCGAGCGCACTCAACCTTCCTTACTGACTACAGTAGTGGAGCTCAGTCACAATGGACTCACCGCTGGACAAAGTAGCGCAGTTGAGCAACTACCTGTTAAATACATGTACTTATTCAGCAGAAGATTAGAAGACTATTGATGCACAGGTCTTGTTCTTTAGTAAATTTAAACAAGGGAAGAAACCCTATTAGACAAGCAGTATAAAGAACAGAACCAGTACGGTACTTAGGGCTGCAGTAGAAAAGCAAGCTACTAAATTGCCACAACAGGATGTCATTGAAAAGAGCCAAAGCCCTTGATCTTCCCCAGGTGGGATGGTCTGAAAAAGAGATGCTATTTAGTGTTTCTGAACATACTAATTACAAGGAAATGTATAAACATTGCTGTTATCTGTGATACCTTTCTGATAGACTAACAACATTTTACATGGACAAACATTCGAGAAAATAACAACCTTTATCATGTCAGAAATAATCAGCTCCTGAAAACGTGTCTATGTACAGTTACTTTATGTTAGTCCTTTAAAATGTATTACAAACAACAAAGGGGTTGACACAGTACTTTTTTTAACGAATTTGATTGGACAAGTACTGTATGACTACAACGTTATCTTGTTGTATGGACTACTCCTCGAAAGTGGATGATACTCTGGTCTTGATGCTCCTGGATGTCAGATTGAAACGTCATGAGAATATAGAAAAAATATATATTTCTACCACATGAAGTGGTTATACCAATTTAAGGATATGCCCATGATGAGAACTAATGCTCCATGTACATTTAAAAATCTTGTGGAGCCTGTTTTTCTGAAAAACGTGTCTAATTTAATTAGATGATGTCATCATCAACCTTTCAAATCCATGTAGCCCATGTCCATGCAGCATCGATAATAAATTTGAAATATTTAAATCCTATCTGTTGTCCAAATTATTTATATTGTATTATGTTTGTGTTGGGCACTTTCCCCCACTCCCCCTGGGAGATGTGTGGCTATAGTGGACAGGTGTGGTGCAATACCTGCAGTCGATGAAGAATACCAGTGCTCAAATCTCATCAGGACATAGAAGAAAAACACCAAATAGTGCAATATTGTCAATTACAACAATGTGCTCAATGTTGAAGGTTCTATAAAGTTTGCACTCACGTGTACAACGTGATATTAGGGCGTTGTGGCTGTTAGAAGTTACCAACTTTATTTATCCAGATACATGCTCCAGATCAACACCGATATTGTTCCACAAGAAAGGAAGGGAAATCCACATACAAAGAGAAAAAGCAAAATACTGTAGTATAATATTGCTTTTAATATTAAAAACACAAAATATTCCACTTACATAAGTGTCTTTGTGGTAGGCATTCAGACCACTCTTGGTCATATGGACAGACAATACTCTTCACAGCAACAGCATCTGCTCCACGTCCGTCACAGCATACAGTGGGCTGATTGGTGATGTCTTCCACTCTGAATGTCGCCAGCAAAGTTCCACTCTGTAATCCACGACTCCACCAATGCGCGTTTCTACTTAACAGTCTTCCTCAGGGGTAGTCTTCTTTCCTGGTTGGATTTAGTCTATGTCCTGTGTCGGAGCTACACTCTCTAAGGACAGTATACTCTATATTGCTATTTTTGTTTAAAGTGGTGATATTTGCGCTTGATTTTTGTATCACTGTGGTGCAATACCTGATGGTGCCCAGGAGATTTGTGCCTCCGCTGCTTGGAATCTGGGGTGCACCTGAGTGGTGCTCGGTAGCGCCTCCACTTGTATGGAATTCTAGTGTGGAATTCCCCCGTTACAGGACACATAAACAATACACACTTCGTAAAGCAGAACAGTTTAATATATGCAGCTAATATAGTTACAGCCTACCCACCAGGCCCCGCACGGCCGTACCTTCCAATACTCCTCCCCATTTCGATTGAGTCACTGTGCCACCCAAAGTACCTAGGGGCCCTTGGGCACCCAACCAACCCGGTGTCCACAAGGTCAATCCCCCCCCACCAAATATGTGGTGCAGTGCTGCCCACTAAAGTGTTGTTGGTGCATGTGAGGAGTTGGGTACCTGCCTGGTGTGTCCACACCCGAGCGCAGATGCTGTAGCTGATGATGGGATCCACGGATCCGTTGCCGTAACCCACGAAGTCTCCACCTCTACGTTGGGTGGATCCCTCTTGGATGGTACGCAATGGTATGCAATGTCTCTTGGTTGCAGGTGTCTGGTCCCAGGTCACCTGAGGCCAGAATGCAGCCACGTCCTGGCTGTGTCCCTCACTCTGGTACTACAGGGGCAGTGCCCCTATCTATGGGCCTGTCCATGCAGCAACCACAAGCTGAGGGGAGTCGGGGCCTAGCTGGGACCTAACAGGGGGTATCTGACCCTAGTCTGACCCCGAGTCTGTAAATGAGTTCATGAGTAATATTAACAACAATAGCTATAATATTACACATACTACGGACTCAACCACAGTTGATTTTTTGGATCTTAGACTTACTGTAAAGCATCATCTAATGGTGGCGTCGTAACTGAAACCTATTTTAAGGAGGTTGATATGAATAATCTATTAATGGCGACAAGCAACCATAAACCCTCCTGGATTCGGAATATTCCAGGAGGGCAATATATGAGATTAAGAAGAAACTGTAGTGACATAAGTATTTTTGACAAACAGGCAGATAGATTAACAAGTAGGTTTACTGATAGAGGTTATTCCAAGGGCGTATTAGCTAAAGAATTAACAAGAGTAAGACTTATGGATCGTGATACATTACGTGTTCCTAGTATCAAGAAGAAACCAATAAAAGATAACCAAACGATTTGATGAGCGTTTATTACAAACTTTAATTCAGCAAACAAAAATATAGAAAATATTATCTCAAAACATTGGAATATTCTCTGTAATGACCCGATTCTGGGGACTAAACTTGCTAAGAAACCACGCTTTATCTATAGAAGAGGAAAAAATCTTAAAAACATTCTGGCACCTAGTGACATTGGACAGGAGCTGGATCGAACTACAAATCAAGGATGGTTAACATCTAAACCAGAGGGCAATTATGCCTGTGGTAGATGTTCAATTTGTAGATTCCTCCACCCTGACAAAAAGCATGTTATTTCCAATGTTTCTAAAGAAGTCTTTGTAATTGAAGATATTATTTTGTGTTCTTCATCTCACATAGTGTATCTTCTTGAGTGCTCCTGCGGCCTTCAATATGTTGGTAGAACCAAACGCATATTGAAGGTACGTATACAGCAGCATATTCATAACATTAAAAGTGGTTTTTCTAAACACAGTGTCTCACCACTTCTCCCAATTTCATAATAAAGACCCATCATTCCTCACATTTAAAGGTACATTCCATGTCATAGACGTGGGGGCGATAGGGTTAAAACCCTCTCTACCCAAGAATCCTTTTGGATCCATAGGTTACACACTATGGGGGCTATGCACTAAGCAGTGATAAGTCGTTTTAAGAGCGCAAAGGGCTCTTAGAACGTGAAGTTCCGCAGAGCGCTATTCACTAAGCCGCGCAAACAGGCACATTGCGCTCTAAAACTGACTTTTTCCTGTAAATTTTTCAAAGTCCAACTTTGCTCGTACAATGAGCTGTTTGCGCTGAATCCTGCCCTTCTGCGGGATTCACTAAGCAACGCAAACTTATCGTACGTGAAAATTGCGCTAATAAAGCTTACCAGCTAAAGACAGGTGATAAAAAAAGCAGGACAAAAAAAATTCTTTCTTTACCTTTTTGCAGGCGCAAAACCCATACAACAGGCCGGCAGGTGTCCCCGAGGCTGACCCCACGGGGGTCCGGAGGAAGACCGTGGTCACGCAGATGTCCCCGGCTGACCCCGCGGCCGTCCCGGGGTCCCCGCAGGCCTGCGCTACCAATGTTGTGCCTACAAAAATACTAAACATTATTTCTAACTAAATACACCCCCCTAACACATACAGTACAATATTGTGCAAAATAACTATTATCCAGATATGGAAAATAGATTATTTGCCCATTATTAAGCACTGCATTAGCATACCTATATAAAGTAAATAAAAACAATAGCCAGCTAAACCAATGAATACAAGCAGTAACAACATCAACAATGAATTAATTAAACCATTAACCAATTAAATCAATTAATTCCTAAACCAACTCAAAATGAATAGTAACACTAACCAATCAAACCAATGAATTACTATAACATTAATGAATGTAAACATTAAAAGACAAAGAAATAAATTCAAACAATATCTGAAATAATCATAAAACGCATTAGCTAACATAATACAACATTAACTACAAACGAACACCAATCGCAAACATTTTATTACCATTAAGCAGGAAAAAAACAAACAATCACATCCACATAAGAAATTGAAATTAAAAAAACCAACAGCAATACCAAGCCACAATTGCCCCCCAAATATTGTCATAATAATGTATTAATCTGTACCCTAAAGTGGTACAGATTAATATATTATCAGTCAATGTGCCTCCCCCAAAAAATCAAAAAACACATCCAATGAAGAAACCTGTAAAAAGAGACATTTACAAACATTCAATATATTACTTACCATTAGAAGCGGTGGCCCTCCGACTCCCGGGGTAACAGGAAGCTCATGTACCTTTAAGGCCTCCAACAGCATCCGATGACATCCGCCCTGACGATCCGGATCAGGTACCCAAATCTTCTTTTTTCTTTCTTTAATCACCTTCTTCTATCTTCATCTGTCACCATTTCTTGATCTACTTTATCTTCTATCTTCATCTGTCAATCCCAAAAATCCCATGGTAAATCCCAACCAATGTTGTCTCGTCGTCTTCTTGGTCTCAAATGAGGCGTCACGGCCTTAAATAGGGCTTGTGACATCACATTTAGCCTCAAAATGGTTAACAGCCACCTGATTGGCTGTTCAAACCATGTTCTGACTTTAATTTTTTTTTTTTTACAAGACGTCACTTAAAGGGAATGATGCCAGCCAATCAGAATGGCTGTGCTTCATTTGCCTTTAAGATGACTTCACTAAATCCAAGATGGCCAGCGCCACATGGTATTTCAGCCAATCAGAGTGTGGAATTGGTTCCCACGATCTGATTGGCTGAAATACCATGTGACGCCGGCTTCGTCACGTCATCAAAAAAAAAATGAAAGTCGGAACAGGGTTTTAACAGCCAATCTGGTGGCTGTTAACCATTTTGAGGCTAAATGTGACGTCGCAAGCCCTATTTAAGGCCGCGACGCCTCATTTGAGCCCAAGAAGACGAGGAGACAACATCGGTTGGGATTTACCATGGGGGTTTTTGGATTGACAGATGAAGATAGAAGATAAAGAAGATCAAGAAATGGTGACAGATGAAGATAGAAGAAGGTGATTAAAGAAATAAAAAAGAAGATTTGGGTACCTGATCCGGATCTTCATGGCGGATGGCATCGGATGCTGTTGGAGGCCTTCAAGGCACATGAGCTTCCTGTTACCCCGGGAGTCGGAGGGCCAACGCTTCTAATGGTAAGTAATATACTGAATGTTTGTAAATGTCTCTTTTTACAGGTTTCTTCATTGGATGTGTTTTTTTATTTTTTGGGGGAGGCACATTGATTGATAATATATTAATCTGTACCACTTTAGGGTACAGATTAATACATTATTATGACAATATTTGTGGGGAATTTGTGGCTTGGTATTGCTGTTGGGTTTTTTAATGTCAGTTTCTTATGTGGATGTGATTGTTTTTTTTTTTGCTGCTTAATGTAATAAAATGTTTGCGATTGGTGTTCGTTTGTAGTTAATGTTGTATTATGTTAGCTAATGCGTTTTATGGTTATTTCAGATATTGTTGGAATGTATTTCTTTGTTTTTTAATGTTGTAGTATTTCATTGGTTTGATTGGTTAGTGTTACTATTCATTTTGAGTTGGTTTAGGAATTAATTGGTTTCATTGGTTAATGGTTTAATTAATTCATTGTTTATTTTGTTACTGCTTGTATTCATTGGATTAGCTGGCTACTGTTTTTATTGACTTTATTTAGGTATGCTAATGCAGTGTTTAATAATTGGGCAAATAATCTATTATCCATATGTGGATAATAGTAATTTTGCACATTATTGTACTGTATGTGTTAGGGCGGAGGGGGGTGGGGTGGGTCGTGTATTGATGTTTGTTAAATCTTTTTTTAATATACGTGTTTCATAGTGTAGATGTGCAGGGGTCTCCGGAGCTGAACCGCATGGGTTTCAGGTCCGAGGACCCCCTACTTCAGGAGATACAGGCCTGGTTATGGGGTGCCAGTATCCTCAGCACTTTCAAGCATCCGAGTCACGTGACCGGGACATTGAAATTCTGCAGGGGATACCGGCACCCCATAACAGGGCCTGTATCTCCTGAAGTAGGGGGTCCTCGGACCTGAAACCAATGCTGTTCAGCTCCGGAGACCCACTACTCATGTACACTATTATTCAAATGAATTTATTTAGTGTACGATCGCCTGTAACAGCCTTGCATGGAGATGGCAAATCTCCATGCAAATGTTACATGCAGCTTTTTTTTCTATCAGCTAGCGTACGGGAAGTTTCAGTGCGCTAGCAGAGGGAAAAAACATTGCACGCACGATAAGCCAGTTTTGGGTACGTCCGATAGAAAATGGGCTGAGGGCCTTTGTGAATCGCGCCGCTGGCTTCCTTTTTATCGGACGTGATCACTTTTTTCAGGCCGGCGCGAAAGCGCGGAGCTTAGTGCATAGCCCCCTATGTCACCAAAGGGGTCAAATGAGGATATCTATGTGTGGGCCCTGTATTGAGCTTTGTTATATATATTGTCTCTAATCATAATCCTTGTATCGTTTCAGATTTGTTCTGTTTTCAGATCTATTTTATTAGCTTCGTCGTATAAAATTTTTTTATTGTTCATGTATAAACTCTGTGTATTAGGAATATATTCACTATTGTGAGCAATGTGTGTTTTAATTGCAAATATGTCTCACCTGATGTAACTGCCCCAGTTACCTGTGTGATTGGTCAAGTTTGTCCTTTTTCTGACCAATGCTCGAGCCCCGTGGGGTATTTAACATCCGGTGTATTACTGAGTGACTATCCCTGAGCAAGTAGCCTTGTTGCTATGAAATGCATTGGACTGTCACCCTTTTATCTACCATTCCTAGCCTGTGATCTTCCGGTGCACATCTAGTGTATTCCTGCACTGAACCCGACGCCCTGAATACGCGACGCTCCGTGGAGGAGATTACGCGATTAGCAGTGACGTCACGGACTGGTGCATCGCACACCAAACTGCTGCCGGAGTTCCGCACTGCGCTGTGGTCTTTAGATCGTTACCCTACACAGACATATGACAGCAATCTGTGTGATACCATCTTGAGGGGGGAGGCGCAAGTACACATTTGGCTTTCTGGTGAAAGGATTGAGAGAAGTTGCTGCCTCTGATGAGCTGTATTGATCCATTGCCTCTATCACCTCTACTGGTCAATCGGTAACTTCTGTGTATACCACCGTCAATGCTTTTATTCTACCTACTTGATGTACGCTGAACTTTTATTGATATAAATTTATTTTTATGTACTTCACTATGTGCGTTTTTGCACTGCTCTTTTGTTTTGTTTATTTGACCCTAGTGCAGGTGCCACAGACACCTGCACACACAACCTACCCCTATATTGTCCCAGCTTCGACTGGCATGGTGTTCACAGCACACAAAATGTATCTCATTGCAAGCAGGGGAGTTCCAGAGCCCTATTGGCTAGAATGCGCTATGTGTCCCTGGTCCCTAAGGCTCATGGGTCAAATATTCCCCGTATAGAGCCTTTCTTATGGGCCACGGCTTCGCACGATTGCACTGCGCATGTGCGGCTTCTCGCGCATGCGCAATCAGTTGCAACATGTATATACATGCCCTGTGGATGGAGCCGCCGGAGCCTCTGGCCAGCCGATCGCCGCTCCATACTCCCCCGCAGTGCCACCCACACCTGTCCCTGCCTCCGCTGTCAGGCGCGACCGTGCCGGGAGTTAAGGGGACACGGGGCACCAGGGGGACCCTGCTATATTTGTTTTAGTTTTTCCCTGCCTTCTGTATGTAACATCAGTTGCTTGTTAGAGTGGGAGAGGTTTGTGATAGGAATGCTACCGTTCAAGATAAGAGAAGCTGCCTATAGCATTATTTCTTTAATATGACTGATAGATGACACTCATTTTTGTATTGTAGTTAAGGTAGCTGTAAACATAGTTCCATCCCACAATGGGTTAATTTTGGTGTGTCCTAGGAAAGGGGGTTATTTTGTTTTTGTTCTATTATTGTTGGCGCAGGGATACTGGTGCCTGTGACTTGTACTATATAGTTATCTACCTGTAAGTGAGCCTCTGTTTTAAACGTTTGTGTCAACCTGAAGATCTCAGTCCAGCTGACAATTTGTTTTGGTTCCTGTGGAAGACATGCAGATTAACTCCTGGGTTCTTTGTCTTTGAAAAAACTTTGAGATTAATTCTCATGAGAAACATAATATGGGCCATTTTCCTGTCCTATACAATAGCTGTATAATACCTTTGCTTGTGATGGCCTGTAGCTCTGACATTAGCATTAAAACAGTCTACAGAAATTAGTCCTGCTCCATCTAATAGTTTCGGCTGTTGAAAGGATAAAAGAAAGGAAACAAGAAACAGTGATGAGACCGAGAAGTGAACCAATTAACAAAAAAACATGATTATGAAGAAATATCCTTAACACACACATTCCCAGCAAGCTCAAACCCCAACACCTCAGGAAAAAAGAAAGATTTTGAAGGGAGCAAATGTCAAATTTTAAATGCTTTGTATGACATTTTAAATGATTATACACATAGCAATGCAATGGTATACACTCAGACAGACAAATAATAAAAAATGTTTTAAACTGAATAAATTAAAAACATGATAAAAGGTATAATTGCCTGAAAAGAGTCTCAGTGTTTTCACTTCTCCTGCATCAGCTGTGGGCTGGATCTCCAAAAATGTGAGGGCAACGCCTTCCCTGGGTATTTGTGCTGGGCTGTTCAGTCTCATTAGTACTTCTGGCAGGAGGTCTGTTAGATCTCTACAGATCAGGTCCTTCTAGGGCAAGCAAAACCTTTTCTCCCGGGAGCTACTGAAACGCAACAGATATGGGATGCTTTCAAATAGTATGACATATACGAGCTCGGAGCTGTGAAAATTCAAGGAGGCTGGTTGTTGAATTGTCACAACTAAATTGTAATGGTTCACAAGCAAGCTTATATACACAAGGCAGGGACAAAAATACAGTTGTCATCTGTTACAAATATGGGTACACATCTAAATTTACATGTATCCTTCACATAATGCCTTTTCTGTAGAGCTTAAAACATTTAACTGCTGAGCAAGAGACATATACAATGGTGACTTATAAGGCAACCCTATCCTCTGGTCTTGTTTTAACAATATTTTGACAGGCATTGAACAGTTGGTCTGAATCTATTTACAATAGCCTCCCATGAAAATAGCAAGGCCAGCGTATTCTTTTTAACCTTATCAATTCCAGAACTTGGCAGAAGACAGGTTTAACCTTACAACCCTCCTTTTGTTCTGAAAGAACAAACCAATTGACCAATCCCATTTATTCTTCTGCAAACCACTCAGGAGAGGAAAAACTCCAAGGAAGAAACCTCCAAGAGACCATGTGCCTGCAGAAACCTATCTCTTTTAGGTATCTCGTTTGAGATGAACATATGGGTGGTTGACGAGTACCAATACTATTGGTATTTCTCACTCTCTTTGTGGGAGGTATATACATAATGGTCGAGCTAGAAGCAGAAACATCTTTCTTTGGCAAAAAATAGAGCTGATTACACTTTTAGCCATCTAGATTAATTCATACACACAGAGTAATAAACCTGCGATTATCCTAATTCCGAAAAGAATTTAATTCCCAATACATCGAGCCAATTTTCAAGGCCAAATGTAAAATCAAACTCTTGTTTCCTCTCGCATTCTAGATTAAATTTCTGCTAGAGTATCCATATCATGGTGTAAACTTTTTGATTGGGTGTTAATATAAGAACGGCATTCTTTACCCACTAATTTACAAACCCCTCCTTGTGCTGCCATCAGATAACCCAATGCCATACAATTTTGCAAAACTACTGTCCTTATCTATTGCTGAACCTTAAAAATAGCGTCTTTTAGTATCGTGAAAAACAACATTTATATTGACTACTGAAAAATCCCCTTTTGCATATAAATCATACATTCCTAACAGGGTATTAGACCTCCCACTACTCTCTTAACTGAGCTATTTTTAATAATTAATGCCTTTCAATTTCGTATTCTTTGCTTAGGTATGATGAACATTATTTAAATTCTATTTCTGATCATAAGTGGGGGTTGGTGTGGGTTAATATTTCCTAGGAGCGAATGCCCCACACATACATCTTACATACTACATTTACTCAGAATATCGGAACAGACAAAATGGCTGCCATAGGCAAAATGGTTGACTTGTGATCCTTTCCTTGTGGTTGACACACGCCCTTGGGTGACCTCCCCACCTTCCTCATATCCAATCTTCTCAGCCCCCTCTTATCCTTTAGAGACAGTCCTTTTAAAGAACAGTTAACCATATCATAGTCCTGCCGGACCAAAAAAATAGTCCCATAGTACATAACTTGATTCCTTTTCTGGCCATTGTATTGGCCCGGTTGATTTCTTTTTCTTTTTCGGTCTCTTTTTCTGGGGGACTGCTGACATCTTCATCACCAAAAAGAGACATAGCATCGGTGGGGGGGTTGCAACGCACTTCAGGACCAAAGTTTTGCTGTTCATAACACAGAGAGTAATGAGTAGGACAAACACACATACAAAAACATCCACTAGCTTCGCTCCCAGCGAAATAATCTAACCACCAAGTCCCAACAAATCCCAACCCTCATCTCTACCTTCAAACACTGGAACCACTTTCCCAAATAACATAACCTGGTCTAGTTGCAGGATAATAATTTATCTATCCTTCTATCACAGAGTCAATAATTTCCCTAGGGTAAACTTGTATTTCTACTCCCTTCATAACCAATTTCTTATATATATAGTTCTACAAATATCTTATAGCATCTTGTCTTTTTCCAAGGGGTTAAATATAACTCTCGTGTTCCTGGGGTGCAATTTATTCGGTATGTATAGTACATTGGTATAGATTGCACCTAAGATGTGGGCTTTGTTTACCAGGATTCCATTATATAACAAAATATTCTTGTTACTACCCTATCGTCTTTATGTGGACACCACTTACAGTATATAGACCTAATAGAATAAACATTGTAATAAAATAATAAAACCTGTAAAAAGAAAGGTTATTAAAAAGTTCAAAGTTCATATGTTGAGGTCCGAATTTCTTCCTATGAACTTTTCTCCTTTTTTTGGTTAGTGCCAGGTTTTCTTATGAACCAAAACACCAACTGAGAACGGCTGTGTCTTTAGGCCATCCCTCCTTTGTTGAGGTTTAATTTTGAAGCGACTGTGGGTGCACTTGTGTAACATGGATCCAGGAAAAATACTCTGATTGGGTAGAATCTGGAATGGGCCTCTCCACTTTAGATGAAAAGCGCTTTTGCGTCACCTTTATCTTCATCTAATTGGAAGGACTGCACCTGGACATGAGACACTCAGACAATTGCATTAGTTTCACACAATAGATGCTGATTAAAATCATCTGTTTAGAGCATAATCATACAACATTAAATCTACAAGGTACCTAGGGTGACCATTGGTCTTCCCATGAGAGAAAATTATATCTGATTGTCACATTAGGCCAGGCCAAATACACCTTTATATTTAAGGGATCAATCACAAGGCAAAACAGGCAGAAAAATAAACGGTGGTTCATTCGGATAAGACCTTGAAAACTTCACAAACACAAGAAACAGAGAATATACTTTGGGGGACCTTATACTTATTAGGAAAATAACTTGGGGAGATTTGGACTCGAAATCCAGGAGTCTGGGGGGCACAGGGAGGCCCTGGTGTAATTCACACTGCGTTCCGTCAAATCATGCCTGCTTGCTGGGGAAAATTAAGTGACTAACAGCACTTTGGCCCCACAACTCCTGCAACCAAAATAATTATATTTCCACCCAAATATCCTCCTAAAACTGACACACAAGAAATTTCACAGTTCCGCTAAGGGAATATGACATAGAAAATAACAAGGTCAGTTCACTTTCAGGCACTCCATATCTGAGCTGGGGCATTGGAATGCTTATTCACATGTAATTCACATGCCAATTCACCAACCTGGGTTTAAATCACAGGACAAACACAATGCATTGCAGGCTTAGAACTCATAAAACAAACATGTAGACACAAGAGCTTGCACTCCACTATTTGCACCTATCATGTGGGGTTCTAAAACCTTCTCTTCTCTAGGACACCAGCTAAGAATACCTTGCTGACAGACAAGACAGGCCAAAATATCACCTCCCTTTCCCCTCATGTGCCAGGAGACTCTGTTCTCATAAGCATATTCTGTGCAGCTATTTCTCAGAAGGGGCCACCCATACAAGGCAATCCACTTATAAGTTTGCACAGACAGCTGCAGGCCCATGAGGCAAAGGGAATACACAGAGAATGCATTAACTAGCCCACTGGCAGTTAACTCTACATACACAGTTCCTAGTTTATACCCATGTGGGGGTATAAAAAGGAAAAATTACAGGCAACCTAGTAAGGTACAATATTATGTAACCATGCTGTAAAATGGCTACAGTCATCTCTCCTGCTGACAGTAAGGCCTGGTAAGTTATGGGCATGCCAGCAGTAATTATGGAGGTTTGCCCTCACACCCTGGTGAGGTGCCCTATGTATGGATGGGAGTGATTGCACAGAGGAGTTCCTCACCAGGACCATCCACAAGCGTACGCTGGGATCCTGATGAGATGGAGGCGCTGCACTGGATATAGGTATGACTCAAGTACAGTACCTCAGCTGCCTGTCTGGGTTGGCAATCCCCACACACCATCATGCGGGAGACTCAGGAGTCCTGTTGCCAACAGGTGCACCACCAGACACTACACTAATGGGGGCTGCTTAGACCACAGGGGCCAATATAAGATTGGGTGGGTCAGGCCAGAAAATCCGTTACAATTATACCCAAGAGCCAAGAGCTGACACTCTCAGCCCTTGCCATATGGTTTGAGGGGCAGCCAGCAATAATAACAGCAATAACACCCTCCTTTTGTTCACTTGTATTACATGTGAACAATATCACATAAAGGATAACAGCATTTAAAGCATAACCTTAATGGAATTGCTTGATGTATAGCAAGACTAACCTAAAACCTTTGGGTATAAAATTTTCATTAAAAAAATCTCAAAAGAACCCTACTGAATACAAATATAATCTGCTATAGTCTTCTGACAGAAACTTTTAGAACACAAAATAGCATCTGATTTGCTGAAAGAACAACCTGTAGCATAAAAACTTATAGACACAGATTTAAAGGTGGGACACATTTGAGAGAAAAAGATGGTTAAAAATGATAAAATATTAAATATTTGATCAACTTTGCAGAAAAATAATTCCATAGAGAACCCTCTAGTATATGAGAAGGAGTGGCTCAGTGAGCAACGACACCGACCGGCACTGAGAGCTTGAAGCAGGGGAGCCCGGTCCAACTCCCAGTGTCGGCTCCCCGAGACTCCGGGCAAGTCACTCTATCTCCCTGTGCCTCAGGCACCAAAAACGTAGACTGTAAGCTCCACGGGGCAGGGACCCGTGCCTGCAAAAATGTCTCTGCAAAGCGCTGCGCACAACCAGCAGCACTATAGAAGAACATGCTATTATTATTATTATTAGTATACTGGCAGACCTGGTCAGGGGCCGTTTTCCTTGTACGTTGTTTTACTGCTATTCCGGGGTCTGCACACTTATACATGGCTCAGCACTAGAGTTTCTGTGCTGATTACATTGGACTAGTGGTTACTTTATCCACCTGTTCCCACTGCAAGACACTAGTTTAGTGATTCTATGCAGTTCATCAGTGATCCAGAACATTACATTGTGTTCATACTATAGGGTCTGAGCGTTTAATATTTGTTTTAATCCCCATTTTAATCCCCATTTTTCACGGATATTAAAGATTTAAGTTTTAACCACTTCGTTACCCACCCACCAGGTGTTTAGAGTGCTCATTTTGGGTTACTGTCCTCTGTTTATTTGAACTCTATATTAATCAATTTACACCTTTTTCCATTTCAAGCCATATAACAAGCTCAAATAACTCTCTGGGCTTCCTGCCAAAACCTTGTAACAGAAAAAATGGTTAATTACTGGTTACTGCAATACAATTTGGGACAGCTTGAAATATGCAGCTCTTCACACAGCCCGACAATGTTTCTGGTATTCAAAACTTAAAACTGGATCTTTGTTAAACAGAAAATTGTAGGCTTTAACATATACTTTTAGATAGTTTAGTTACTGGTTATACACAAAAAGAGCACAGAGCGCAGATACAAAACAAACAGAATTTTACGCTTCTTTCACACATTCAACCAGTTTTTACAAAAAATAACAGACACATATTTTCTCACCTATTTTAATAAATAGGAAAACAAAACAGTTTGATCCTGCAGAATAAATTAATAAAGATATCCCTTTTTTTTCTTCATATCATAATTAACTTTTTTTTTTTTTTTAAACTAATTTTTAAAATGCTGAGCTTCTAGTTAGCTTTGTGTCTAGAATATATTTCCCCTGTTATTCTATATAAGATATTCACCTGATTTTATCTGTGGAGATTTAGAGGAAAAGAATTATAATTCTCGTTAAGGAAATAAATCGCCTGGCCAGTACGATAAACATCCTTATTATTCCAGTGACTGGACTGTTTACAAAAATAATTCATCCTTTCTTTATTCTTTTTCTCCACAGATACCCGAAACTTTCCTCTGCCCAATGTAAATTAGTTTATATTACTGTGGTGGTGTACACCTTTTAAAATTTAAATTTCAATCATGAGCAATTAATTATATTCTTATTTTAGAATCATTTGCAAGTCCTGAATAGTCATTTTGTATACATACAATAAACCAGTATTCTTATTATTCAATGCAAATAACACTTTCACATAGATAGAATTCACCCAGATTCTTACAAGCACACATACAGGGATTACTCAATCAATCAACCTTTTTTTTTTACCATATCCATACTTAAAAATAAAACATTCTGAGGGAAAAAGAAACCTATACTGTACCTGTTATACTCTTGTTTTCCACTTTTCAATTCAGACAGGAAAATATTATTAATTTATACTTAATATATACTCATACTCAGTTAATGTTGCACAAATAATTTGAGTTTGCTTGTTCGTTTTTCCTAAGAGGCATGCTGCGATTCACGATTTTTAGTACATTCCTATGCCTGTGTAAAAATAGCTGGAGGAAAAAGGTGGGGGCTACTTGCAGCTGCTTATTACAATACATATAGGCGAGAGAGAGAGACAGCTGATTTTGCCACTAACAGCGAGGGAGAGGGCTGACAGGTTAGTGTAAGTTCATTAGATGACAAAATGTTAGTGCCCATAATGAGTTTATACAGGAAAGAAATCTTAACACTTTATGCGCACGTATTAATAAACAATTATTAACTTAACTTTAAACAATACCTTAACTTAACATTAAACAATCCTTATGTTAACTTAACTTTAAACAATTTTAACTTAACTTAAATTAAATTGCCATGTTATTTGAAATCATATACTGTCCGTTTTACTTATCAGGGACTTACTGTACACTTGATTAAACAATAGGGACTCACCCTTTGTTACATTAATCACAGACTTACCCTCGATAAAACCAAAGGGACTCTCACCCTTTGTTACATAAATCGGGGACTTACCCTTGATTAAAGGGACTTACCCACGATTAAACAATAAGGACTCTCACCTTATGTTCTTTTGCCCTTATAAATTTAGGTTGTTTAGTTTCGCAGAGGAAAAGGTGAGAAACAAATAAAAAGAATCTTTACTCACCCTTTTTCCTGTGCGAAATTCCACTTCTGTCACCAAAACTGTTAGATCTCTACAGATCAGGTCCTTCTAGGGCAAGCAAAACCTTTTCTCCCGGGAGCTACTGAAACGCAACAGATATGGGATGCTTTCAAATAGTATGACATATACGAGCTCGGAGCTGTGAAAATTCAAGGAGGCTGGTTGTTGAATTGTCACAACTAAATTTTAATGGTTCACAAGCAAGCTTATATACACAAGGCAGGGACAAAAATACAGTTGTCATCTGTTACAAATATGGGTACACATCTAAATTTACATGTATCCTTCACATAATGCCTTTTCTGTAGAGCTTAAAACATTTAACTGCTGAGCAAGAGACATATACAATGGTGACTTATAAGGCAACCCTATCCTCTGGTCTTGTTTTAACAATATTTTGACAGGCATTGAACAGTTGGTCTGAATCTATTTACAATAGCCTCCCATGAAAATAGCAAGGCCAGCGTATTCTTTTTAACCTTATCAATTCCAGAACTTGGCAGAAGACAGGTTTAACCTTACAAGGTCCAAACCCCAACACCCACCACGTCATATATATGAATATATATATATTTTTAAAAAATTATGTCAAAAGGAGTGCTACTGAGCGTGGCAAATGTATATAACAAAAGACAGGGAAGCCCAATGCTACATCCAATTTGACAATACAGTAAATATATATGGTAATAAGTATAAAGCTTAAATACTTCAATAATAATGTTTTCTTGGTCATTTAGTTAAACCCTTTGGTCAACGCGCTATAAGCCTGCATGTCAACGTCAAGGCATAACTAAATATAAAGGTCCTAACACTACACTGTGAACCTTCCCTTTTACCTCTGTATGAGGGGGAACAACCCGTGTGGAATCAGGGCATACGCTGCCCTTGGCGCTGCCCCCTCTGCCTACCCGACCAAGTGCTCTCTCATCCTCTCCTACCTCGCATCGCGGTCCGTGCCCTGCGACTCTCCTGCACGTCGCTGTCTCTGCCTCTGGGCGCGCGCCCGCTCCATTTACAGAGTGCGTGCCACCCAGCTTAATATATTCACTTCACCCGGTGATTGGCTCCTCCCACCGGCCGGCCCAGAATCCACGCTCACGCCCCTCAGCCCTCCAGCTGCAGCTAGACAGCTCATCACCATCTGTCCTACCACAGGAGACCCCTCAGCTTACCCCTGCCATACCTCTTCCTCTGATTGGCCCTCTGCGCTTGATTACCCTTGTAGCTCCAATGCAACGTCACTCTGCATAGTTTCGTTTGCCTGATGCTGTTTGGATCCTATGCCCAGCTCCCTCTTACGTTTGAGATCTCGTTACCGAACCAGCTTGTGTACTTACCCTCTCTGGCTCCTCGACCCCGGCTACCTCTTGACCTTGCTTACCTCTCGGACCCCACGGACACGGCTCACGGACCTCTACGACTCGGACCTCTACTGCCCTCGGCTCTTGTCTACAGTCATCACTACGTTCCACTCTCTACACCCAGATCTGGCAAGTACTACGGCTAATCCCTTGTACCCTGGCCTTGGCCACGCTACCAAATCCACACTCCAGGCATGCCCTCACTACTGCGGGTGCGTGGTCTACTCACTCTCCACCTTAGTACTGGGGGTTAGTCTGGTCTGCGGGCAGCACAGCGTGACATTATGCAGAGCCCAACCAATGCAGACACACCCGAGATGGACCAAATATTAATGGCCCTTGCACAACACTGCCAAACTCTTGGGAATCAAGTAGGCACCCTCACGCAACAACTTGCTATCCTTTCCCTCCAGGAAAATCCACCCAGGGTACCACGCACCCCGCGCCTCTCCTTGCCCACCCGGGAGGGAGCCGCCGCCTCGAAACCTATGATCCCTGCACGCAAACCATATTCCAGAGACCCACACGCCTGTTGTTGCTTCCTGACCCAGTGCGAGATTCAATTTGAGCTGGCCCTAGTCATTTTACTTCCGACCGTGCCAAGGTGGGCTATATTTTCTCTCTGCTTACAGGGAGCACCTTGGCCTGGGCCTCTCCCATCTGGGACTTGCGGCCGGATCTTACCAGGTACTACCCCCGCTTCAAAAGGGAGTTTCAACAGGTGTTTGATACCCCATCCCACTAGGACACGGCGGCCTCATCTTTGATGTATATTACCCAAGGGCGTAAGTCTGTAGCAAAATACGCATTAGAATTCTGGACCATCGCGGAGGAGACTCGGTGGAATGAAGAAGCCCTCGTAGCAGTATTCTGATAGGGTCTGGCCGAGTCAGGGAAGGACGAGCTCACGACCCAACCACGGCCAGATACCTTGGAGGATCTTATTGCCCAGTGTATTCGGGTGGACCAGCGCCTACAGGAGAGACGTCACGAACGCCAGCATCCCAGGTTCGTCATGCCTGTCTCCTCTCTGCTTCCTTCTATGCCTTTAAGGGGGCCTCCGGCTACCCTACTACCCCCAGATACTTCTGAACCGATGCAGATTGGAAGCCAGCAAATTCGGGCTACAGAGAGGTCCCGCCAAAGAAACGAGGGTCTTTGCTTTTACTGCGGCTCTCCTGAACACCCGGTGCGTTTCTGCCCCCTGAGGCCGGCAAACGAGCACACACAGTGAGTTATGTGGGGCTCTCCCCGGGAACCATCTCTTCTCGCCCCCTTTCCAAAGAAGAACTTCCAAAGAGGATCATGTTACCTATCCTTCTCGAGGGTCCGGATTTCCGTATACCGACCTCCGCCTTTCTCGACACTGGATCGGGAGGAAACTTCATAGACCATAATTTCGCCATCCAGAACAAGATTCCACTGATCGAGAAGAAGTTTCCCATAGGTCTAGAGGCCATTAATGGACGTCCCCTGAAACCGGCATTTATCTCATTAGAGACCTCCCTGCTTACCTTGTCCATGAAGGATGGTCATAGCGAGACCATCTCATTCGATGCGTTCCACTTTCCCACGGTTCAAGTTATCCTCGGTTTGCCTTCGCTACAACTGCACAACCCGCCCATTGATTGGAGGGATCAGGTACCCATTCAGTGGCAGGCTTCTCCAGAACTGTTCTTTCCCACCACACTTCTCGCCGGGGTAGAGTCATACTCCCCTAAACCTTCTTCTCTTCCGCAGGCATATGCTGACTTTCTGGACATCTTCAGTAAGACCCAATCCGACCTTCTACCGCCGCATCGCCCTTACAACTGCCCCATCGATTTGGTTCCTGGCGCGACTCTCCCTAAATCCAAGTCTTACCCTCTCTCTGTACCAGAGACCACAGCCATGGCGGACTATATTCAGGAGAATCTCCAAAAGGGATACATTCGAGACTCCACATCCCCAGCTGACACAGGTTTTTTTTTCCGAAGAAGAAAGATGGTATGCTTAGACCTGCATTGATTATAGAGGTCTCAACCGCATAACCAACAAAAATCGCTATCTTCTTCCCCTCATCTCTGAGTTATTTGACAGGCTTCAAGGGGCCACCATTTTTTCCAAGCTCGATTTGAGAGGGGTTTACAACCTTATCCACATCCGAGAGGGGGACAAGTGGAAAACCGCCTTCAACACCCGTAGCGGCCACTACGCGTATCTGGTGATGCCCTTTGGCCTTTGCAGAGCCCCGGTCGTCTTTCAGGACTTTATAAATGAGGTCTTCCGCGATGTACTGAACATTTTCATAATCATCTACCTAGATAACATACTCATCTCCTCCAAGACTCTCCAAGACCACGTACTACACACCAGGCTCATTCTCACCCGTCTCCGATTTAACAATCTCTACGCCAAACTGGAGAAGTGCCTCTTTCACCAGACTTCCACAGCCTTCCTTGGCTATATCATCTCTGACCAGGGGTTTAGTATGGACCCCGAAAAGCTGAAAGCCATACTGGAGTGGCCTCAGCCCAAGACGTTAAAGGCTATTCAATGCTTTCTCGGATTCTCGAATTATTATAGGAAGTTTATTCGCAACTTTTCCACTACTGTGACTCCCATCATGGCCCTTACCAAGAAAGGAGCCGACCCCTCCTCCTGGCCGCCCGAATCCACTGCTGCCTTCGAAACCCTCAAGAAAATCTTTGTTTCAGCACCCATCCTCCGCCATCTGGATACCTCTCTCTCTTTCACTCTGGAGGTGGACGCCTCAGACTCTGGAGCAGGTGCAGTGCTCTCCCAAAAAGCTGAGCCCCAAGACAAGCTACATCCATGTGGGTTCTTCTCTAAAAAAAAATCTTCGGCCGAGAGAAATTACGATGTCGGTAACAGGGAACTACTGGCCATCAAGATGGCTCTTCTTGAATGGCGACAACTACTGGAGGGTACCCAGGAACCCATTTACATTCTTACAGATCATAAGAACCTTTTATATATTGAAGGAGCATGACGGCTGGGTCCCGACAGACTCGGTGGGCATTGTTTTTCTCAAGATTCAATTATGTTTTATCTTACATACCTGGTACCAAGATCGTTAAGGCCGATGCTTTATCCCGGCAATTCTTGACAGAAGAGAGGTCAGACGAATCCTCTGAGAACATTCTACCTTCTAAATTTATCATCTCGGCTACCTCATTTGACGTCTTGGACAAGATCATTAAAGCCAAACCTCTAATATTCAATGATGTATTTTGTTGGCTACTGGTTTAAATTGGTGTTGTCTAGTGGTTGTATTAATTAATTGTTGTGTTGGTTAGTTCTTTTAGCTTTTAAATTTATTTTTTGGGCTGGTGGTGTGATTTATTTAATTGTTTGGCTAGGGTTGTGATTTATTTAATTGTTTGGTTGGCTAGTGGTTTTATTGAGGTAATTGATTGATTGGCTATTGCTTTTAATTTTACAATTTGGGTGTTTAGGTGCTTGTTGTATAGGTTTTATTATTGTGTATTTTTGACAGGCTTTTGTCAGGCTTTTGTATTAGGGTGACCATTGACTGCTATAGTAGCTTATGCCCATATTATATGGGTATGATGTACTACTATAAAAATCAATGGGTACAGGGTGGGTATATTAGGTCCGGGGTGGGTGGTTAGGCCTCCCCGGTGGGTAGGGGGCCGGGGGTTAACCCCTTAATTAGTGTAACTGTTATTAACCGCTATGGTGCTTAAGGGGCTAGGGGCCATTAGATTGTATTTATTATGTATGTTTTCTGGCAATGGAGGACATGGCCCTGCAGTATGCTGACGATGACGCCCTTCACATTGGCAGGGGTAAGTAGAACGATTTTTATTTACTTTATTTATGCTGCATGGCTAATGTTGTGTTTAATAATGGGCAAATGAACCATTATCCATATCTTGATAATAGTTATTTTGCCCATTACTGTACTGTATGTGTTTGGTGGTGGTGGTGGGGGGGGAGGTGTATTAATTTAAATGTAGGCCATGTTTATTTTTTTTGAATACAGGAATAGTACTACAGGCCAGCGGAGACCCACGGGGTCAACCTGAGGACCCACGGATGACACAGGGACCACCTGAGAACCCACGGACACCTGCAGGGGGGAACCAGGGGCCCCTAAGCTGTGGGGGCAATGGGGACCCACAGGGACCACCAGAGAGCCTCTGGACACACATGGGAACCACTTTAGGGACCCCAGACAACTGTGGGGGCCATCTGAGGACCCACGGATGCCAACGGGGACCACCTGAGGACCCACGGACACCTGTGGGAGGAACCAGGGGCCCCAAAGTTGCGGGGGCCCCAGGGACCTGCTGGGACCAACCGAGGGCCCCCAGACACCCGTTGGGATGACCCGGGGCCCCCAGCACCCACAGGGATGACCCGTGTACCCCATTGGGGCCCACGGACACCCGCTTGGACCACCTGGAGGCCCATGGAGCCTAGCGGGTCAACTCGAGAGCCCGCAGACACCCGTGGGAACCCCCTGGGGTGCACTGAGGGGCCTGCAGACACCTCTGGGGACCACCCAGAGACCCCCGCCGGCTTGTGGTTTTATTCCTGTGTCTATAAAAATACATATTGGTTTTATGTGGGGGCACAGGGGGTGGGTTGTGTGTTGGTGCTTACTACATATTTTAATTTAAATTTATGACTAGTGTAGATGAGCAGGGGGTCTCAGGAGCAGAACAGTGTTGGTTTCAGGCCCGCGGACTTTCTGCTTCCCGAGGTACAGGTCCCGTTATTGGGTGCCGGTATCTCCTATGCATGGAAATGTCCCGATCACATGACACGAGACATTACCATGCATATTAGATACCGGCACCCCATAACAGGGCCTGTATCTCGGGAAGTTGGGTGTCCCTGGACCTGAAATCAATACATTCAGCTCCGGAGACCCCCTGCTAAATTACTGTAATGTTTAAAATTAAATAAAACCCCTGCGATCGCCTGTGAGAGGCGCCCAGTTAGAGTGATTGATTCAGCCCTCTTACAGCGCATCTCTTACAGACAGCCAGACCCCGGTAGGACTCACACAGCAGGGTCTCCTGCTGTGTTAATCCGATGGGCCATTATGTCTGTAACGGAACATCTCGCTACACCACGCGGCATAACCCAACATTTACACAGGTAAAAGTTTGAATAACGGCCGCTGCATCTGTAGCATTGGCCTTCCCTGTCTTTTGTTAAATGAAGAAATATCCTAAGGAAATCTAGAAAGTACAATGAAATAACTATAACATGAGTTGAGGGAAGAGGGCAGCTTTGCCTGAAAAAAATATATGCAGCATTAGCAAAGCGATTGTTACAGAATGTAAGACAAAATATAAAAGAACACAGGGGCATAAAGAAACAGGGACATAGAGAAAGGGTTACTTTTGAGCCATATGCAGTATATTTTTGTGCCCAAACCTGAAACTAAACCTATTATTATCCGTCACTTCCATAAAGAATGACTATAATTACCTATGCTCATAGGACAAAAAGTATATGTTATCGCATAATTTTAATTATACAGTTATAATTATAGTCTAGTGATATTATCAGTACAATGTCATATTGCAACTGTAAATTCATTGTATTATAAAATTTCTTTATAAGATCTGATTCATTCTGAATGGTATTGTATTGTAGAAGGAGCATCAAACCAAGATTCAACATGAAACTATTAAAACTCCTATGATGCTAGTGTATTAAAATTTTATTTTTAGAGATAGACATCCTTAAACTAAAAAGTAACTTTGGGACTACAGCTTTGAATGATAAAAAGTGACAATATTCTTAGGCCCAGATACATCCAGCTGTGGTAACCTAAAAATGCGGTTTTATTGCCGTAACTCCCTCTTTTTAGCCCTCGGACTAGGGTGACCAGATTTTGAAAATGAAAAACCGGGACACATTAACCGGGACACATTTTTTTTTTACATAACAGTTTTTTTTTTGTAGTACACTTATACTTTACTACCATTAGTCCTTGTTACATAGTTACGTGTGTGTGTGTCGGATGACCTCACTAATCGAAAAAAAAGAATGATTCTGAACCCATTAACCAGTGTCAGGATGCCCCCTCTACACAATTTCTAAAGCAGCAATCCCGCTTGGGATCTTACCTGATCCGCAGTCCCTCAAGGTACTATACTGGAGGGGAGGTGTTCCCTACCTGATACACACACACACACACACACACACACCAACTGACACTCACATAACCACCCACTGACACACACACACCCACGACTCACACACCCACCCACTGATAAACACACACACACACACTGATACACACACTGATACACACACACATCCACTGATACACACTGATACACACACACACACATCCACTGATACACACACACACATCCACTGATACACACACACACACACACACACACACACACACACACACACTGATACACACACACACACCAACCCACTGATACACACACACCCACCCACTGATACACCCACCCACACCCACCCACTGATACACACACACCCACCCACTGGTACACACACACCCACCCACTGATACACACACCCACACCCACACACTGATACACATACACACACCTACCCACTGATACACACACACCCACTGATACACACCCACCCACCGATACACACACACACACACACACACCCACTGATACACCCACACCCACCCACTGATACACACACACACACACCCATTGACACTCACATACCCACCCACTGACACCCACATACACACCCACTGACACACCCACCCACTGATAAACACACACACACACACACACACACACTGATACACACACACTGATACACACACACATCCACTGATACACACTGATACACACACACATCCACTGATACACACACACACACATCCACTGATACACACACACACACCTATACACACATATACACACACATACACACTGATACACCCCGCCTCCCCCTGCACCGCCAGCCAGCGACGGAAGTCACTGCTCTCCGAGCCCGTGGACGGGATGGGGGGAGAACTCACCCGCCAGACCTGGCTCCACTCTCTCCCACCTATCGGGGATAAGGCCGCGCGCCTGGGAAGAAGCAGGAAGTTCCCCAACAGCAACCCGCACTGTCCCCTCCAGCCATCCGTGCTCCTGCCAACCCTGCTCCCCCCCGCACCTACCTCTCGCCTGGGCAGCAGCAGCAGGGAATGGAGGCAGAGGGGCGGAAAGCGCCAAACAGCCAACGGCTGTCTCCGCGCGGGCCGCAGGGATCGGGGGAGGAAGCGGAGAAAGCCCCGGCATCCTCCAGCCAATCACCTGCAGCCCGGCATATTAGAAGCATAAATTCAAAAAAATACTCACCGGCCGGGCTGCTGCATCCTCACCGCCACCGCATCTACAGTACAAAACAAACGGGACCAGGGAGAAAAACCGGGACATTGCTGGGACGGACTTTCAGCCAGGACAGCACAGAAATAAAACGGTACTGTCCCGGCCAAACCGGGACGCCTGGTCACCCTACCTCGGACTTATTACTGTTACTGAGGTTGGGGCCTGAATCCCTATCGATAACTTAATGGGCCGTGCACTACGGTCAGACGGCAGGAAGAATGCACACAGTATACAGATGGTACATCGGGTTTACTGTACACTTATTAACTAGGCAACCTGTGATCCTCAGCAGAGAATCCCCACATACAACATACAGCAATAATACAATTCCCAATAACACTGTGAAGGTGTAAGTACATGTCGGTAGTGCTTTAGCCACTCAATCCTGAGTATATTGGCTTTTGTGAAGGTGACGGTACAGTGGGAGCTCTTTTGTGTACTAACTGTTGCAGGCCTGTACTTTGAAAAGGGTGCTTAGATACCGCTGTGCTGTGTAGGGTCCCATTCAATGGTGCTTGCTCTCTTGATCACATCCTGGCTGTAACCTGCTCTCCTGCTGCCATGTGCACACGTAAACACTCTGAAATTCTTGACTGAACCGATAGCACTCAGGTCTGTGCAGCTCTATTATCAACATAGCCGCCCCCATTTTAAAGTCCCTCTTAGTCCTTTCTCTTCCACAGTCATTATTATTAGCTGATCTCATGTCCATTACAGTGACATGTCCAGAGCACATTAGAGAGGAACCTGCAAGGGGGCAGTGTGAGTGTGGGAAACTCATTACACAGGTGGTTACATTCCCAAAAAAAAAAGTGCTGTATTTTTGGTGGTGCACATTGATGTATTGCACAAAAAATAAAGCACTTTTTTTTTTAATCAGATCGGTTAAAAATATCGGTATTGGTAAAAATGGACCTATTATCATATTTTTTGTCAAAATATGCTATCAGACAAATTTCGATATTAATCGGAATCGGATGAAAGGCAGAAAAACGCAAATAATTTATCACCTACTCCATGCCGGCGTTACAGCCGCGGCCCCTTTTATTCTCCAACATCTCCGAATTTTTTCCGAATGCCACGCGCTTCACCGCACTTCACCGCGTTCATGCCGCATTCACGCCGAGACAGCGCTAATAAAATGCATTAGGAAAAGGCAGCCGCGGCTAAAATACCGAAACGTACTGCATCAAATACTGCATCTGCCCGCGGTTTTCAGAGTTGCGCCGATACGGCCGCACTAGGATAAAGGCGGCCGCCACTGTAGCCCTATCTTTTCTATGTAGTTATAATTGTCCATATATTGTCCATATATTGTATTTTTGGTGGTGCACATTTATTTATTTATTTATTTATAAAATATTTTACCAGGAAGTAATACATTGAGAGTTATCTCTCGTTTTCAAGTATGTCCTGTGCACAGAGTAAAACAAATAATACATGGTTACAAGTACAGTTACATAAATGAACAGGGTATACATTATATACAAGACATTGCGTGCACAGTTAAAGAAAATATATATTATGAGCGTATGAAACAGTTACAGACCAGGTTAAAATGTGAGTCAGCCTTAGATTTGAAAGAACTTAAGCTGGTGGTGGATGTGAGAGTCTCTGGTAGGTTGTTCCAGTTTTGGGTGCACGGTAGGAGAAGGAGGAACGTCCGGATACTTTGTTGAGCCTTGGGACCATGAACAGTCTTTTGGAGTCTGATCTCAGGTGATAAGTGCTGCAAGTGGTAGGGGTGAGGAGCTTGTTCAGGTTGCTGGGTAGCTTGCCCATGAAGAATTTAAAGGCAAGACAGGAATGGTGAACTTTGCGCCTAGACTATAGTGTTGACCAGTCTAGTTCTTTGAGCATTTCGCAGTGATGTGTGTTGTAGTTGCATTGGAGAACAAAACGACAAATTTAATTGTAGAGGGTGTCAAGTTTGCTAAGGTGGGTTTGAGGTGCTGAGCCATATACTATGTCTCCATAGTCAATAATTGGCATTAGCATCTGCTGTGCGATACGCTTTCTGACCAGGAGACTTAGGGAGGATTTGTTCCTGTAAAGTACCCCTAGTTTGGCATAGGTCTTGGTTGTCAGGGTATCAATGTGCATCCCGAATGTTAAGTGGGAGTCAAACCATAAGCCCAGGTATTTAAAACTAGTGACAGGTGTTAGGGTGGTGTTAGCGTTGGTTCTAATCAGGAGCTCAGTCACTGGAAGCTTTACAAATTTAGTCTTGGTCCCAAATACCATTGTTACAGTCTTATCAGTGTTTAAAAACAATTTGTTTTGGGAAATCCAGTTTTCGAGTCTCAAAAAGTCAGACTGAAGTATGTGTTGAAGGTCAGAGAGGCTATGACTGTGTGCATATAGGATTGTGTCATCTGCATACATTTGTATTGAGGCTTCCTTATAAGCTGTGATGTATTGCACGAAAAATAAAGCACTTTTTTAAATCAGATCGGTTAAAAATATCGGTATCGGTAAAAATGGACATATTAGCATATTTTTTGTCAAAATATGCTATCAGACAAATTTCAATATTAATCGGAATCGGAAGAAAGGCAAAAAAAACGCAAATAATTTATCACCTACTCCATGCCGGCGTTACAGCCGCGGCCCCTTTTATTCTCCAACATCTCCGAATTTTTTCGGGAATTTTTTCCGAGTGCCATGCGCTTCACCGCACTTCACTGCGTTCATGCCGCATTCATGCCGAGACAGCGCTAATAAAATGCAATAGGAAAAGGCAGCCGCGGCTAAAATACCGGAACATACTGCATCAAATACTGCATCTGCCCGCGGTTTTCAGAGTTGCGCCGATACGGCCGCACTAGGATAAAGGCGGCCGCCACTGTAGCCCTATCTTTTCTATGTGTATATAATTGTCCATATATTGTCCATTATATACATAGGCAAGATAAGCTACCACACTTAAATAGATGATAAAATATTTCTTTAAAACTATTTCAGTCAATATAAACCCCTTAGTAGCCTACAGGTCAACTAGTCATAGGTTTCCATGACTAGCGGACAACAAAGTGTTACAAAGGGATTAATATAAACATTAAACTACACTACCTATCCCCTTGGTTTCCTTAGTTGCTGGTAAAGCATTGCCATGCACAGTTTTACTAACCGTTAAGGGGAGGCCTTACCACCCCACCAGTGGAATAATCCTTTCCCAATAGTCTTAGTAGCCAAATGTGGGTAATAGAACTTTTGCCCCTTGAAAAGCATAGAAAAATACAGTCAATAAAAAAATACATTCCAATAAATAATAACATAATAAAAACGTAGCCATTAAATGAATTGATTGTCACTGTGGCTACCTTGGTCCTCAAGTACCATTGATCCAGTTTTGTCTGTATTTAAAAACAGTATGTTTTAAGAAATTCGGTATTCAATTCTTGAAAAGTTAGATTGAGTATGTGTCCAAGGTCAGTGAGGCTATTGCTGTGTGCATGTCAACCACATAGATGTGAAATTTAAGCTGCTTTACAAGCTGTTACTAGATCATTAATGAAGACTGAAAAGGGTAGGGGTTCCAGAACAAAGCCTTGTGGGAACTCACAGGTGATATCAATGGGGTTGGAGTTAGAATCTGAGATAGATAACATGATCACAGTATCAAAAGCCTTTGCAAAATCTAGAAATATTGAACCAGTTAGTTGTCCCAGTTCCATTCAACACTGAAGTCATTAAAAACTTGTAAGAGGGTAGTTACCATTGAGTGGTTTGGGTGAAAGCCAGATTGGAATTGGCTAAGGAAATTTGTCTTGGTATAGTAATCACTTAATTGGGAGTGGAGTAATGGACACATTTTTCCATGACTTTGGATAGAATTGGTAGAAGAGAGATTGGGCTGTAGTTGGAGACACTGTTTTTGTCCTAGCTTTTGAAGACTGTGACAACTCTAGCAGTTGTCCAGGTCTGTGGGATATGGCCTGAAGACAAAATAGAGTTGATTAAGCAGGCAAGGGGCATTGCAATGGCTGGGGCACCAAGTCATGGGAACATTGATTTCAGTAGGTCAGGCCCACATTGGCTGTTAAGCTTTAATTTTAAGAGCGCCTGTATAATCTCTTCAGATACTGCTTGGCACAAATTTAAAATTGTAAGCACTATTGGGTGGGGCTGGGGCTATAGGCGTCCTCCCAGGTAGAGCTTCATGATTGTAGTTAGGCTTGCGCTTTGATAATAGGGAAGTAGCACACCCCACAAAGCATTCATTTAATGAATTTGCAAAATCAGTGTGATTTGTCAGTGAAGTATCATCCGTGTTGATATTAGATGGTTGTTTATGCAAGAAAAAGGAAACTTATCTAATAGTGGCGCTCTATATAAAAATACTAGCTATACATATAATCGTAGTGATAATAATAATCAAAAGGTGATACTTATGCAAACACATAAAACAGGTGCTGCTATGACCCGGTGAGGATTGCTCTGTCAGTCCTCGTGTTGAGAAGTAGGGATGAATCTCCGGGAAGCGCAGGGATATGTGAAAACAAAAATGTATATAGATAGTGCAATATTGCTGTGACAAATTAAATAAATTGGCTGATCTAATGCAGATGTACTCACAAGTGTGAGAAGGTTAAAGGCACGTAAAGGTATCTTTCCCAGAGTATGGATGTCACACTGTATTCAGGAAATCAATCTCAGCCGCATATAGAATCCAAGAGACCTTAGAAAAGAAGACTGGACATAGCGCAGACTGTATACCAAAAATTATAAAAGGTAAGTGAAAGGTATTACACTCACATGATTTCAAAAGTTTAAAAGCATTTCGATCACACGCAGTGGATCTCAGCAGCCGGATAGATGGTGTATCTGGTTCCCCTCCTTCCGTGGCGTGCGTGTCACTGGTTTGCGTTCCAACTGCACAGGAAGTGATGTCATCGGCTTCTAGGAGTTCCGGCCAGTAGTACAGACGTCACTCTACGCGTTTCATCTCATCGAAACGCGTAGAGTGACGTCTGTACTACTGGCCGGAACCCCTAGAAGCCGATGACATCACTTCCTGTGCAGTTGGAACGCAAACCAGTGACACGCACGCCACGGAAGGAGGGGAACCAGATACACCATCTATCCGGCTGCTGAGATCCACTGCGTGTGATCGAAATGCTTTTAAACTTTTGAAATCATGTGAGTGTAATACCTTTCACTTACTTTTTATAATTTTTGGTATACAGTCTGCGCTATGTCCAGTCTTCTTTTCTAAGGTCTCTTGGATTCTATATGGGGCTGAGATTGATTTCCTGAATACAGTGTGACATCCATACTCTGGGAAAGATACCTTTACGTGCCTTTAACCTTCTCACACTTGTGAGTACATCTGCATTAGATCAGCCAATTTATTTAATTTGTCACAGCAATATTGCACTATCTATATACATTTTTGTTTTCACATATCCCTGCGCTTCCCGGAGATTCATCCCTTGTTTATGCAAGAAGGCTGAATATATTGCTGATGACTTTCCAGAAGTTTGCTGGGTTACAAAAAACATAAATATGTAGAGTAATACTAAATGTCCAGAACTCAATAGTTATATTATTACAAATTACTGTCATAAAAAATGGTATCTGTTATAAGTATGAAGAATTTCCCAAATTCTAAATTAGTATGAAGGTACCTAGACATCCAAGACAAGGTTTGCAGACCCTAAAGCTAAACAGTATTATACTAATAATTAGATACCATTTTTTATGACAGTAATTTGTAATAATATAACTATTGAGTTCTGGACATTTAGTATTACTCTACATATTTATGTTTTTTGTAACTTCTCTTTTTTTTGTGTGTATTTTTTGCACTTTAGTATTGCTGTTTACTTTTACCAACAATAATTAAGTATGCCATTTACGTTTTTGTATGAATTTTTCAAAGGTCCCCTTTTTCATTTTTTCCTATTCACTTTTTGCTATTTTGTTATTTCTATTTATTTCAGCGCTATGTGCATCTTTAGTTTTAATAATCAGATCCCAGACCTACAGTATATGGGTGTTAAAATTTTCCTTATAAATTTCCTGGCTGTCCTCTGTGGGTCTTTCTTTTGCCTGCAACCGTTCGTGGTATGTTTATAGGGTTGCCATGACTACCTCACGTAATTGCGTGATGACATCACACGCTTTACTCTATGATCCTTACACGGGACTCGGCAGGAGGGAATAGCTGCCTTCAGTTTTCTCCCACCTCCTCGTGTGTAGCCGCTTTGAGTATTGTTTATTGGTAGTCATGACTACCAGACGTCATGACGAGTATTGCGTCATGACGTCATACACGTCAAAGTAGGATTTACATATGGGAGTACTCAGTTAGTACCACCTGACAGTCCTGGACCTATTAGAAATCTGTATTGGTATTTTAAACACCAGTTTATGATCATGCTTCATGAACTCATTATTTAGTTACAGCTGCAAGCATTTTGAGTGTGTTTTGGCGCAAATTCAGTTAATACATTTTTGCCTATACATACTAGCTCACTTCTCCCCTCACCACTCACCGAAGAAGACCGTTTTAAGTCGAAACGCGTTGGAGTGGGAGTCTGTGGAGGGGGACCCCTACCTTTATCCTGACTAAGAGTATCTGGTCAGTTTTTGCCTGACCTTTAACACCCATGCTTCAAATGGTGATGTATTAACATCCTTGACACTTTAATACCTGTGCAACCACTGTTACCATTTTTTGCATTTACCATTTTACCACAAACAGTTATTTCCGGATGGAATGCGCACAAATCTGCAGTTTGTGCTTATGATTTACATGCATGCCTGACTCAGAGCTGCTTATGTTTGTTTGAATAATCTGGTGTGTTACTTGTTTCAAATATGTGCCTTTGCCTCTAGGTAGATTTATCTGGTAGATGTGAGTCCCCCTCCTCTTTAAACTTTCTCCCCAGATTTTAATTTAGAATAATAAATTATTTTGAAATCATTTCTATGGTATGCCCGTGTGCTTCTTTATAAGGTTGCTTTTTTCGTTGTTTTATATATATATATATATATAGTATTGTATTTGGGATTTTAAATGTATTGGTATTTTAAAATATGTATTGTTTTTCAAATATATATTTATTGGGTGGTTTCATATGTATTGGAGGGTTCAAACAGTATGTATTGAGTGGGGTTTAATATATATTGAACTTTTTTTTTATATATGTATTTTTTTTAATATATATATATATATATATATATATATATATATATATGTATATATATGAAAAGGGGAAGGGAAGGGTGGGGGGGGAAGAAACACACTCACAAGAGTAAAATGTTAAAAAGGCAATTTGTGATTATATCACCACCATCCGGTTCTGTGCTGCAGAATGTCCGTCTTTGTATGCTCCCTCAGGGCTGCCTGTGGAAGTCACAGCTCGCCGGATGCCAGGGGTGCCGTTTGCTGACTGGATTCAGTCCACCGGAGTCCAAGGACTTGCCTCTCCACTAAGAATGGCCACCGTATGAGTCCCACGCTGGATGTGGCCTCGTGCGCGTGCGCAGCGTCGTAGTGACGTAATCGCGCTATCAGAGTCCCTGACGCGTTTCGTCACCGCTGGGCGACTTTCTCAAAGGGCTGATAGTGAATGAAATGGAGTCCTGTGTATTTATAGCCAGTCCGTCGCTTAGCAACCCAAAATGAAATAATTGTTTAACCCATGATATGCTGGTAAAGCTGGGCGTAACTATGTATACTACACAATATATGAAGATGTAGCCAGGTCCCCTGCAGTATTACCTTCTCCTCTGTATTGCGAGCGAGCAGCACTTAAGGTTGCAGCTTGTATCGCGATGTATGGTTCCGCCGGTTCGCGGAGCAGGGCGCCGCCATTGTTAGGGGCGTTGCGCATGCGTGAGAAGCAGGAGTACTCCAGGATTACAGGGAGCTCGCGCCTGCGCAGTCACGGTCCTGAAAGCCCGTGAAGGAGTAGCCAATAGGGACGGAGGATCTCTGTTGGTACCCGGAGATATATTCCGCGCGCAGGAACTACGTAGTCAGTTGGGGACTGGAGCGGCAAGGGGTAAGAGGTAGGGTGCTGGAGTCCGTGCCTCCGAGCACTAGGCCAGTATTCCCCTAGGCCCCAGACAGCCCTGAGCCACGCTAGCGGAGTGTGATAGGGACCGGCCGAAGTTAGGGACCTGCCCTTAGCTATAAGCTAGTAAGGAACGCAGCGGACGCTGTTTCTTCTACCAGGAGGTTTGAGCCTACACTGGGTCCTAAAGGGACCGATAGACTATTGCGTATGGAGTGACTGCAACCGGGTGACCATTAAGTACAGACGACTGAAGAAGCGGTGATATTATCCACGCTGGAATTCACCTCAGCCTTGGAGTCCACCTCGTGATCCCTTACAGATAGCAGTACCCGCGGCAGGAGCCCGGGCAGGTAACATCACAATACACGTGCACCAACCAGGCCTACCCTTGACATAGTGACTGCGCAGTCACACACAATACATCTATGCTGGTCTAGGTATTGGGAGTGCAAGACATTGGGTGGGACTCACTGGACTTGAGGGTGGGATTATTGTGTGGGGTCAGTGGCGTCCGCCGTGGCGCCTTTGGTGTGGACACCCACTGTGGTGCCCGTTATATGTTAATCGGGATATACCTTGAGTTGGGTTACCTCGGAAGAGGAACCCCTGTTATTACCTGTTTGACGTCCATTGCTAATTGATTAGTAAAGAAGTATTCGTTCTCGTATAGTACTGTATGAGTATTTGTTGTCCTGCGAGGAACCACTCCCCCTCTGGTGGGAGCCATCGCAGGTGGAGGCGCTGCATCTGTGTAAGTGATATCCTTAGTGTTGCCCCAGGTTCCCGTGGCGGAGACTCAGTCCTCCTGCTAGCTAACAGGTGATGCACCACATATGAGTAACAATATATATTCCTACACCCACACAGTAGAATCTGCGATTGGGGTGGGGAAAATACCCGTTACATTTGGAGGCGCTGCTGAGATCCTTAAACCTGGGGTGCCCTATTCATACGTTCTAGAATGTCTACCGAATTCCCGTGCCTGTCGCGCTCAAACATATATGAGTGGGCTACGAGGTTGGAATTACCACCCGCGCACACTTTAGCGGTATGCGGCGTCCCTATAGACATCCCATCTGTGGCCATCCGCGTGGCCCTGCGCCAACATTTTCATCTCCGGGGTAAAAACGCCCTAGCCTTAGTGGATCAATGCCCAGAAACCAAAGGGCGCCATTCAGTGTTAGTAGACCTTGGACAAGATGTGAATGATGAACAAGGACCATCGAGTGTATGGTTTGACGATCCGGCCGAGTCGAGTTGCGCAATAGTATGCCCCACGCGGCCTATCAAGTCAGAACTTGACAGCCCTCGCACGAACTTAGAGGAGGCGGATATGTGCGCCTCGTCTTTTACCCCTGAGAGTTATTGCGAGTCTATAGTAGGCACAGTTGCCGACCACAGCCCACCGCTCAGTATCGCCCCGCTCCCGACTAGCGAAAGAAGTGAGATTCAAATGTTAGCTCAAAGTATTGCCGAATTGGGAGGAGCCAGGGCTGACGCATCGAAGCAACAACAGTACCGTAAATTGAAGACCTTCTCAGGCACTAAACCGACCCCCACGGGCGAGGAAGCATTCGACGTCTGGATAGAATATACCTCACAGGTGGTGGAAGAATGGACATGTCCTGAGTTAGTCAAACGCCAACGTATAATGGAGTGTCTACGGGCCCCCGCTTCCATCACCATACTACTGGCTAAAGATCAACATGTCGACATTACTGCTCAGAAAATGTTGGAGACACTCGAGCGTGCCTACGGGCGGACTGAGGATGAAGGCCAACTGATGCTGAGGTACCTCAATCTTCGCCAGACGCCGGGGGAGGAGCTGTCTGTCAATCTCCACCGAATTAGGCTAGTTTTATGGGATATGCGGAAACGAGACCAAATCAAGTCCACGCAGGTGGATGAGTATTGTTGGAATCAATTCCAGAAAGGAGCCCTGCCCGACAACCCTAACGCCCTCCTGGTCAAATGCTCTCTGATGCGGAACGAACCTCCTAGCTGGGAAGCTCTAGTGGGTGAGATCAACAAGCATGAAGCCTACGGCCGGCTGCATCCTTCCGCCAAGAGTAAGGAGCTCACCCCCTGTGACCCGCCTAAAGCCAC
Organism: Ascaphus truei; assembly: GCF_040206685.1. Taxonomy (NCBI): domain Eukaryota; kingdom Metazoa; phylum Chordata; class Amphibia; order Anura; family Ascaphidae; genus Ascaphus; species Ascaphus truei. The sequence goes on from NC_134488.1 coordinate 94,724,092, forward strand.
GGGGGCCAAAGCCAAAAATCCTGCGCCTCCCGAAGAAGAAGTCGCCCCCAAGGGTGCGGTCCCCAAAGCTAGGGCGAATCGAAATTCCCCACCCCCATACCGTGGCCATCCAGAATCCAGGGACCGTTTTTGTTACACCTGTGGCAAAAAGGGCCACCTCACTCGGACCTGCCCCGAACGGGAGGAGTTTCCCGAAGACAAAGCTTCCACTCGACCAAACCCAGCTAGGACGATGGTATGCCAAGCGCGAGCCGCCGAACCTGACGGGGACCACTTCCCAGGGAACCCCTCAGCCCCGGCCGACACCGAAACCCAGACGGACCCCTCCAACCGAGGGCCATACGGCCAAGTAGGCCCGGCAGCCATTGTACCCATCTTAGTAGAAGGGATCTACGCCTCGGCCCTACTGGATACGGGCTCCCAAGTGACCATCATCTATCATCCGTTCTATGCCCAACACCTCCGGCACTGTACCCTGCGTCCGGCCAAACACATGACTGTACGAGGGCTAAGCAATGAGGACTACCCCATCACTGGGATTGTACAGGTGCAGGTGGAAATACTCCAGCTGAACACCGGGAAACGACATCCCATGCGCTTAGCGGCTTTGGTATGCCCAGAACCCCAAGGTCCATACAAGTACCCGATCATTCTATTCACTAACGCGGATATAGTACAAGAAGTGTTCCGGCAGTACCTACACTGGCGACACACTTTATTCGAGCTCGGCTAGTCCCACGAATTTGGGTATACCCGGGTGTATTGAGGTTTGTGACAGTTTTCTGCCCGAGTGCATTGAGGTATTTTCCAGGCAGGGATTCAAGCATTTTATTCCCGCTGGCTGCAATACTGCACAGTATATATATACTGCATTACAATTCATGAATTTATGCCATCTGGTAGACACGCGAAGCATTGCAGCCTATTAAATCCTGATCATTATCATTTAACAGATCAGCCGCCCGTCAGCCAGGCATGAACCCAGGCTGGGAAGGCAAACGCAACGGGGCTTGTCAGAGGTGAGGAGCGGCGCATTCCAGGTATCTGCCAGGTACATACTGGGTATTTGCTCGAATAAAGTGTGTCGGTGCAGTAAAAGAGACTAATGAATTACCCTTAGCCACCGCTCTTCTAGATCCAGTGCTACGAGACGAGTGCCAACGGATCTATGCCTTGGAACAACATGAGGACCTATACAATCGTCAAGCTGGGCTGACAACCATATTACTGGGGGGAGTACGAAGGCTGCCCGTCTGGTGTTGCTACCCGGACCGGAAGGGTGAGGATCAGCTGTTCTCGCTGGAAAGTACCCCTGAGGACGAAGTCCGGAAAGGATACAAGATACTCCCGGAGGTGAGGGAATGGACCACTAAGATTCCCCGCCGAACCCACGTATACGTGCAGAATGTCTCTCCCTTCCCGATGAAGTTGGATGTCGGACAGAAGTTGGGGAGTATATATCCGGTCAGCCCTGTCATGGGCCCCCCAGAGGTGAAGGCGGTGGTAGCGGACGGACGGCCCGTTGAAATGAAATTCAATTTCGGTGAGTCGATGTTATCCCCCCAGTGGAAAGACCAACTGGTCGCGCAGTTGACCCGACGACAACATGTGTTCTCTACAAGTGAGATGGATGTGGGGTGTAGCCGCAGTTCCCAACATACCATCAGACTGAGCGATTCCACCCCGTTTCGAGAACGATCGCGCCTCCTCGCTCCACGAGATATAGACGACGTGAGGAATGTTCTCCATGATATGGAAGATTCCGGGATCTTGGTAGAATCTCGGGGCCCATACTCGTCCCCCATCGTGGTGGTGCGAAAGAAAAATGGAACCGTACGACTATGTATCGATTATCGAACACTGAACAACCGCACGATTCCGGATCAGTACACCCTCCCGCGTATCGAAGAGCTACTAAACGCGCTAAACGGGAGTCAGTTTTTCAGTGTGCTCGATCTCCGATCCGGGTACTACCAGGTTCCTATGAGCGCGGAGGATCAAGAAAAAACGGCTTTCGTCTGTCCCTTAGGATTCTATCAATTCACCCGTATGCCCCAAGGTATATGTGGGGCGCCAGCCACGTTTCAAAGACTGATGGAGAAGACCATCGGGGACATGGTGCCGAGGGAATGTCTGGTTTACCTGGATGACATTATCGTCTTCGGAGAGAACCTTAGAGGAACACGAAGAACGGTTACTCAAGGTAATCGACCGTCTGGGGGACGAAGGTTTGAAATTGTCTCTCGACAAATGCCGTTTTTGCCACACATCGGTGACCTACGTGGGGCACATAGTGTCCGCCAAGGGAATCGCTACTGATCCTGCCAAGATAGAAGCCGTAGTAACTTGGCCGCGCCCTGAGAACGTCACAGAGCTGCGGTCCTTCCTAGGCTTCTGCGGATATTACCGCCGCTTTGTGGAAGGATACTCAAGCAAGGCTAAGCCCCTGAACAGCCTGTTAAAAATATATCCCTCAGCAACTGGGAAGAAAGCTGCCTCAGCTAGTCAACCGTTCGGGGACCAATGGACATCGGAGTGTGAACAAGCCTTCATGAACCTAAAGAAATGCCTGACCGAGGCGCCTGTGCTTGCCTATGCGGACCCAGAGCAGCCCTACGTCCTGCACGTGGATGCCAGTTTGAATGGACTGGGCGCCATCCTGCACCAGAAACATCCTGAAGGTCTGCGGCCTGTGGCTTATGTCAGTCATAGCTTGACCCCCAGCGAGCAGAGATACCCTGTCCACAAGTTGGAATTTCTGGCTCTCAAGTGGGCTATTACCGAGAAGTTGCATGATTACCTGTACGGGGTTGCTTTCGAAGTAAGGACCGATAACAACCCCCTTACTTATGTCAACACCTCAGCAAAACTGGACGCTGCCGGCCACCGTTGGTTGGCCGCCTTGAACAGTTATACCTTCTCTATGAAGTACTGCACCGACACACTTTATTCGAGCAAATACCCGGTATGTACCTGGCAGATACCTGGAATGCGCCACTCCTAACCTCTGACAAGCCCCGTTGCATTTGCCTTCCCAGCCTGGGTTCATGCCTGGCTGATGGGCGGCTGATCTGTTAAATGATAATGATTAGGATTTAATAGGCTGCAATGCTTTGCGTGTCTACCAGATGGCATAAATTCATGAATTGTAATGCAGTTTATATATATATACTGTGCAGTATTGCAGCCAGCGGGAATAAAATGCTTCAATCCCTGCTTGGAAAATAACTCAATGTACTCGGGCAGAAAACAGTCACAAACCTCAATACACCCGGGTATACCCGAATTCGTGGCACTAGCCAAGCTCGAATAAAGTGTGTCGCCAGTGTACAAGCCAGGACCCTTTTATGTCGGGGCGGACGCCCTTTCCCGAAGACCCCGACTAAGTGCTATCCCTGATGACGAGGAATGGGAAGAACTGCCTGGGCCAGCAGTGCGGGCCATGTGCAGCATGGCCGCTATAATCGACGATCAAGTGGCATTCTCAGAATTGAGAGTAGTCGATTCATTGGGATGTCGGTCGCAGGCTGTCCCCGACGCTTACTGTGATCCCAAGGGGATGAATATCACGCCTGACAAGGTACTACGGTGGAAGGATCTAGTAGATTATCAAGTGCGAGACCCTCTTGTTGGTATCATCCGAAGGGCCGTAATGAAGAAGAATCCGGCTCTGCTCAAGTGTGCTCCCAAAAACTTGGTAGCCCTCCTCATGCGGGAGTGGGATCACTTCACAATAGACAATTGCTTACTATACCGGGTGGTACAATACCACAACCACCCGGACAGAAGACAACTGGTCCTTCCCAGGAACCTACAATTTCTAGTGCTAAAGGCTCTACATGATGATCATGGACACCTGGGTACCGACAAGACCTTTGGGCTGGTCCGAGATCGGTTCTTTTGGCCTAAAATGAGAGAGGCCGTTGAGCGTCATTGTCACCGATGTCCCCGGTGTGTACAGCGGAAAACCTGCCCACCCGAGCGGCCCCCATGGGTCATCTGCAGAGTTCGGGGCCCATGGACCTTGTGTGTATGGACTTCCTGTGCATTGAACCGGATAGCCGGGGGATATGCAATGTGCTTGTTATCACCGACCACTACACACGTTATGCTCAAGCCTTCCCTACTAAAGACCAAAAAGCCATCACCGTGGCGAAGATATTATGGGAAAAATACTTTGTGCATTACGGTCTTCCCAACCGCCTTCACTCTGACCAAGGGCGGGACTTCGAGAGTACTTTGATCAAGGAACTGCTACGCATGTTAAACATTGCCAAATCTCGAACGACCCCATACCACCCTGAAGGAGATGCCCTACCAGAGCGGTTTAACCGGACATTGTTAGATATGCTCGGAACTCTACAGAGCGCCCAGAAATCAGAATGGAGCCGACATGTAGAGACCTTGGTACACGCGTATAATTGTACCCGACATGAGTCAACTGGGTTCTCCCCTTATTTCCTGATGTTTGGGAGAGAAGCCCGCTTACCAGTGGATGTGCGTCTTAGAATCTCCACGGATGGGATACATAATGCCACTCATTTCAAATATGTGCGACGACTCAAAGACAGCTTGCAGCAGGCATATCAGCAGGCAGAGAAATCCACCGCTAAGCTAAATGCTGACAATAAGAGGCGATATGACCATAAAGTCCGATATCGGGAACTCCTGCCAGGAGATGCTGTGTTGCTTCGGAACTTAGGCGTCCCCGGAAAACATAAGTTGGCCGACCGTTGGAGAGACGGAGTGTATGAGATAGAATCCCAAATGCCTGGCCTCCCGGTCTATCGTATCAGAGACACCAACGGCCGGGTAAAGGTATGGCACCGCAATCACCTTCTTCCCATTCCGCAAGTGGAAGAGGAAGAGATCGAGATATTGGCCACACCGCTCAATGGTGAGCCTGATTTACCAGAGCAGGGTCAAGAGACTGTCCTTAATGAGACCCCCTTTGACATTACGGAAGATCCATTGGAAGGGCCCTCTCAAAGGGACCACTCCACAGGAGGGGCATCTCCCGAAGGAGCGACGGGTAAAGGGCCCTGTAGGCCAACGCCTACTGAGGTGGCACCAACAGGCCAACCTTTGGATCCCCAGAGCCCGAGCTTTGTTCCTAATAGAGACAATTCAGAGACATTTCTCCCCTCAAGGGAAGAGGCTGAGCCTCAGGACGGTTTTTATTTCTCCCCAGAGGGAGTTGCTGAAGAACCGCTCAGACGGAGCCAAAGAAACAGGTACCCTCCAACGCGGGTAGCCTATGATCAGATGGGGGCACCCCACTATGAGACTCAGCAATGTCCTCGGAGCAGGCTCCGATCTGTGCTGGTGCTGTTCACAGAGTTGTGTAATATTGTCTAGAGTTATGCATGTGCTAAGTTGTATCTCCAATGCATTTTTCATTATATAAATGCTGTATATAGTTATGACATTAGTGTTCCAAGCGAGGGCGTTGGGAATTTTACCGGGGGGAGGATGTAGCCAGGTCCCCTGCAGTATTACCTTCTCCTCTGTATTGCGAGCGAGCAGCACTTAAGGTTGCGGCTGGTATCGCGATGTATGGTTCCGCCGGTTCGCGGAGCAGGGCGCAGCCATTGTTAGGGGCGTTGCGCATGCGCGAGAAGCAGGAGTACTCCAGGATTACAGGGAGTTCGCGCCTGCGCAGTCACGGTCCAGAAAGCCCACGAAGGAGTAGCCAATAGGGACGGAGGATCTCTGTTGGTACCCGGAGATATATTCCGCGCGCAGGAACTACGTAGTCAGTTGGGGACTGGAGCGGCAAGGGGTAAGAGGTAGGGTGCTGGAGTCCGTGGCTCCGAGCACTAGGCCAGTATTCCCCTAGGCCCCAGACAGCCCTGAGCCACGCTAGCGGAGTGTGATAGGGACCGGCCGAAGTTAGGGACCTGCCCTTAGCTATAAGCTAGTAAGGAACGCAGCGGACGCTGTTTCTTCTACCAGGAGGTTTGAGCCTACACTGGGTCCTAAAGGGACCGATAGACTATTGCATACGGAGTGACTGCAACCGGGTGGCCATTAAGTACAGACGACCGAAGAAGCGGTGATATTATCCACACTGGAATTCACCTCAACCTTGGAGTCCACCTCGTGATCCCTTACAGATAGCAGTACCCGCGGCAGGAGCCCAGGCAGGTAACATCACAATACACGTGCACCAACCAGGCCTACCCTTGACATAGTGACTGCGCAGTCACACACAATACATCTATGCTGGTCTAGGTATTGGGAGCGCAAGACATTGGGTGGGACTCACTGGACTTGAGGGTGGGATTATTGTGTGGGGTCAGTGGCGTCCGCCGAGGCGCCTTTGGTGTGGTCACCCACTGTGGTGCCCGTTATAAGTTAATCGGGATATACCTTGAGTTGGGTTACCTCGGAAGAGGAACCCTTGTTATTACCTGTTTGACGTCCATTGCTAATTGATTAGTAAAGAAGTATTCGTTCTCGTATAGTACTGTATGTGTATTTGTTGTCCTGCGAGGAACCACTCCCCTTCTGGTGGGAGCCATCGCAGGTGGAGGCGCTGCATCTGTGTAAGTGATATCCTTAGTGTTGCCCCAGGTTCCCGTGGCGGAGACTCAGTCCTCCTGCTAGCTAACAGGTGATGCACCACATATGAGTAACAATATATATTCCTACACCCACACAGTAGAATCTGCGATTGGGGTGGGGGAAATACCCGTTACAAATACATACAGTTACTTAAATTCATTACTAGTATTATTTAAAATCATTTAAAACAGATTCGAATTCATAATGTGAACCAATTAATTAGATAAAAAAATAGAATTAAAATTAACCCCAGGTGTATACTAAATATAAAATATAAAAGATTATGTAATAAATGATAAATTGAATTAGCTCCAAAACATAAAATACACAGGGGTGGAAATGAATTGAGATCCAATAATCATATGTGAAGCAATAATGCAGTAAGAACTATAAAAACTCATCAATACAATTGATTTGGTGACAAATCACCAAAAAATCTACTCGCCACACAAAAAAATCTACTCGCCACCTAGTACCAAACGTGTGCTGCTTGGGCCAATATTTACTCGCCCGGGGGTTAAATCCACTCGCCCGGGGCGAGCAAATGTATAGGTTTGTCGAACACTGTATATATATATATATATATATATATATATATATATATATATATATATATATATATATATATATATATATATATATATATATATATATATATATACATGTTGATGCGTATCGGATTATTCAACCATCATGAATGAGGTATAAATTTCCCCACACGATCAATCATGTATATATATTCACAGAGACAATATTAAATTTGTAGAAAAGTGATTGTTATCTCAATCAGTACATTGATATATTAGATGATAGCACCAACCTTTGTGTTGCTAATAACCAAAAGGTTGTAGACTCATAGACAGGGAGAGGAGAGAGAAAAACTAACAAGGGCATATTATTGGTAAATGATATTGTTTAAAAATATAATAAATGAAAAGTACTATTGAAAAATACTCATCAAATAAAACTATTAATTCAAATGAAAATGATAAAGATAATTATATAATACAAAAACTGAAAATAAAATTATAATTAAATTAAATATGAGTGAAGTAAAAAAAAAAAAAAAAAAAATGACAAAATGTGTCTATGAATAATGATGGAACAGGGATTATGTATGGGGAAGGGAAAAGGGTTGGGGAAGGAGGGGGGGGGGGGAATGGGCTGATTCCGAGTTTAGTTCTCCCAATAGAGATATTATCTATCAGGTTAGGAATTTTATATATTGTCAAAGTTCTTTTGTAGTGTACTGCATCCAGTGTGGTTGCGGGCAACGTTACATTGGCCGCACCACACGACCTCTCTGCACTCGTTTCCTGGAGCATAGGAGAAGTGTCATAAAGGGAACAATTGCTAATAGTATTTCCCGACACTATAAAGCTATACATAATCAGGACCCTAAATGTATGACGGTGATGGGCCTAGAACATATTTCACCCTGTGCTCTGGGAGGCGATCGTTTTAAGATCTTGTGCAGACAGGAAACTCATTGGATCCACCAGTTGGGGACCCTTACCCCTGGTGGTCTCAATGAGTGTTTGGATGCTAGTACGCTGGTCTGATCTTCTGCCCACTTGGACTCTCATCGCTCTAATTTAGGGAGACTAGTGGGTCTGCCAATTCCTCGCAATCCTTTTTTTCCTTCACTCCCACATTAGTTCACTGTTTGCCCCCATCCCACAATCCCTCCCCTTCCCCTTCCCCCACATATCCCCCCCCTCTCCCCACTCCTCCTCCCTTTCCCCTCTTCCTCCACCCTTCCCTTCCCCCATCCATCCCCCCTTTCCCCTCGTCCCCTTTCCCCACGTACACATCAGCCCATTCCCCCCCCCCTCTTCCCCCCACCCTTTTCCCTTCCCCATACATAATCCCTGTTCCATCATTATTCATTCAAATGAAAATGATAAAGATAATTATATAATACAAAAACTGAAAATAAAATTATAATTAAATGAAATATGAGTGAAGTAAAAAATAAATAAAAAAAAATTAAAAAAAATAAATAAAAAAATGATGGAACAGGGATCACCAGGGGTAAGGGTCCCCAACTGGTGGATCCAATGAGTTTCCTCTCCCTGTCAATGAGTCTACAACCTTTTGGTTATTAGCAACACAAAGGTTGGTGCTATCATCTACTGTATCATCATCTGTCATGATAATGTCATGAGATATTGGGTATTTTTAATCCCTTTGGTGCTTGAGGGGTTAATGAGCTACACTTGTGTACAAAATACTGTACCAAATGCTGGTCAGGACTGTTTGTCTGCACTGAATATCAAAGGAACCTACTTGGGGCGGGGATCCATCCTGGATAGCCCACTCAAGGTGTCAATTATTTTAATCAAAGAAGAGAAGCTTCAAAGTATTCTGTAGAAAGGGGTGGGGGGATGACAGTGCCTTAAAGTATTGTATCTAAGTCTGGGGGAGATAGTTTCAAGTCAGATCTGTCCAGGGGCATGCTTGGAAAGCATAGCAGACCTCATCTTCTGAACCAGTGCCTCTCTGGGAAAAATCCATAGCATGTGGTAATGTACTGTATAGGATTTTCCGTTTTACCCCTTTTATTTTAAGAAGCTGCTCTGCCTTATATTGTAATTGTATGTTTATTTTGTAATACCTTTTCTGTAATTCAAGCACTGTATTTTTATATATATTAAACCATTTAATAAGTAATGCTTTGGGCTCTGAATGAACTTTGTGCACGCTGGAGAGAATAACTTGCTAAATTCAGGCACATGTTACTACAACTGATTGTGTGTTAGAGTGCATAGTTTTTCCTATAATAAACAGGGACCTGAGGCCCTGGCGGATATTTTAGTCTAAGATCTTTTATCATATCTGCATAACCTCAGGTGGTGGCAGTGGATGGTTATGATGTGCAATTGAGTAGGGCGTTAATGTTAACTCGCTGGTTCCTTGCAGAGGAGAAAGGGGGGGTTGCTAGAGAAGCCTTTGTGTATTAACCCTGGTTGCATATCTAAAGTCACGTGCTCACTTGTGTGCTGTTCGTGGCGGTGGTATATTGGGACGGTGTGAGGAGAGATACAACCCATTTGAGGGACCCCTGAGTGGGTGAAGAGTGGGTACGCTTGCGAGCGTCGGTATTAACCCTTGTCCCGTATGCAGGTCACGTGCTAGCAGGGGGTCGTACGTGATAATATCAATGTACTGATTGAGATAACAATCACTTTTCTACAATTTTAATATTGTCTCTGTGAATGTATATACATGATTGATCATGTGGGGAAATTTATACCTCATTCATGATGGTTCAATAATCCGATACGCATCAACATGTGTATATATATATATGTATATATTTGGGTATTATTTAAGCCCAATTGAGTCATTAGGTTGCTTTTTGCTAATGTTGTGTATGTATATATATATATATATATATATATATATATATATATATATATATATATATATATATATATATATATATATATGCAAATATAACTGTATGCTCATCTGCATGTCTTAGGCAGGTCTGCAACCCCGCCTTTCCCCATTATCACCCAGCATACAGCACTTCCACTGCAGCAAGGGATTCTGGGAAATGACATACAAATGAGCACACAGTGTCACTTTTTGCCTCAATAACCATTTTTAACATGGTTCCCTATAGGCTTAAGCTTGCTGCATGGTCACAGCTTTGAGCACAGCCAGGGTTATATCTTTTAGCCTAGATTACATTTAATATCTATATACTTTGACTTGAACAGTAGTGTAAATTTACTTAATTCATAGTTGCTCATCTTGTATGTGTATATTATTTTGTCTATACTGTATGTGCATGTTGTATTGATGAGTTTTTATAGTTCTTACTACTTTATTGCTTCACATATGATTATTGGATCTCAATTCATTTCCACCCCTGTGTATTTTATGTTTTGGAGCTAATTCAATTTATCATTTATTACATAATCTTTTATATTTTATATTTAGTATACACCTGGGGTTAATTTTAATTCTATTTTTTCATCTAATTAATTGGTTCACATTATGAATTCGAATCTGTTTTAAATGATTTTAAATAATACTAGTAATGAATTTAAGTATCTATTGTGGTAAATATGTGTGTGATTTTTTCTTAGATCCTTCCCACAATATGTGTTTATATTTCATCTATAACCTGTCATTTAGTCAGTTAGTCATTTATTTATGTATTCATATATTGTGTAGTATACATAGTTACGCCCAGCTTTACCAGCATATCATGGGTTAAACAATTATTTCATTTTGGGTTGCTAAGCGACGGACTGGCTATAAATACACAGGACTCCATTTCATTCACTATCAGCCCTTTGAGAAAGTCGCCCAGCGGTGACGAAACGCGTCAGGGACTCTGATAGCGCGATTACGTCACTACGACGCTGCGCACGCGCACAAGGCCACATCCAGCGTGGGACTCATACGGTGGCCATTCTTAGTGGAGAGGCAAGTCCCTGGACTCCGGTGGACTGAATCCAGTCGGCAAACGGCACCCCTGCCATCCGGCGAGCTGTGACTTCCACAGGCAGCCCTGAGGGAGCATACAAAGACGGACATTCTGCAGCACAGAACCGGATGGTGGTGACATAATCACAAATTGCCTTTTTAACATTTTACTCTTGTGAGTGTGTTTCTCCCCCCCCCCCCCTTCCCTTCCACTTTTCATATTAAAAACACAGTTTTATGCTATGGGGCGTGCGCTCTCTCTCTTTTTCTGTTTTTAGATATCCCTGGATGTGGTTTATCCCATGTGAGAGCAGCCGGAGAACCCCTATATCAGCATTATTTACCTTTATTCATGGACTAACATCAAAAGGACTGGTTGGACTTTATTTTTCCTTCTTTGCACTTTTGCACATCTTTTATACAAAGTTTATTGTGTTTTACCATTTTGTAAATTGATATATATATATGTATGTTTATTTTTATTTCTTGCACATTAATCACAAGAATTAACTTTATACACTTTAGTCACTTATTAGGTTATTAACACTCGCAGTTCTACTTTGGCGCTACAATTTTTGTTCTTTCATATGTATATATATATCTATATATATATATATAGATATATATATATATATATATATATATATATATATATATATATATATATATATATATATATCTATATATATATATATATGGATTAGTTTTTTTATATGCATTGGGGCTTTTATATGTATTGGGTTTTCTTTATATGTATTGGGGTTCTTTATATGTATTGTTTTTTTTTTTAATAAGTATTGGGGGTTTTCTATATGTAATGTTTATTTTTTTTATATGCATTGAGGTATTTTTATATGTATTGGGTTGGGTTTATATACTGTATATATAGTGGGGTTTTTTCTCTGTATTGTTTTTTTATATGTATTAGGGAGGTGGAGGGGTTTTTGTATGTATTTGGAGTGGTTGGGATTTGTTTTGTATGTATTTGGGGTGGGAAGTTTTTTGCATTGGGTGTTGTTTTTTTGGTATATATATTGGGGGGATTATGTGAGGGGGAGGGAATGAGTGTGAGGAGGGGGATTGAGTCAGAGGGTGGTAATTGACAGAGGGGGGAGAGTGAGGAAATGAGGGAGTAAGAGTGAAACTCAGGGGAGAGAAATACATGCGAGGTGAGCGGGGATAGCCAGCGGGAGATATCCTGTCAGCCGTTGAAAGCCATTTCCGAGTCTCTCCAGTAGATGCTGCTCCCCTTGACCAGTTTGTATTTCCCTCAACAGCCCTTTAACTATCCAAGCCTCACCCTCAGCTTCCAATGATCTTCTGGATTCAGTTCAAGTTGGTGTAATGGGCCATTAAAACCTTGCAAGGTTTCCATAAGACCAAAAGCACAAACCATAAAAATATGTGCATGTACAGTATATGTTACCTATTTAGATATAATGAATTATTACTTGTACATAATATTATGAGAGGAGAGAGAGAGAGAGAGAGAGAGAGAGAGAGAGAGAGAGAGAGAGAGAGAGAGAGAGAGAGAGAGAGAGAGAGAGAGAGAGAGTTACCATCCAGCAGAACAGCAAAGAGGACAGCACTCAGAGGTAAGCCTGCAAAATAATGTAATGGAGTTCTGTGTCTGTTTCAATAAATTATTTTTCTGACTTACCTCTGAGTGCTGTCTCTCTCTGCAGTTCTGCTCCCCTGCTGGATGGTAACGTACTCTTTACATTATTTATGGGACTAGCACCAGGCCTTTCTAGATATCTACATTGGAGTGCTTGCTGCTTTTTTACATACCGTATTTCCTTGATTGTAAGACGCACTTTTTCCCCAATTTCAAATGGCTGAAATAGGACTGCGTCTTACAATCGATGTACTGAAGAAAAAAAAATCAGCCAGGGGGCGCTGCCGAAGAAGCCACAGCAGCTTTCAGCATTGCACCTAAGGCGTGCCTATAGTGCCGTCGTTGGCGACAGCGACACGGCGGGTGACGTCACCCGTCGCCACCGGCGAAAGTTATGGCGGCAGGGTCGCGGGATTCCGGCAATTTGATTTGTTCAAGGGCCTTCACGTGACGCGAGGGCCCTTGAAAAATCAAATTTTGCCGGCTTCAGATTTTCACGACGGCGGCGTCGCTCTGTCGCTTGTTGCCGTCGCGTGCACTATAAGCACAAATCATCACCCCTCGACCACCGTGCTTGACAGTTAGTATGAGGTGTTTGTGCTGACATTCTGTGTTTGGTTTTAGCCAAACGTGGCACTGTGCATTATGACCAAACATCTCTACTTTGGTCTCGTCTGTCCAAAGGACATTGTTCCAGAAGTCTTGTGGTTTGTTCAGATGCAACTTTGCAAACCTAAGCCGTGCTGCCATGTTCTTTTTAGAGAGAAGAGGCTTTCTCCTGGCATCCCTTCCAAACAAACCATACTTGTTCAGACTTTTTCTTATTGTACTGTCATGAACTTTAACATTTAACATGCTAACTGAGGCCTGTAGAGTCTGAGATGTAACTCATGGGTTTTTTGCAATTTCTCTGAGCTTTGCATGGTCGGACCTTGGGTTGAATTTGCTGGGACATCCACTCCTGGGAAGATTGGCAACTGTCCTGAATGTTTTCCACGTTTGAATAATCTTTCTCACTGTAGAATGATGGACTTTAAATTGTTTGGAATGGCCTTATAACCCTTCCCATATTGATGGGCAGCAACAATTGCTTCTCTAAGATCATTGCTGATGTCTTTCCTCCTTGGCATTGTGTTAACACACACCTGAATGCTCCAGACCAGCAAACTGCTAAAACTTCGGCTTTTATAGAGGTGGTCACACTTGCTGATGATCAACTAATCAATGGCATTTGATTAGCAGCACCTGTCTGCTACTTAGCATCTTAATTCCTATGGAATCAGTCAGGGTGTACTTAGTTTTTCACACACAGCTTCTCCATTTTGGCTTTATTTTTGTAAAACAAATCATGTCATGGTGTAATATGTCGTGTTGTTGTACATCTGAGGTTGTATTTACCTCATTTTAAGACCTGCAAAAGAACAGATGATTGTTATTATGTCCTGATATGTAAAACCATAGAATTCAAATAGGGTGTTCTTTCTTTTTCACACAACTGTATATGTATCCTGTGTGTGCTGTCTCTCCTTACTGGACCACCATCTTGTAATATTTGCCTTTATTATCTTCTATGGGACTAGCATCTGGAGGTATTTTTAGGTATATGTGTGTGCCAGCTGCTATGACAAATTATATATATATATATATATATATGACAAACAAAAAAGAAAAAAGCAGCGCCTCTATTAAGCTAAATCTATAAAGTTCATAAACCAAATAATATAATTAATGAATAATAATAACTAATATGTACCATATAGTAAAAATTAATATATATAACCAAATCAATCAAACTATAAACCAGGAAACAATATGATAATTGTATACATATAGATATATGACAAAAATAAATAAACAGAGAAACAAAAGGAATAAATGGATAATATAAGAGAAAAAAATATATAAAAACCAGTCCTCAAAAATAAGTCCAGTAATGGTGTTGGTTCCGGTGTGGAGGGTCTCCGGCAGCTCTCAGTGTGGTCAAACCAAGTCCACAGTGAATCTAGGGGAAAAACAGGAAGAGAGAGCGCACGCCCATAGCGTAAAATAGTATTTTAATGAGGGGAGGGGGAGAGGGGGGGGATAAAAAATGCACTCACAAGGGTACAATAAAAACAAGCATTGTGTGATATAATCACCACCATCCGGTTCGTGTCTGCAGCGTCTTGGGGCAGTCCCAGTATTGCAGTATCAGGATCGTAGTCCCAACAGGTATCCAGGGCAGATAGTATTCAATACAACTGTATTAGAGTCCTGGAAGATGGCTCCGTGTAGTACAGGCTTCTGCAGCAGTTGCGCATGGATCCGTCCGTTCCAGCGCTCGGTGATGACGTCAGTGTCAATGCGTCTGACGTGATGACGCTCCCTGACGCGTTTCGTCACTCTCGGGTAACTTTTTCAAAGGGTGATGTGGAGATGGGGGAGGTCCGGTATTTATATAGAGAGTCCAATAATCTCAATTACTTTGATCGTCCCCCCTTCTCAGCTGAAAGTGCTAAGTGCTCCAACATATATGCAAATGCCTTAAACATAAAAATATGTCTAAAAATATTTAAAAATATTTAAAGAAGCTTGCTGGATTGGAGATAGAGTACATCATTTGTCACATAGAAAATATAGCTCGCCATATATGAATCTAAAGGGGAACTATCTTTTAGATGATAAAGCATCAAGGTATAATTAAATAGACCTATAAACAATGTAGATATTAATACTAACAGATAAATGGAGATAGGAATGAGTCCTATGAAGCTCCCCCTTAAATTCATTCTGGCCAATATTACATGAAACATCACAGGGGTCATGACAAATTGATAACACAAAAGTCATATAATGTAAACACTATACGTGATAGTTAATTAACCCCTTAAATGACAAACGTCACAATGACCTATATAGACCAGGAGATATTAGGAAATACATAACAAACATATATCATGCCTATGCCACGGACAAAGGCAGCTGTCAGGAATAGTGAGGATATGGTGAAAAAATAATAAAATATATAAGAATTCTAGCAGTATAACAATATATATATATATAATAAAATATATATATTATATATAATATATGTAGAAAAGACATATATAAAACTAAATACCTACATAAGTGTTTCTCAAAAACTTATCAGTGCATATCATTAACTTCGTTACATTATCCAAGTGCTCAGTGAACTGTAATTGTGGTTAAGCTCTGCTATTATAATGTGTATCTAATATTAAAATTAATTCCATGTGTAAGATAAACGTACCTGGGATGTGTAAAATAAATGTAGGAAGATTGTATATTATTGGAAAAATAAAATGTAAATGTGTATAAATAATTACTAACCCTTTATAACCCCTAAATGTATCCAATATTTGTGAGAATATAAATATATAAAGATAGTATATATCTCTAATAAAAAATATTTTGATAAATTAATATGTGTATTAACAACAAATGTATATTGTAATTATATTGGTATTATGTACATTCTTGGAAGGATGTGATGACCCCTACTCAGAGACAGGAGGAGGGACCGGGGCAACGGTACGAGATGGGATGGGGGGGAGAAGGGGGGAAAAGAGAAGGGGCGGGGGATGGGGGGGGAGGGGGGGGAGCGGAGGAGGGGAGGGGGGGGGTGTGGGGGGGGGGGGGGAGGGAAGGGAAGGACAGTGTGGGATCCCACACTATATATATATATATATTCGGGCAGCAATGACAAAGGAAATAATAAATAGTTACTAGGATAGAGAATAATGTAGATAAAGATTGGGAGATATAAAGGAGAGATATAAATGGGACCATTTCAGCCATATATATTAGTACAAACTAAGGCTATTATTATCCTATCCCATTATGCATGACTATCCTTAGGTGGCTCAGAGGACAACAGGTGGCTCAGAGGACAACAGGTGGCTCAGAGGACAACAAGTACAAGTAATAATATGATTTTTAATTATACAGTTATAATTATGGTCTTGCAATATTATTAGTATGGTGTGACAGGGTCGTTGTAACATCATTGCATTATAAAATGTCACTCACTGTAAGACCTGATTCTTAATTATGTTATAGAAGAAGACACATCCATCAAGGATACAGTATGCTGCTATTGGGACTCCTCTGGTACCAGTATACTAAGCTTTTATTGATTCATTTACAGATATACAGTACCTCTTTAATCGAAAAGGAATATAGAGAATAGAGATGACTTGCAAGGTGACAATTTTAATACAATAGTTGTAATATCGATCAGGACTCAGAAAATACATGCAACAAAAAAATAGCATAAGTATACATTGTCAATTTCTTAAACAAAATGCCCAATGTAGCAACTTCCAATATATGTAACAAATTGCACATTTAGCTTTATTCAGTGGATAGAGGTGTCCTGTTTACAGAATATGAACTGAGAAGCTATTGATTTTAATGCTGTTATAATTTATGTTATGTTAGTTTTCAAGAAAAAAAATTCTAAAGAGCAGAAACAAATCTGTATTCAGTTGGCAAATAAATGGAGAAAATAGCATGGAAATAACTACAACAAATGTGGTGATAATGGGGCAGCAATGAAAAAGCAAACAATAACGAGTTACTACAGTAGGATAGAGGAACATATAGATAAAATAGGGAGATACAAAGGGGACCGTTTCAGCCATACTGTATATATATATATATATATATATATATATATATATATATATATATATATATATACACTAGTACAAAAAAAGGCTATCATTATCCTATCCCATCATGCGTGACTATTCTTAGCTGGCTCAGAGGACAAAAAGGACAGGTAATAATATGATTTTTATTTATACAGTTATAATTATGGCCTAGCAATATTATTAGTATGATGTGACAGGGTCGCTGTAAAGTCATTGCATTATAAAATGTCATTGGAAGACCTGATTCTTAATTATATTATAGAGGAAGAAGCATCCTTCAAGGATACAGGATGCTGCTATTGACAATCCTCAGGTACCAGTATACTAAGCTTTTATTGATTTATTTAGCGATATACCTCTCTAATCTAAAAAGGAATATAGAGAATAGAGATGACTTGCAAGGTGACAAGTTTAAAACAATATTTCTAATATCGATCAGGACTAAGGAAATGCATGCAACAAAAAAATTGCATAAGTATCCATTGTCAATTTCTTAAACAAAATGCCCAATGTAGCTACTTCCATACATAGAGCACTTTTAGCTTTATTCAGTAGATAGAATTGTCTTGTTTACAGAATTTGAACTGAGAAGCTATTCATTTTAATGCTGGTATAATTTATGTTATGTTAGCTTTCAAGAAAAAAAATTCTAAAGAGCAAATAACTGTATTCAGGTTAATTATTTACACAATGTTTGCTTTAAATGTGCCCTGAACCTCAAAAATACTTACATCATACTTTTTGATTCCACTGTGAATATAGTATGACTGTTTAAATGTTACAACATGTTTGATTTTAAAATCTTAACGCAACTGAACAGAACATTTTCTCATTTTGTTTAGGTCAAAATATTAGGATTTATATTAATTTCCGTTTTGAAGCAGACAATGTATATCTTCTAGTAGCCATAAGTTTGTAGTTTTAATGTAAAAATAAATGTATTATAGATACATACAGTATAGTGTATACTATCTCCATGATAGGTTTATTATATATATATATATATATATATATATATATATATATATATATATATATATATATATATATATAACAAAACAAACAATTGAAGTAGCGCCGCTAAATTACCAGTTAATTGTAGATATTAATAGAAGAGACAGTAGCTAATATGGTATGCTTGAAGGGGTAGCTAGATAGGGCTAATACACTAAGATAAAGACTTTAAAAGATACAATTAGCAATACAGTCTCTTGACAAAACCCTAAAGGAAAAAATTGTAAAAAATCTAAAAAATGTATTTAATGAAAAAATATATAAAAAATGTCAAAAGATAAAAATAAAAATAAAAAACCTTCAATACATAAAGTCCTGTTCCAGTGGAAATGTCAATGGTTTCTTGCAGCCCGTTCCAAAGGGATCACCAGTCCCTAGTGATATCTGGAAAAAAGAACAAAAAAGAAACAGGCGCACACCTAGTGCATTACCACAATAAAATTGTATTAAATGAACATAAAATCTATCAAATGGCCACTCACAAAGGTACAGCAAATAAAAGCATTTATGAGATAGGCTCTCATGTGCCTTGCAGCTCAATCACCAGCATCCGTCTGCAGTCAATGGCGTCGTCACGTGGATCGCCTTCGTGAACCGGAACCGGAAGAGGGATCTTTCACCTTCAATGCTCCATATCATTAGTCCCTCCGTGAAACGGGCACCTCAGATGTAATATGGATAAGTTAGCAAGCCGGGAGAGCAGCACACAGGAGCCAAAAGTTCTCAATCTATCTGCATCAATGTTTGTGGGCAAATGGCGGCCGGATTCTAGCCACGCCCTACGCGTTTCGTCATCAAATGGCGCCATTTGATGACGAAACGCGTAGGGCGTGGCTAGAATCCGGCCGCCATTTGCCCACAAACATTGATGCAGATAGATTGAGAACTTTTGGCTCCTGTGTGCTGCTCTCCCGGCTTGCTAACTTATCCATATTACATCTGAGGTGCCCGTTTCACGGAGGGACTAATGATATGGAGCATTGAAGGTGAAAGATCCCTCTTCCGGTTCCGGTTCACGAAGGCGATCCACGTGACGACGCCATTGACTGCAGACGGATGCTGGTGATTGAGCTGCAAGGCACATGAGAGCCTATCTCATAAATGCTTTTATTTGCTGTACCTTTGTGAGTGGCCATTTGATAGATTTTATGTTCATTTAATACAATTTTATTGTGGTAATGCACTAGGTGTGCGCCTGTTTCTTTTTTGTTCTTTTTTCCATATATATATATATATATATACAGATAATTTTTACCAGATGTTGGTCCGGAAAAACGAGACAGCACACAGCCAGGGAAATCCAGAAACTCTGTATTCAGAAGAAATACATGGCACTGCATCCAACGTTTCGGTCACCCAAATGTGACCTTCCTCAGGGATGCCCCTGAGGAAGGTCACATTTGGGTGACCGAAACGTTGGATGCAGTGCCATGTATTTCTTCTGGATTTCCCTGGCTGTGTGCTGTCTCGTTTTTCCGGACTAACATCTGGTAAAAATTATCTGTTCATGTGTGCATATGGGATAAGCATCAGTGGATTATCAGTTTTCAGTGTGCCAACTGTCCTTTATATATATATATATATATATATATATATATATATATATATATATATATATATATATATATAGTTGTACAAAGTGTAGGCGATTAAGAATATCATGCAAATTACAAGTGAAATAGGAAAGATCTTTTATTTTTGGATCTCTGTAGTGTGAACATGTATGTATATTTACTGATGGCATATATGCTAACCATCAAACTAGGTACAATGTACAAATGATAACAGTGAGGTCACAGAGAAATGGTTATACTGTATATAATATAATATTAATGTTGGATGTCTGATAAAAGTCACAGAAATATGTCACTTTGCTTTAGAATTTGTCTCTTAAATAGTGTAATACTTGATCCTTTTGGTTACTGTTCTGCAGCGTCTCATTGGACTGGCTATTGTTTGTTTTTTAGCTGGGCTATCACCAAAGCTGATGCTGACTGCAGGTTACCCTCAGCAAATCTGCCCGTTTATGAAAAGGAAGGAGACATTATTTTTGGAGGACTTATTCCAGTGCATCTGCGTCCTGGCAACATCAAAATAACCTTCACAGAGAAACCTACACCAGTGAAATGTGACAAGTAATGTAGCGTGTCCTAATAATATTAAACCAAATGATGCCTTTGTACACATTGCTGTGTATATGTTATAGCTCGCAGTGTAATAATTAATCCTCACTAAGGTTTAAAGTCCTGAATTTCTTCTGAATAAAAAATATCTTTATTATTTCAGTTTATTTCATTATTTAACTTTCTGCATAAAGTATACATTCAATACGGTGTAAATCAAATTTGAAAATGACTTGCTAAATATAACTATGTCATGAACCAAATTATTTTCAAAGGACTGCAACATATTAGAGGATTCCATTTATATCCCAAACTCACATACTGTAACCCCAGATTCATTAAGCTCAATTATGGGTTAACGAACCCACACAGGTGTTATCTTCCATTCTAGTCACTGGACGGTATGCGATGTTCACAAATAGCAGATCTTGAGGCCAATATTTATTTTTTTATTGCCATTAAATGCTTTACTTCTCTGTCTCTTTAGACTTTATATTCAACGTTATCAAGAAGTCCTAGCCATGGTTTATGCCATTAATGAGATCAATGAGAATCCAGAACTTCTGCCAAATATCACTTTGGGCTTTAGGATTTATGACTCCTGCTATAAGGAAACCCAAGCAGTTGAAGGGGCAATGATGATTTTATCAGAGATACAGAAGGCAATCCCAAATTACAGGTGTGAAAACATATCCAAGCTGGTAGGGTTAATCGGAGATCTTCAGTCCTCCTCTTCCCTCGCAGTGGCAAGAATTTTGGGACTTTACCGGTTTCCCCAGGTAATTGTAGACATTTGTACAGTACTGTAACTTGACACTAGTAAAATGTTTGCTAATTATTAGTTGAAAATCGAGACGGGCAAAATGTTCACAGAAATTTAAATCCACGGCAGGTTTTCAAGTTCCTTTAATCCTCTGGATCAGTTTCACAAGGGCAGATTTCAGCAATACAGAGAAAAAATTTGCTGCAACACTGCAAGAGCTGCTGCCCCGAATAGCAGAGGTTTTGGGTTCTGATTCTGTTGGGCCTGACAGTACCCCCTAACAGTTTCTTAGGATCTGACTTGTGGAAATCCTTTCAGGTGGGGTGTGAGTCATTTAAAAATACTTTGCATAACTCCCAGGGTTTCACCTTTTTGAGCACAAGTTTACATTTTCAATTTATTGCTGATTGGATATAGATAGTTGTGTTGCTCACAGCTGCTGCAGTTGTAGAGAACATAGTGGTCCAATCTCAGTTTCCAAGAGTCATCTTGAACGTTTTCAAGATTTCCCTAATTAACTAATCTAATTATTAATAAGGCATCATGCTTAGGTATGAATCGTACAAAAGTTGGACCTTGTTGAGATCCCTTGAGGATGGAGCTTGGACAAGCCTCATGTAAAATGTTTGTATTTCAATATATAGAAGTTTGCAAAGAGCATATGATATCAGTATTAGGGTCCAATTCCAGCATAAACGGTATGTTTCAATGTTATAGTTAAGATCATACAAATTGAGTTATTAAATATTTTCCTATGTTTTAAAGCATTCTTCTTTTGCCGCTATGGTGATACTTGATTCATTGAATCATTTAGCTGCCAGACAGGCCTGCAATGCACTGCACAGAAATGCATTGTCGGCACCTCTTGCAATAGAAGCTACAGTACAATAGTGTTGCTACAATTTGTTGTAAATACTGCTATAAATGCTGCTACATGAAATCCCCACATGTTTCAGCACGGAGGGAACTGCAAAGGGCAAAATTTCTGCTTTACCAATCTAAAGAATACACATTTATGCTTATTTCAGATAAGCTACGGATCAGCATTCGCAGATCTAAGTGATAAAATCCAGTTTCCTTCCTTCCTACGTACAATGATAAATGATAAAACACAATCTTGGTACTTCCCCAATCTGATGATTCATTTTGGGTGGACCTGGGTAGGAATCTTGGCATCCGATAATGATTTTGGACTCTATAGCAGCGAATTGATGAGAAAAGCTATTGAAGCAGCAGGGATTTGTGTAGCATTTTTTATGAAGATATCTGCCCAACACAGCAGAGATCAAACTCTTTCAATTCTTCAGGTCATCAGAAAATCAACAGCAACTGTTATTGTAATGTATTGTTCTTTGCCAGAATTGATACCTTTCATGCAAGTGGCTACGGCAGAACATTTTACTGGCAAGATCTGGTTTGCCAGTGGCAGTTGGATGGGGTCTCCTATCTTTTCATACAAGGAATTCTGGGGAACATTAAATGGCACCATTGGAATAATCCTTCCTTTAACAATAATTCCAGGATTCAGAAAGTTTCTCTATAGCATTCACCCATCCTCATACCCAGAGGATATATTTATGAAAACATTTTGGGAAGAAGGCTTTGGATGCTTATGGCCTAAGGAAGATCACAATCAGACTGCATCAGAAAAACTAAGCCAGGGGTCAACCCCATATTGCACAGGCCAAGAAAATCTTGAAACATTAGAGAGTTTGGGTTATAATGAAGAAAAATCAAGATATGCCATGCTAATGTATAATGCAGTTTATGCACTGGCACATGGTGTCAATGATATGATTTCATGCAAATCTGCCTCCTCCTGTTTTAACATCAGTAGATTGCAACCCTGGAAGGTAAGAAATATTTGCAACTATTTGTATACAGTATTTAAATGTGCTGTCCGTGCCAGTAGGGGCAATGTGGTTTCTATAATGAAGGTTAAGCCCGGCCATTGCCCCTACCTGTCTTAAGGGATACTCAGGAGTTAATATACACACAAATACCCAACAAGCTCTGAGAAATCCCAAACATTACCACATAATATATATATGTATATAAGTGTCAAAAGGAGTGCTAGTGGGCGTGGCTATACAACAGCAAAAACAAACAAAAATGCTCAAAGCTACTTCCAATGTGACAAAAATACAAAGTGTAATACCTACATATTCTCTTAAAAAATGGTCATTTAGTTTAACCCTTTGGCCAAATCATTGTAAGCCTGCGAGCCACATCAAGACAAACCCTGTTCGCAGGTCCTAACACTCCCTGGGTTAAAATTATTGTAAACCTGTATAATTACAGTAAGAATGATCTACATTGGATCTGTCGTAACCTGGCAAAATAAAACTGACCTGCAAACTTGGAAAGTGGGGAGGGGCAAGCTTAAACCTTGGGGGGAGAGGGCTACCACCCTCCCAAAAGCAGCTGGTTATGAAAGATCCAATGTAGATCATTCTTACTGTAATTATACAGATTTAGAAGAATTTTAACCCAGGGAGTGTTAGGACCTGCGAACAGGGTCTGCCTTGATGTGGCTCGCAGGCTTACAATGCTTTGGCCAAAGGGTTAAACTAAATGACCCTTTTTCAAGAGAATATATAGGTATTGCACTATTTTTGTCACATTGGAAGTAGCTTTGGGCATTTTTGTTTGTTTTTGTTGTTGCACCCTCAGGAGTTAACCCAGTATCTCCGTGTAAAATGGGATTTGATTTATGGATGTCACTGATTAGATTAGGATAAATATGTTTTTGTGTGAAGGGCTGGTAATTCACTCAGTCAGCTTGCAACAAAGAGTTAGGGTCCTGCTATGCAGTATGGAGAAGGTGAAGTGCTTCAGACAGTATTAGGAGTTGAAGAGGTGCTGACTCAGGTCTGGGGAACAATGATTCTCCAAGTGTAGCTATTGTCCAACCCAGACTCTGAGGCGACTATTTCTTCGGGAAATATTGGCTGGCATAGAGAACCATTGCAAGTCCCGTAGGCACAATTCTCATTGGCTAATTTGAATTTTCCACTCCTCGACAAGCCCACCCTGTTGGCTGTCTTAGGCTGTCTTAGAGGCACAGTCATCTCCCACATCCAGAATTGGTCCATTCTTGTCGTAGCATAGTAGTTCTCATTCAAGGTTTGTGTCAGAGACACCAAAGTGAGGCTTGTAGTTGAAATGAGCAGGCTATTTGAACTTCTATAGTGTAATTATCATATCTGGACTACTGCGGTACCCAAAGCGGACTGAGAGAGTGGAATCTGCCCGATTAAGCCTTGGAAGCGGTGTTTCGCACCTAGTTGAGTTCAGATTCCCTCCATATTCCCTGTTTTGAGTGAGTTTGTACCAAACTGTTTTTAATGTTGTGCCTTTTTTCCTTGGTAGAAATAAACTTGTTTTATTTACCCTCTTTCTCTGTCTTGTGTATGCGATCCCAGTGTTATGTGTCCTGATCTCCAGTGACACTGCCTTGTCACATTTGTTATATCATGATCAAAGAGATCACAATGAGGACAATAGCTAAGGAGATACAGTATGTACTGTAGAGTGTATACGATTGTATAATTTATAAGTGGTCTCTTTTATTGAACAGTATTTTTAATTATTTAGAGGGGATCCCTAGCAGTGAAGCTGGAGGAATTGTCATATAATGTAACTAGGATGTATTGAGTGTGTGTGTGGGGGGGAGAGATGAGGGAGGAGAGAGACTGTGGGAGAGAGGAAGTGGGAGAATGAGAAGGGGGAAGTAAGAGAGGAGGGGGAAGAGAGCGAGAAGAGGGATTGGGAAGGGTATGAGGGTGAGGAAAGTAAGAGAGGAGAAATGGGAGGATAGTGAGAGAAGAGGAGGGAGAAAGAGTGAGAGGAGAAGGGGAAAAGAGTGAGAAGGGGAAGGGGGAAGAGTGAGAAGAGAAATGGGGAAGAGTGAGAGAAAAGGAAGGGTAGTCAGGAGAGGAAGGGGGAAGAGTGAGAGAGGAGGAAGGGGCGGAGTGAGAAGAGGGATGGGGAAGAGTGAGAGGAGGGAGTGAGAGATGAGGAAGGGGGAGGAGTGAGAAGAGGAAGTGGGAAGATTAAGAGGAGAGAGTGAAAGTGGAGGGAGAGAGAAGAGTGAGAGTAGAAGGGGAACTGTGAGAAGAGAAGGGGGAGAGAGCGGAGGGAGGGGAAGGGTAAGAGAGGATAGCGTGTGTGTACAGTAGATGTATGTATCATGTATGTGTTTGTGGAGGCAAATTCATATTAATACTTGTGCAGCAGCTCTCAAAATAGTTTGTTCAAAGAGTAATACAATGAAAGGCTCTTGTTCCTTGAAAGGTTTCAGATCCTGGAACTAGGAAGAATCTGTGCTTCACATGATCACTGTTTTTCTCTCATTCTGTAATGATAAAGAATACTTATGAGTATATTCTCATGTTTCAGACAGGTCCACAAACCTCCCTTACCCCACAATCACACAGTATACCGCGCACCTACTGCAGTCAGGGATTCTGGCTGCAGTACATAACGTGAAGTACAGAGCTTGAGCACGCACAGTGTCACATTTCTTACCTATTTTAACAAGGATTCCTTGACCAGGGAGGCTGCAAGGAAGCCCCCTCCCTTCTTTTACCAGTACCCACATAGATACATACAAATAACGACAGACTCGTTCTGGAGGTATAAAAGGCAGCGGCTTTTGTTTATTATATAATAATAGCATAACTGCTAGCCCTGCCAGAATTCTCATTGAATAGGTTAAGTGCAGGGTCAGACAGGCTTGACCTGCTGGTCCCCTCAACCGTAGCCATGCCCATGTGCGTCGGCCATTTTTGCAAATGGGCTGGCGGAAATTCTTCCATCTGCCCTGCCCACTCTCCTCAACCCCCAGAATTTATCAGCCCCGAGACCCATCTGGCAAGGAAAAGCACTCTCACCACCAACTACCGCCGCCTCTGGGTCTATTTAACTCCCCTTAAACTAGGCTGTACCGCAAGACTCACGATGACCCTCTCCACACCCTCCTGTAGCCATTATTAAACATATTGGAACCAATTTCTGACAAGTGTACGTGGTCCGATCTAAATAAGCCATGAATCCTGTAACTGAAGTCCAGGCGTTTAATGACCCATCCCTGGCATTGTGTTATAAAGTTCCCCACCGTCTTTAATGCATGTTCGATTGACTGCACTTGGGACCCATGCAGCCCTCCCCAATATCCTTTCGATTACTTCTGACCAAATAATTGAAATTCCCTCACTAACATCTCAGCCTGGTCGAAATTTGCATAAGTTACGGAACACAAGTCCAGGTTCATGCCATTATTAACTGATGACCCTTCTGTGTAGGATAGGTGCTGGATTACCCTGAAGGCTCCCACCTTTGTCTTGGAAATTATGAGATTAGTAAAATGGGGGGGGGGGGGAAGAGGAAGCAAAGGGGCCTGCCATTTTCCCTAATTCGACTTCCTTTTCCACTTTTTCTCTAGCTACATGTTTATCCTGACCGATTTCAAATTATGTTCGCAATTTGATCCCGTTTGATACTCAAACAGAATTCTGAACCCCTCCTTAAACCCAGCCATAAGTAGCCGGGCTTCCTCCCTATTCAGGTACCTTGCCAGCCATGGTGCCATTGTCCTAACTGTTATCTGAGAAGCCGCCCTTTTGGTCAACCTTTTTGCCCTGTACCCTTACATCCACGCTTGTCCTTCTCAAAACATTTTGTCCTTATATGCTGGCCTCCACACGAGGAGCAGGTGTGCCTGAAACGGCAGTTGTCATAATTCCACCTGGACTCGTTAAATGTCCAACCTACGCCTGGCCATTTACAGGTGTAAACATACAGTGTGTGTATGGTTGCTAAGTAGCCATGCGCCTGTACCTTTGCTGCTCGCCCCGCGAAAGAGCGTAGCCCCCCTCCAGAAATATGCACTAAATTGAGGTCCTTAACATTCCATGATATTTTCCCCTTGTTAGCTTCCATACCCTGTCTGAATTTCTCATCATATTTCCACCAACCCATGCACCCGTGTTGTCGGTATGCGTCGCCAATAATGTCTTGTTACTTAAAAAGTGCTGAACACAAATGTGGTTCTTTTTCCCCCATTACACCTGCCAGGATTCCGAAAGCTTTTTACCAGGTTAACCACTTCCTCTTTCTTGGTGTCACCTTTTTTGGTTGACCTTGCCAGCATTTCCCTATAGATGCACGATTTGGCAAGCGCAAAAATAAAGGAATGGGAAAGAAGGGTTAGTACCAATGCTTGGTGTGGTTAACAGCCAAACGGTAAGATAACAGTGAGGATGAGAAAACCAGGAGGGAATGGTGAACACTAATCATAAATGCCACTCACACGGCCCTGTGTGGGTGCCTGCCCATCACAAAGTGCCACGTCTCTCGTAGGGAACCTCTTCCTTGGTAGCTGATGGCTATATGAATCTCAGAGGGAATGGAGAAAAACCATAATTGGTGTATGCCCGTGAGTGGGGACAGCAGTGGTGATAGCAATGCAGATAATATAATAAAAAACCTCTCACACGGCCATGTGTGAGTGACCGCCCTACACAAAGTAACCAGTCTCTTCTGGGAAACCACTTCTTAGGTGACTAGTCTTTTAGATAATCTCAGAAAAAGATGATAGAAGATCGCAATTGATGTATGCCACTAGTAGGTGACAGCGATACTGCACATATTGTGAATGATAATTAAAACTACACTCACGTGGCCATATGTGAGTGGGGGGCACTCAGAGAAATCCAATCCTCACTGCCTGGTGATTGGTAATTAGTCCTCTGGTGTCACTTGTTCACATAGTGTTAAATGCCAGAAGTGAAAAACAAAGTATTTATTTAAAAAACAACAGAAAATATAAAAAGCAATAAAATGCACAAGATGCCAAAAAATGGGCATATATAAAGATGACTGCTGTACTAATGGACTCACAGCAGCTTTCCTCCATCAGAACTAGAACCTGATGAAGCCTAACAGCGAAACGCGTAGTTCTGAGGAGGATTTTTGGACACAGTGGGCCACCGTAGGCTAACCAAGGCAGCAGTTCGTCACCAGACCCTCCGAACGCGGAAG
The DNA here is from genome assembly GCF_040206685.1 of Ascaphus truei. Taxonomy (NCBI): domain Eukaryota; kingdom Metazoa; phylum Chordata; class Amphibia; order Anura; family Ascaphidae; genus Ascaphus; species Ascaphus truei. Next base: position 94,752,319 of record NC_134488.1, read on the forward strand.
TCAGGACACACGCCGAACGGATCGTGGAACCCTTGCAACGCTAAAGCGGGTGTCATCCCCAGACTGTGGGCGCCCTCATCACTTGGGCCACGTGTCTGCCCATGTTGTGGCGTAACCACCTTGTCCACTAACTCTCCCTTGTCTGCCCATCCGGCTTTGTCCGCTCGCCTGGCCTTGTCCGCTCCATGCATGAGTGCATATATCTGCTGCTGGAACCATCCTTCCTCGTATTTCTGCGCCTCTACAAGTAGTTGAATGGTTCTATTTTCAAAAGACCTTGCTGCTGGTAATATATGAGAGATGATGGCTTGTGTTTATATTGCTATTGAAGATGAGCACTGTATGTGTGATAATTGTTATTTTATTGTCGTGCGTGTGTAGAGATTATTGCGCCGTCGATAGAGATGGTCATGGATCCAGGGAAAATTGAATTGATCTTGAACAATGTACAATTCCAACTGCAATAAACAAAAAATATTATGTTATCATTGGACCACCTTCTATCTCAAACCCCAACATACCAGAAAACCTCTGTAAAGCATTATCACCACCAGTTATGTTAGTGCTGGCCTATATTGAACTGAAAACCCTTGCAGTAAACAAAACTATTGTGTTTGCAGATAAAGGTTAAAAAAAAATAATTATATATATATATATATATATATATATATATATATATATATATATATATATGTGTGTAACGGGTATTCCCCCATACAATCGCATATAATGTGTGTGTGCGGGGAACTTAGTGTTACCAGCTGTGGTGCTTTACCTGTTAGGCTCACAGGAGGGCTGAGCTTCCGCCACGGGGAACCTGGGGCATATATATTACTATGAGTAACCGCGTACTCGGTGCAGCGCCTGCACCTGCGATGGCTCCCACCAGAGGGGGGGTGGTTCCTCGCAGGACAATATATTTATATATCACTACACACACACAGCATGTAAACCAACCAATGACTTTACTATTGCATATAATAACCAGGTGTCCTTCCCTAAAAGAGACACTACTACGGCGTCTCGCAGGACGCAACCTCCTCCCACCGGGTGATCCCACCTTGTGTCCAGTGACCCCACACAATATGTCCCTTTAAATGATATGGATGTGTGTTTGACTGCGCAGCCACTAGTCCTGTGTGAGTACTCGGTTGGTGCATTTATAACGATACCTGCCTGGTGCGGCGGCACCTGGCTTTAAAGGATCTTCTCAAAGGATTTGACGAGCTCCTACACGGCATCCAGGATCCACCCGCGTGGTGATCCGTCAGGGGCGATCCCACCCCAAAGATAGTCCAACTCTCTTTAATGGCGGAGACTTGAGCCCAAGTCTCTCAGCAGGAAACGCAGCGTCCGCTGTGTCCCTAACAAGCAAACGGCTAATGGGGCAGGGTCCCTAACCTAGGGCCTGTCCTTATAGCACTCAGCTACTGGAGACTCACGGCTATCTGGGGCCTAGGGGAATGCTGGCCTAGTGCAGGGAGTCACTGACTCCTGCACCCTACCTCCATCCCTTAGCTGCTCCGGTCACCAACTGAACTAACGTGCTGCAAGCCCGCAAAATGTATCTATCCCTGAGCAGGGAGATACTGTAGCCCTATTGGCTCCCTGGAGTCATGTGGCTCTGCCCCTATGCACCCTGGGGGCTGACTGCTCTTGGGAGCTATTCTCCCTGCGGGGGCCCCGCGCGCGCTTCCTTTGCACATGCGCAACTACATAGAGGATGGCGGCGCCCTGCTCGGGAACCGCCGGGGACTCTGAGATGCCAGAGCGCTCCCTGCACTAGCCCCCACCCTCCAGAAGTACCGGCGGGTTTGTCGCATGACCATCGGCAGCGGAGGTAAGAGGAGAGGGGTCGTGGGACAAGGGGACCTGGCTACATCATAAATATATATACAGTGGTTGACAAATCACCAAAAAATCTACTCGCCACACAAAAAAATCTACTCGCCACCTAGTACCAAACGTGTGCTGCTTGGGCCAATATTTACTCGCCCGGGGGTTAAATCCACTCGCCCGGGGCGAGCAAATGTATAGGTTTGTCGAACACTGTGTATATATATATATATATATATATATATATATATATATATATATATATATATATATATATATATATGTATGTATATATATAACAAAACGAACAAACTTTTTTTTTTTCAGGTATGTATATCTATATATCTACTGTATATTTCTGAAAGCACTGTATGTCTGCATGGCCTGTGTTCCTCAGGCCAATGAGATTGCTCCCTTGGCCCGCCCGCCCCCACACACCTCTCATTGGCCTGAGGCGGAGTGACCACACACACACACACACACACACACACACACACACACACACACACACACACACACACACACACACCCTCACTCTCCCCCGTCAGTCGGACCGCAGCTCACCTTCCACACACCCCTCCCCCCCTCCCCTCTCCCGGTGCCCCTCACTCTCTCCCCCACCTCCCCCAAACCGCACGCTCCGCAACATCCCCAGCCGCACTATCACGTGCGCTCCCGGATGGAGGGGAAGTGCGGGCCGGGCCTCCTGCACTCCCCCGGCCTCCTGCACGCACTATCACGTGCGCTCCCGGACGGAGGGGAAGCGCGGCCCGGGCCTCCTGCACTCCCCCGGCCTCCTGCACTCCCCCAGCCTCCTGCACTCACCATCACGTGCAACGGCTCCCGGACGGAGGGGAAGCGCGGGCCGGGCCTCCTGCACTCACCCTCATGTGGCACGGGTCTCCTGCCCCAGCCTGCCACTCTTGCCCCCCCGCCAGCTTCCGAACCCACCTCCTGCCCCAGCCTGATGCCACGGGGATATCCGTGCCAGGAGGGGAACCGTGTGCCTCCAGGAAACACCACCCAGTCAAGGTAAGTCACCCACCGTCTCCCACTGTCACCCAGTCAAAGTCAACCACCCAGTCACCCACACACCCACACATCCAACCACACACCCACCCAGTCACTCACTCACCCACTTTCACTCACTCACCCACTTTCCCCGTCACCCACTTTCCCTCAGTCACCCACTTTCCCTCAGTCACCCACTTTCCCCCAGTCACCCACTTTCCCCCAGTCACCCACTTTCCCCCAGTCACCCACTTTCCCCCAGTCACCCACTTTCCCCCAGTCACCCACTTTCACCCACTCACCCACCCACTCACTCACCCACTCACCCACCCACTCACCCACCCACTCACCCACCCACTCAGTCACTCACCCACTCACCCACCCACTCAGTCACCCACCCACGCAGTGAGCCAAAGTCACCCACCCACCCAGCGACCCAAAGTCACCCACCCAGCGACCCAAAGTCACCCACCCACCCAGCCACCCAAAGTCACCCACCCACCCACCTAGCGACCCAAAGTCAAACCGACCCAAAGTCACCCACCCACTCAGTCACCGACCCACCCACCCACTCGGTCACCGACCCACCCACCCATTCAGTCACCGACCCACCCACCCACTCAGTCACCCATCCACCCACACACTCAGTCAACTGAGTCACCCACCTAGCTGTCAAGGGGGGGGGAAGCCCAACCCTGTTGCCCGCCCCCCCAAAATTACATCCCGGGCAACGCCGGGTATATCAGCTAGTATATATATATATATATACACATTCTGGACATGTCCTTGGTTGTATGCGTGTCAAGCCATGTAAAATTAACAATGAAATAGTGATAATTTGTAGAAACATATAAGGTTTGTCTCCTACAAGGGTTATTATTAACATAATTAAAGCTTTGTAATCTTGTATTTTCTCCCTGCATAACATTCCCTTGCTATAGGCGTGGGACTGTGGTTGCCATGTGGCTGTTGACTCCTCCCCTTTGTATCACGTTGTACACAATTGGCACAAGGAGTGGATGGGGGAAGGGTGGCCGCATGGAACACATGTTGTCTGATATATTGTATATATTAACTTCTGTGCTGTAACAGCTGAATTTGTTAACACAACTTTCTCCCTTTCTTATTGGCAGGCAAGCTGCCCTAGTCCAGCGGTCAGAATGTTCCTTTAAGTTAACCAAAAAGAAACACACCAAAAACAAACACAAGTCTCTAGGGAATCAGAGGGAAGTATCGCTTCAAAGCATTAGTCTCTCACCATATTATTATTTCAATGCATCAGTCACAGTTTTGAGGCCTATTCTAAGTTATAATTTATTTGCACCTCTGCAACACATTACTTTAAACTAACCACATAACAAACACGTCTCCACATGGAACACCAACATAAAGATCAATCCTCCTTTTCTTAATCTACACAGGCAAGTCCCTGAGCTCAACAGATTCCCTGGAGAAACACTCCACAGTACAAGTTAATGCACATACCCCCTGCTATATGTGGGAAAGGGGGGGGGGAAGTGGGGGAGTCTGTGCATCCACCTTATTTATTCCCTGAACAAATGCAATGCTTCCAAGATGGGGGATGGGGGGATACTTAAAGCCCCATCCGCCAGTTTTTTTTCCTCATTCAGTAATGATAAAGAATACTTATGAGTACAGTTGATTCACGTTTCAAGCAGGTCCACAAACCTTCCTTACCCCATAATCACACACCTTTGCGCGTATATTGCAGTCAGGGATTCTGGCTGCAGTACATTACATGCAATACAGAGCATGAGCACGCACAGTGTCACATTTCTTACCCATATTAACATGGATCCCTATATGTTTATTCCTGCGCTTTAACACAGTTGTGTCATGGGTGCTCACCACAAACAAGTACCGGACCGCTGGGCTGAGGCGGGGATATGAAAACACCGACCTAGGCCGCAAAGCCGGGTCCGGGTTGCGCAGCTCGTGGTTGTGGGTTGCCGGGTCCAGGTAGGAGAGTGTAGGATCGTAGGAGGTACTTGCCGTATCAGGAATGGAGAAGTCAAGAGTAGTCAGAGTCCGAAGCCAGGGTCGAGGGTAGGAGAGAGCAGAAGTCGATGGGAGAGCCGAGGTTCAAGGGTACCAGAATTCGGGAGTCTGGATACAATGCTGGGGTCTAAGTGCAAGGAGACAAGACGATACAGAGAAGTGGCTTGTAGCAAGCACAACTAGGAAATAACTATGCTCAGCAATCAGCCTCCGGCTGATTGAACTAAATACTGGTGAGAGCCAATGAGAATACTCAGGTGGTGAGGTCACAGGTAAGTGGACCGCTGATAGGCCGAGGCTGGGTGCAGGGCAGGTGCTGAGGATTCCAGGAGATTAGAGAGGGCAGCAGTATATATGTGTGTGCGCGTGCGCACCCATGAATGAGGATCAGAGCTGGGGCGGCTGCCAGGAGGTGCTGGTGTGCATGGTTGTCTGCCCTGGCGGCGTACGCAACCCGCAGCCGGAGCGCGGGTCACCACCGACCGGGAGGGGATGGCGATCCGGGAGCGGAGTTCACGCTCCTCTGCGACGGGAGACGAAGGCACGTGAGGAGCCGGGAGGAGAGGAGCGCCGTGGGAGGTAAGGGACGCGGTACCCTTACAAGTTGTTACAATAAAATGCATGTATGGATGGAATTCCAGGGGAGCGTCATCGTATTTCCCAAAAAAGAAAAAAGAGGTGGATGGTGTAATACTATTAAGCAATGTGTTAAATTTCAAAAAAGCTTCCAAATTCCTACTCACAAGCGCAGCAGGAAAATGAGCATAAGTGCCAGGTAAGAGTTATAGTGTTACCCAGTCTGGAAGTGTGGTATATGGATCAGCAACCTCGGAGAGAACAGAAAACAACCATAGTGCAGATAAAAATGACAAGTTTATCACATATGAGATCACAAATGGAGGCTTACGGCAAATCGAAGAAGTAACAGCATTGGATAAATGGGTCTTTACTGCGGCGCAGCTTTCCTCGCCCGGTCTCACTGCAAACAGCTTCCGCGTGCGTCACTTCCGGAACGTGACGTCACAGATCGACGGAACAGCGGACACCAGAGATCCCTCTACTTCTCTCCTTCTCCAAGATGGCTGACAAGCCCAACTCAACGCGTTTTGACGTAATGACATCTTCATCAGGAGCACTTATGAGTACAGTTGATTCACGTTTCAGACAGGTCCACACACAGTTGTTACAATAAAATGCATGGCCAGAAAACATACAGTCCAAAAGGACAAAACAGATGTTTCATCCCTTTGGGGCTTATTCTAAATCAGCTAAAACGGCTGATAGAATAAGAATAAGCTAAGAGTGTGATGGTTTATTGGGATCCATGTTAAAGTGGATAATGGGACAAAATGACGCACTATGGGCCGGATCCACAAAGCTCCATTAACTCAGAGCTCATATATACTGTTATGAAAATCAGTTATGGATGTTATGTTCCCAAAGTTTAACGCAAATTCACAAAGCTAATTGTGTGCGAAAAAAACAGCCGTTAGTTCCAGTATCTCATTAGCACAGGTTCAACAGCTGTTAAATTAGCTTTAAATGTCACTCAGGGGAACAGCTGATATACATGGGATTTATGCTAATTTAACTAATTACAATATATTTGGCATATCCATATCAGTTATTAGCATATATCCCAGATATCTGAGGTGTGCTCCTTTTTGTGCAAAGGTGTCCCTCCACATGTTGTATTAAGGTGTGTTGGGGGGAGGGGGATGTCTATAGGACTTGGGATAGTATAAGAATAAGACTTTCCTTCCCTCCCTTTATCCCCTAAAACCAAGAGAGCTAATGCCACCTTTAAGTATACTCTAAGTAACACTAAGTAAATCATTAAATCCTTGTGTTAACTATAGCGGAGCTCTGGGGATAGCGGTTGTTAGAGGGAGCACCTCTTTTGAATATTATTAGCACTAATGTATTTTTTAGTTAACGCAAGGTTATGGCTGAAAACAACATTTAATACTGTGTTACCGAGCTTTGAAGATACCAGTTGTCCAGTGGCATAATTACAGCATAAATGGCCCCTGGGTTTCTCACTTACCTGCCGGCCCTCCTCCCGTGGTGTCATGATGTCGCTCGTCATGTGACAGCATGGTGTTTTTGGAGGAGGGATGCTCTCTTACTGAGGTCTTGCTCTCTCTCCCGGCATGAAGTTTAATTGCGCTGTGGAAGAGTGGGGGGCCTCTGTAACCGCTTAGGGGTTCATCACAGGTCACAAGGGAGGATCTTGACTCCCTTCGGCTCCCCTTAGCTGGGGTCCCCGGGACATGCCTGGGCATCCCAGGCGGTAGTTTCGCCGCTGTCGTTGGCTTACATTAAGGCTGCGTTATGTCAATCAAGAAACTCTGTAGATTTGGCCCTTTGACTACTATTGTATGCCATTACCCAGAATCCCTGGCTGCAGTGGAACAACTGTATGCTGTGTGATTATGGGTAAGGCGGATTTCTGGACCTATCTGAGACATGGAATATGCTCATAAGTGTTATTTATTATTCCTGTATGGTGGAGGGTTTCTGTCATGTTTTACTATCCCTAACTTTCTTTCTCATTCAATTGCATTACTGCTTTATAAACCCATGAAGATCATTAAGTAGCTACATGAAATATGGGAGACCTGACAACTTTAAAATCTCATATTGATAACATAACTGAAACGTTAGCATTGTAACTATTACAACAGTGAAATAAATACATTTCTTTTCTTTACAGCTATTACACTACATAAAGCGGGTGCGTTTTAACAATAATGTTGGACAGGAAGTGTACTTTAATGAGTTTGGAGAACAGTCATTACGCTCAGAATATGTAAACTGGCAAGCTCTCCCTAACGGCACAAGTAGATATGTCAGTCTTGGCCTTTCCATGGAAGGATCTGAGTGGGGCGTTACAAGAAGTAATAACACTATTTTCTGGAGTGGAGGCTACACAAAGGTCAGCAAAATTCCTTCTGTACTGTGCATACATTATCATTGTGATATATATATATATATATATATATATATATATATATATATATATATATATATATATATATGTAGCCATGTTTAAAAATGGTATACAGTGCTCTCTCATGCTGGCAGTAAACCTGGTAAGTATACAGGATTCTCAGCATCAATCATGGAGGTTTGCCCTCCCACCCTGGTGAGGTGTCATATGTACACCAGGGGAGTAGTAACATACTTGGTGTCAACTTTTAGTGACACAAGAGGTGTGGCTATTCCCTAAGTTATATAAGACACAGCACTGCCCAAAGTTAGTAGTTGAAGAGTATGGTTCTTTAGTAAGCAGTTTAAGGTTAATCAAGGTCTGCAGCAGTAAGGCTGGCAGGCACAGAGAGAGTGTCTACACTGTGTCCAGGGACCTGGCACAGGTGGTTATCTCCCTGAGGGGAGAGGTGATCCAACTCCATTGGGAGGGCAGAATCTTCTAAAAGGCAGAGCTGTGGAAGAATGAGCGGCTAAGCTGACCGCTGCAAGGTGCAGTCTGCCTGAACCTGCAATAAAGATGCCCTTATTCACCAAAACCCTCATGTGTGAGTGTGGAGTTACACAGCAGAGGAAGGCACCAAGAAGGAGTCCTCATCAGATCCATCTCCCTGCGAACGCAGAGGTCCTGATGAGGTGGAGGCGCTGCACTAGATATAGGTAGGACTCAAGCACACTACCTCAGCTGCCTGTCTTGCTGATATCCTCACTAACATCATGCGGGAGACTCAGAAGTCCTATATCCAACAGGTGCACCACCAGACAAATCCATGTAATGGGACCGGTTAGACCACAGGGGCCAATCTGAGATTGGGTGGGTCAAGGAGGGTCCAGAAAAAACGTTACATTTGGAGGTGAGCTGCTGAGATTTGTGTCAACAGGACAGGCTTTTGCTAGGCACACTAGGAAACAGGGAGTGTGTATGCTGCCAGTCAGTGCTGTGTTTGGGATGGAGCCTAGGGGTAGTTAGAGGGCTGATGGAATTGTCAGCTCGCAGGGATGACCTAGGATCCAGGAAGGAGTTAGGTGGGTCTGGAGACAGGGCTACAGCTGTTCTAGTCACCTTGAGGCAGCTAGTTGGTAGGATGCCTAAAGGTATAGCCTGTTAACAAGGGTCAGGAATCCTGGAGAGGGTCTGCGCTAGGCTGGCCAACAGTAGGTAGATGCCCCAGTACTGCATGGAGAAGCCAGAGTACTCTAGCCCATTCCAGACCACTTACCACAGAGCACAGACTGGAGGGAGGAGGACACAGCATACACTGAGAGAGTGAGCCTAGCCTGAGGTAGTACAACACGAGTCAGACTTACATTAGGTACACATAGGTGGTGCATCGGGCATTCTTTATTGCATTGTTATGGCAGCTGCCCCGCGGAGAGGAGCTCTGTGTGCGATAACAGTAAATACTACAGTGAAAAGATGGCGACTGCAAGTATGGAGGATCCGCGTGGCGCGGAGAGTCCAAGATGGCGGACGGAGGCAGATGGAGGGAGCGCACGTGGTGTGCGTTCCACGGAAGAGCGAGTTGCAGAAGGAACTTTTGCTAGCCTGCTGTGGAATGGTGCCAGAGCTGTGGCCGCACCCTTTTGGTCCTGCCTAGGACCGTGGGGTGTTACCCTGGAGGACAGTACTGAGAACATTGTGCTTATGGGCGATTGCCAGACGGCAATTCCTATGCAAAGATCTACCTCAATTGCAATTGTGACTGGCCGGGCGAACCAAGATGGCGGCTCCCGCTTCCATGGGAGACCGCGTGGGCCGAATGCAGGAAAATCTGCAAATGCAAAAGTTGCAGACAGTTGGCCGGGATTGGCGCCAAGAAGAGAACCCCACCCTGCTGGGGGTATGGCGCGAAAGCTGTGGCTGCGCCCTCATGGACAGTGACAGGCTCAGCGCCAGTGCTGGGTCACCCTGTAAATTTGTGGGACCCTCCCCTAATCTCAACCAGGGGGAGTGGTTTCCAGCTGTGCCAAATGAGAATGGAGATAGAGGAGGGAGGAGTTATTAAACCGACCCCTGCCGTTCAGTTGCGAGGAGCTGGAGAACAGGAAAGACCACTGCAAAAAGTGTCTCCTGTCATCAACATGGCTGGTAGAGCAGAGGAAATTGATATCTCCGCTCACCCCTACTCAGCCCCAGGAGGCTTCCTGGTGCTCAGAGCGGGTGGCAAAGAAACCATCATGCCTGTGTATGCAGTATAGGCTGCCGGGTGGTGCGGTTAGCACAGCGGCCAGGTGCCCCCAATGTGGCATCCACTACTTTTGGGCCGTGCAGTCGTTCATATCTGGACAGACCGTGGAGGCGGGTGCGGACACAGCCATGCTGACTGCTGAAGCCCCACGTGCGGCCTGGAAAGAACCAGTTGATCCCGGTGCATGGGGATCGCTCCTGATGATTAAGACGGAGCCGGAAGAAAAAAGGGCCTACCAGCAAGGGGAGAACCTCACCATCGGTCCCCAGCGGGAGTGCCACTCCCTGAGTCGGAGTTCGGCTCCTCGGACGAGGAACAACCGACCCCGACGCCGGTGGAGGAAGCAGCACTTACCTGTGTCACTGCGGAGCGGAGTCTCAAGTCGCCCGTGCAGAAGCAACCGGAAAGGCGGAGTCCCACGGCCGTGGTGACTGGCGGAGAAGCCGAGGAGATCCCATCCCGAGTCGACGGAGCGGCGCCGGTGGTGGCAACGGCAGAGGCAGGCTTATCCCAGGCCCGAGCGGAGCGGAGAGCAGGACCATCACTTCCGGCAGCGGATGTCGTTCTGGAGGAAGAGGTTCTGGTGGTGTGCCCAACCCAAGATGGCGGCGGTGAGTCCCACGAGATTGCCGACGTCACATCCGGCGAACACAGCGGAGCCGGATGGAAGATGGCCGCGTCCTCGCGACCAACCAGTTGTACCAGATCGCCTGGATCCGGGAAGAGCTGGCAGGCCCTGCGGAAGCCTGGGAGCAGTGAGATGGGAGAACCGGAAGGCCAGTCCGATGGCACCGGGCAAGGTAGCGAGAAGTTGCGGGTCGTAGCCCCACGGATGCCGGCAGTGTTTCCCTGTGCCCAACCCCCGGCCATAGTTAAAGCCCCTGCCCCTGCACTTTTTCATATGGGTCCCAATCCAGCCAAGGGTTGTCTGGGGAGTCACGATCCACTTCGGAAGAACGGACTGGGGAGAACTTGGACTGGGGCAAGTGCTTTACGTTAGATGATGGGTCGGGTGGGGGAATGTACACACGACAAGTGTCTTGTTCCAACCAGTGTACCAGTACAACAAGTATCACTAGTAGGCCCAAAAGGTTAGGGTCAAATTCCCAATCTACCGGTACCTCAGGGATATCCTCCGGGTGAGAACTAGAGGACAGTGAGGGTACTGTGGCGGTACCGGAAAGGGCCACAGAGAGAGAGACCAGGTGGTGGGCACCACTGTTTGAGGGGTACAAGGCCTGGCTGGACCGCACTCGGTTTATTTTAAGGAGAGAGGGGGTAGTAGACTACTGGTGGGGAGTAGGGTAATTTACAGAGGAGGAACGCCTAGAGGAGCTTAGGTTGAGGTGGCACGACATTCATACGGGAGTAGTGGATCCCAAGGGGACAGCTATATTCAGGGATCCTGTGGAGCCCGATGAGCCGTTGTCATGGGTGCTGCCAGGCAGGGCAGGAAACGCCAGACTGATCAGGTCTAGCAGGGCTGAAAGTTACCAGGTACAAAAAGTCCCACGGGTGGGAGTATCCCTATGTACCTGAGCCCTTAATGCAGGAGATTGAGGATGGGAGGAACACATGGTTGAGGAAACCATTGAGGAGTACATCATGACGAAAGGTGGTGGGTACGCTGCTCACAAGATGGAGGAGAGGATCTCTCAGCTTATGAGGGTGTGGAGCATTGGGCGTAACGTCTACATGCACCGGGTAGAATACCGGCAAGAGAATGGGCTACCCAGGGAATATAGCATCACCGTTAAGAACATGGCTGGTAGGGAGGTACAGAAGCCAGATCCCAGGCATTATTATTAGGATGATAGACTGGGGGTTCTCCTATGGAGCAGTGCGGTCTGCTGGTCATCAGGCACTGGTTGAGACTGTGTTATTATGTAATCTAATTTATATAATGTGTGAATTGTATTTTGCAGTGCTACCTGGAAGAAGGTCTGACAAATGTAGTTCCAGCCGGGCCGTTGGGGTTCACCAGGGGGAGAATGTAGCCATATTTAAAAATGGTATACAGTTCTCTCTCATGCTGGCAGTAAACCTGGTAAGTATACAGGATTGTCAGCATCAATCATGGAGGTTTGCCCTCACACCCTGGTGAGGTGTCATATGTACACCAGGGGAGTAGTAACATACTTGGTGTCAACTGTTAGTGACACAAGAGGTGTGGCTATTCCCTAAGTTATATAAGACACAGCACTGCCCAAAGTTAGTAGTTGAAGAGTATGGTTCTATAGTAAGCAGTTTAAGGTTAATCAAGGTCTGCAGCAGTAAGGCTGGCAGGCACAGAGAGAGTGTGTACACTGTGTCCAGGGACCTGGCACAGGTGGTTATCTCCCTGAGGGGAGAGGTGATCCAACTCCATTGGGAGGGCAGAATCTTCTAAAAAGGCTGAGCTGTGGAAGAATGAGCGACTAAGCTGACCGCTGCAAAGGGCAGTCTGCCTGAACCTGCAATAAAGATGCCCTTATTCACCAAAACCCTCATGTGTGAGTGTGGAGTTACTCAGCAGAGGAAGGCACCAAGAAGGAGTCCTCATCAGATCCATCTCCCTGCGAACGCAGAGGTCCTGATGAGCTGGAGGCGCTGCACTAGATATAGGTAGGACTCAAGCACACTACCTCAGCTGCCTGTCTTGCTGATATCCCCACTAACATCATGCGGAAGACTCAGGAGTCCTGTATCCAACATGTGGCAGACTCCTGATGAAACCGAGTAAGGTGAAATGCGTAGAGTGATGTTGAGAGAGGATTCACAGCTGTCTCGCCGACCGGAACTGCCCAAACCCGCTGATGTCACATCCGGATCTGCTGGAACGCAGCCGTGAGATGCATGACGAGCAGGGGAGAAGCAATCAGCTAAACCGGATTCGAGATCCAATTGTGTATCTAAATGCCTAATAACTACTGAAACCATGTGAGTGTATTGTCATCCACTTACCATTTTAATACAGTTTTTATACAGTCTGCACTATGTTTGGTTGTCTGTGCTTAACCATTTAAAGAATCCACACTTACACATGTTTTAATTATAAATAGAGCGCCACTATTGACATATATTTTCTTTACACTGATATCCCCACTAACATCATGCGGGAGACTCAAGAGTCCTGTAGCAAACAGGTGCACCACCAGACACATCCATGTAATGGGGACCGGTTAGACCACAGGGGCCAATCTGAGATTGGGTGGGTCAAGGAGGGTCCAGAAAAACCGCTACATATATATATATATATATATATATATATATATATATATATATACACACATATATATAGAATCCAGTGCACAGCCGGCACACCATTTGCAAGTAAATATGTTTTGGTGCTTATCCCATAAAGCAATAACAGACCATACGATACCGGTTGCAACACGACATCAAGGAACAGCACGCAGGTAAGTAAATCATACATTTTCTATCAAAATCAAACGGACGCACGCTGCTGAGAAGCTCCTGACGGATGATAATCTATACACCTTGGAGTAAACGGCGTTCTCAACTACTGGGTCTCGAACTGATCGTGAGATTGCAGAGCGGAGGTGACTGTGGAGTCTTCGATTGGTGCATGGGCAGGTCCCATAAAATGCTTATTTTAATCATACAAATTGTAAGTGTGCATTTGTCTTGTCCATGATTTATTAAAATGTTCATCTGATTTTACACAAGGATCGGGCGCTTTTTCTCTTTTCTTTTTTTTTTTTATATATATATATATATAAATATATGTACAATATTTAGTGACAATCAATACCTCAAAAAGTGTTTCTGGTGAGATATTGTGTTGCACTTGTTACCTTTTCTAGGCCAAATGCAGATGGTAAACGCTTAAGCCAATATATTGCGGGGGAAAAAAACTAGTAATTAATCCCTGAATCTCAAATTCTCCCCTTTATTTGCATCCATTTCAATATATTTAATAGATTGCAACTGTGTTAAATGTCCTAAAGAAACTGAACGTTTCAAGAAAATAACACATAATTACATATGCCAAGTGACCACTGGACAATATGACATATGATGTGTGCATCTGAGTTAGCGATAATGTTTTGTAGCAAGTTGATAATATAAGTAGAAGTCTTTAAATTTGCTTCTCAACATTTTTTGTGATTTTTTCCTAGATTAACCTACATTCTTGCAAAGTTCACATTGCTCGGGAATACCTGAAAATACTTGGGTGTAACATCTTTATCTGATTAACATGACATTTCATGAACTTCCCCAGAATTTTGCATAAATGGCAATATATACAGAGCAATGTGACTTGATGTTTTTTTGCTTCCATGTTGGAATTTGCAATGTACAATGACCCTTAATGCTGGGCAAAAAATGTGCGAACTTTGCCATATTCGTGAAACAATATTGGCAAATTTCACCCGATTTGAAAAAGTTGGTGAAAAAATTGCATATCTCTACATATCATACTGTATCTCTTTTTCTAACTGTAGGTTCCTACATCCATATGCAGTGAGAGATGCCCTCCAGGATACAGGAAAGCTCCTCAGAAAGGGCAGCCAGTCTGCTGCTTTGACTGTATGTTATGTTCAGGAGAAGAGTTTAGTAATGAAACAGGTAAATAACAGTAACATGTGTAGTACTTGTTTTCTCTCACACCTGCTGTATCTTACACATACAGTATGTCTGTGCTACTAACCTTCTGAACTAATACTTTAAATACATTAATATCGCACTACACAGCATGAAGTATCACATTTGTAATGGAGTCACGGAGACATTGACATTATCAATCTACACAAAAAATTACACATACAGAAATTCTTCATCGCCTTCAGGTATCATTTACCATGTTGACTTAAGGTTCCCAATGGCAGCAATAGCATGAATTTTCCACACTGGTTTAATTTCACATTGTCAGGCAGTGCTGAGTAGCTCAATACAACATATGCCTCCAAGCAGACACTCTCATTCCAAGAGAGTTGAGGTGATTTAGGTTAATAAAAGCACAAAGGCTCAGTGAAGAAGAAACTTTTGCTCCAACACCTCATCATAATCAATGCAAAACACTTACAATTCTCTTATGTTAAACATTGTACACCATGGAATATTCATTCAGCATTCAATCATTCAGCATGATTCTTCAAAAGGACATTAAACCTCAGTTCTAATTAAAAATTATCTTCCTTTAACACAATATCACCATTTAAAACAACATTACCCTGGCCATCTCTTACTTGACCAGTTTCAGTGTGACATTAGATGTAGATGGCAATATTCATGAATACAGTGCTTACAGTATAATCTATGACATTTCTCTTCCTTTAGATTCAACACGTTGTATGAAATGTCCTGATGGAATGTGGCCAAATGAAAGGCATGATGGCTGCAGGTTTAAATCCCTGGAGTTTCTGTCCTATGAAGACCCGTTAGGTGGCACTTTGGCCGCTCTCTCAATCGTGGGTGCTCTCCTCCCTCTGAGCATCCTAGTGATTTTCTTGAAAAACTCTGAAACTCCAATTGTCAAAGCTAATAATCGGGG
The DNA here is from genome assembly GCF_040206685.1 of Ascaphus truei. NCBI lineage: Eukaryota > Metazoa > Chordata > Amphibia > Anura > Ascaphidae > Ascaphus > Ascaphus truei. Next base: position 94,767,862 of record NC_134488.1, read on the forward strand.
CCTTAGTTATCTCCTCCTTACGGCCCTAATTTTTTGCTTCCTCTGCTCTTTGTTGTTCATCGGTCATCCTCTTTACATAACCTGTATCCTCCGACAAATTACTTTTGGGGTCAGTTTTGCACTGTGCATTTCATGTGTTTTGGGGAAGACCATCATGGTGGTGATCGCCTTCAACTCCACTCAGCCAAAGAGCAACAGACCTGTGTGGCTAAATTCTAGAGTGCCAAACACACTGGTACTTGTGTGCACAGCTACACAAGTGATTATATGTATTAGTTGGATTGCACACTCTCCCCCTTTTCAGAATAATGACAGAACAGCTAAGCTAGGAACAATAATTGTCGAGTGCAATGAGGGAGCACTAGTGGCCTTCTGGTGCATGCTGGGATATATGGGACTTTTAGCCACTTTGAGTTTTGTAGTAGCTTATTTAGCAAGAAAATTACCAGGCAGTTTCAATGAGGCCAAACTAATCACCTTTAGCATGTTGATATTTGGGGTGGTTTGGGTCTCTTTCATCCCTGCTTACCTCAGTACCCGTGGGAAATACATGGTCGCTGTGGAAATATTTGCCATCTTGTCCTCGAGTAGTGGATTATTGGTATGTATATTTATACCAAAGTGTTACATTATCATCCTGAAACCAGAAATGAACAACAAAGAATTCCTTACAGGAAAGAGAACGAAATATAAACTAAAAAGATGATCCACCTCGGTGGTTTACATTGTAACATGTAAATTATATTGTTGTTTCATTTTTCTAAACTAATTTATATATGATAAAATGGAGAATGTATAATGGACAGTCATATTTGTGTATGTCAATAAAGTTACTACAGTATGTGTATATTTAAAACCACAAAACAACACCACTCGACCTCTATTTGTGTTAGTTACTGTAGGTGCACTAGGGAAATTGTGCGTCAACAAGAAAAAAACCCTCAAGGTAGAGAAAAATCCACTAATTGCATGCATATGTAACATGGGTTTCGTAATAATATTTTTTTTACAATAACTTCATATTCATCAATGTCAAAGGAATATCATCCTAAATACATAGTTAACGAACATAACATTAAAATACATCTGTCAAGGGAGACCAGTACTTTTAACACCTTTTTTTTTTATTATTACTTAAATTTTTTATTGAGCATTTTCAAACATACAAAATAAGGTAAACACAACATACTACACAAAAGAAAAGGGAGATACAGTAATACAAATAAACTGGTTGTGGAACAATGGGGAAGAGGAAGATCGGGGAGGGGGGGGAAGAGGTAGCATTTGTACCAATATCGCACTGTATTCAACAATTTAAATACCACATGTATCACTCTGTTCAAAGTATTCTAGTCTATATATGGGGATATACCTGCATGGCGGAACCAAGGAGCCCAAATATCAGAGAATTGCGAGGTAGAGCCGTTCAGATAGGCTGAAAGTTTTTCCATATAGACTATATGCCAAATTTTGTTGTTTATTTGATTTACTGTAAGGATGGGGGGGCCGTTTTTTTCCAATTTTTGGCAATTGTACACCGTGTAGGTTTAAAATTTGACAGAAGAAAAAAGGGTGATGTAGAATAGCGCTAATGGGGTACTGATGATAAATAAACTCTAAATAAGAGCAACCCCTATGGGGTCTAAGGCAGCCTGGGGGAACACTGATAGTACAATCAGAGATACAGAGACAAAAGGGAAAGCGATACCGGTGCCTAATATGTCCAATTAGGTAATAGTCCTGGATATCCAGATGAAAAAAGTTCAAGTCCCAATGATGTAATCTTATAATCAAGGGATGACCAGATGTGATGTCCTCCGTTAGATATGGAACATGGAATGACAAAAAGCAGAATTTAGTGCAACACAGCTAACAAAAAATCACAGACATATACTCACAGACAAGACACACAAACGCAAAGCTGAAAATAAAAATTGTTTAATACAACTATAAAATAATAAAATGTGGGACGATGCAGCACTGATCGAGCCAATCCGGTAAAGTAAAACTGAAAAGCTACTCACAAGATGGCTCTTGGACACAGGCAATGAGCGCCGATTAGGCGAATAGAATCTTTCCTTCCTGGGCTAAGCAGTTGAATCCCCCGCAGCGTTCCTCCAGACACGTGCTTCTCGAGACCGGAAGTGACGTCACCGGATGCCAGATACCGGATGCTGCGTCAAAGATAGGCAGGACTCTCGGCGGGATTTTTGAGCGGAGGCTCGTCTTACTTTTGCTCCAGGGAATCAGCACTCAGTTCTCTCTGCTTCCTTCACGTACAAACGTCCAACAGTAATGAAAAAAAACCTACGGGTTTCGTGCGCTTGCGCACACTTCCTCAGGGATATATGAGTCATGTCAGTGGTGCCCTGGTATATATCCATATAAGACTGCTCTGATTTATTTGGAACAACTGTCCTTTTGAGGCAAGCCTGGTGCTCTTGAAACGTTATATAGATGACGTCATTTTCATCTGGTCTGGCGGTGAAACACAATTAGACACTTTTTTTCATGTACCTTAATCACAATGATAGAAACCTTAAGTTTACTTTCAAATCTAGCACTGATCGTATTGATTTTTTAGATTTACATATTTACATCACCAACAACACTTTACACACTAAGACATTTTTCAAGCCGGTGCAGGCCAACACCTATCTAAAGGCGGATAGCTCACATGATCCATCTTGGATCAGAAATATTTCAGGGGGGCAGTTCCTCCGCCTGAGACGCAATTGCTCAGATATTGAGGCTTTTGCGTGTCAGGCTGAGGAACTTAAGCAGAAATTCGTTGAAAGAAATTATCCAGAGAGTTTATTGGATGAAACAATAGAAAAGGTAACCAATCTAGAAAGGAATAATCTGCTTAAATATAAGAAAAAAGATAAACAAAATAAGTTTCATCAGATGGTGCCATTCATCACACAATATAATGAGATGGCACCGAAGATTAAGCAAATCATCAACAAGTATTGGCCAATCCTCTTAAGGGATAATACTCTAGCTGAAATTCTCCCACCCAAACCTACTATTATCTTTACTAAAGCCACAAATTTAAAATCTAAATTGGCTCCAAGTTGCCCACTAAACTATTGTAAGCAAGCTGCTAAGTTGGAAAAAGGTTTTTTTAAATGTACAAAATGTTTGGCATGTTCACATAGCTGTACCACCAAGAATTTTACATCTAATGAAACTCACAGTATTTATCCTATCAGGTCATTTATTAACTGCCACACAGTTTATGTGATATATTTACTCCAATGCCCTTGTGACTTACAATATGTTGGAGGCTCTACTTACTTTTGCTCCAGGGAATCAGCACTCAGTTCTCTCTGATTCCTTCACGTACAAATGTCCAACAGTAATGAAAAAAAAACTACGCTTTTCGTGCGCTTGCGTACACTTCCTTAGGGGATATAAGTCATGTCAGTGGTGCCCTGGTATATATCCATATAAGACAGCTCTGATTGGCTAATCAATTAAGACATTTCTTAAAGTGATACCTACTAGGCACACTGACATTTACACAGCTTTGCATGAAACAAAAAAACATGATTAACAATATACAACAATCATCTACACATGACAACATAAAACAACCATATAACTAAAGCAAATGTTTGCATGTTCTTTAACCCAATGATATTATATTATTATAAAAAAGCTCCTAACTCGAAATCAATATTAAGACCTCGTGGACAGAGAGTCTGTAGTTCATAGATCCAGTATGCCTCACGTATACTACATCTCTGCAATCTATTCCCACCTCTTGAACTGGCTTGACTGGTCTCAATGGCCTGACACATAAGCCCCTTAGGATTTTGATTATGGTGTGTGAGAAAGTGATGGGACACACTATGGGTTATTAACCCCTTTTTATATTGTATATGTGCTCATATACTCTCCGTTGGAACGTTCTACTTGTTCGCCCAACATATTGTAAGCTACAAGGGCATTGGAGTCAATATATCACATAAACTTTGTGGCAGTTAATAAATGACCTGACAGGATAAATATTGTGAGTTACATTAGATGTAAAAGTCTTGGTGGTACAGCTATGTGAACATGCCAAACATTTTGTACATTTAAAAAAACCTTTTTCCAACTTAGCAGCTTGCTTACAATAGTTTAGTGGGCAACTTGGAGCCAATTTAGATTTTAAATTTGTGGCTTTTGTAAAGATAATAGTAGGTTTGGGTGGGAGAATTTCAGCTAGAGTATTATCCCTTAAGAGGATTGGCCAATACTTGTTGATGATTTGCTTAATCTTCGGTGCCATCTCATTATATTGTGTGATGAATGGCACCATCTGATGAAACTTATTTTGTTTATCTTTTTTCTTATATTTAAGCAGATCATTCCTTTCTAGATTGGTTACCTTTTCTATTGTTTCATCCAATAAACTCTCTGGATAATTTCTTTCAACGAATTTCTGCTTAAGTTCCTCAGCCTGAGACGCAAAATCCTCAATATCTGAGCAATTGCGTCTCAGGCAGAGCAACTGCCCCCCTGGAATATTTCTGATCCAAGATGGATCATGTGAGCTATCCGCCCTTAGATAGGTGTTGGCCTCAACCGGCTTGAAAAATGTCTTAGTGTGTAAAGTGTTGTTGGTGATGTAAATATGTAAATCTAAAAAATCAATACGATCAGTGCTAGATTTGAAAGTAAACTTAAGGTTTCTATCATTGTGATTAAGGTAGAAAACAGAAGAAAAAACAGCGCAAAAAAACATAGTGTAGTATGTTAACAATCAATTTATATGGTAAAAGGTGAGTATTGCACGTACATCATATAAAAATAACACAGCATAACATGTTAGGGACATTTTACCACTCGGCGGGAACAGCAGGACATGGGCAGATGTGACTGGAACGTCCTTCCTCTGGTCGCTGGTATCCAGGATCGGTAAGTGCAACTCTGCTTGAGAAGCCTCCCCGTGTACTGAAGATACTGCAGCCTTCAGTTCAGAAGGGATGATCTCCACTTTTTTCATCTGGATATCCAGGACTATTACCTAATTGGACATATTAGGCGCCGGTATCGCTTTCCCTTTTGTTTAAAATTTGAGATATTACTCTAGCTTTTTTTTTGGAAATATTAGCCATTGGTTTTCCTAGTAATATATATACTGGGTCGTGTGGGACAGAGATTTCTAGTTTCTTTTGTATTAAGGTGAACACTTCCGGCCATGTTTGTTGGATTTTGGGGCATGACCAGAATATGTGCAGTATATTCCCCACTTCACCACAACCACGCCAGCACAGAGGGGAAACGCCTGGGAGAAACGAGTGCAACCTGGCAGGAGTCATATACCATCTGAATATTAATTTGTAAATATTCTCCTTAATTACAACGCATGATGAATTTTTGGAAGCAGCTTCCCAGATGTCTGTCCAGGTATCGAGATCTATACAGATGTTAAGATCCTTTTCCCAGGATACCATGTAGTTATCGGGGGGTTTGGTTGTTCTTGATAGAGGATAAACTGTGATATCCTCTGGAGATAATGCCCTTTATGTTGGGCTGGTGTAGACACCAGTCCTCATACAAAGTTAAAGCATGGGGTTGACTTGGCTTGTAAATTGATTGGATATAGTGCCTAACCTGGAGAAATCTGAAGAATTCGGAGGAGGGGATATCATGGTTTGTTTGTAGCGAAGCGAATGGGGGGACTTTCCCTTGAGTGAGGATATCCTTGACTCGTGTGAGTCCTTTTTGAATCCAGGTATAGGAGTGCGGGTTTCCTGTGTAAAAAGGAAGGGAGGGGTCCGAGAATAGTGGTTGCATAAGGGAAGGGGAATCGGTTAGTTGGAACTTGGTTTTGAGGGAATCCCAGAGATTACAGGCAAAGGATATCACCAGGTTCTTGTAGATCTCAGGTGGTCTATACTTTTTTTTGAGCCAGAGAAGATTTTTTATTTTACAAGGGGAACAAATCAAGTCCTCTATCTCGACCCACCTCCTTTTGGTTTTGTTTGAATGCCATCTAATGAGTTGCCCTAGCTGTGCGGATCTATAGTAGTTTTGTAAGTTCGGGAGAGCTAAGCCTCCTTCTGATTTGGATTTATAAAGAATATCTTTACGAACTCTGGGTCGCCTATTTTGCCAGACAAACTTCAAAATGTTCTTCTGTATATTATTTAGGTCTTTCTGACAGATTTTAACCGAGTGAGTTTGGAAGAGATAGAGGAGTCTAGGTAGAATATTCATTTTTTTTTTTTTTCCAAAATTTTTTATTAGGCAAATATTTATTTCACAATGTACATGTCATATATGTTAATACAGCCTAATACAAGTTTTCTCCATTTTTTGGTTAAAGAAACCAGAGAGAAAAAGGAAAGCTCATCGCCCTCCTGGCCCTCCTGGGGTTGTGAGGGGGGCGCGAGTATGGAAACAGAGAGTAAGAGTATGAAAAGGGGGGGAAGGGAAGGTGGGGAGGGGGGAGGGGGGGGGATACTTGTTGCTTATTACGTCCTCAGAGTATTTCTACTGGAGTTTCTAGACTCGTTCTTTTTACTTTTCATCTTTGGGTTAGGGACGTGGGGGTGCCATATGGGTTAGCCACGGGTCCCATGTTTTATTAAAGGAGTCCGTGGATCTTTTCAGAAAAGCCGATAGTTTCTCCATGTTCATTACCTCTTGTATCCTATTTTTTATCGTTTGTTTTGAGGGGGGAGACACTTTCTTCCAGGCGGCAGCCACTGCACATCTAGCCGCTGTTAGGATGAAGGAGATTAATTTACCTGTTGGTCGGTCCACATTTTCTAGGGGCCTGGCCAACAGGTAGGTCAGCGGGTCGACAGGGATTTTGAGGCCGGTGACCTCTTCTATTAATTTTTGAGTGGTTCCCCAGTATTTTTGAATTTCCGGACATGTCCACCAAATGTGTGCCATGTCCCCCTTTTGACCGCAACCTCTCCAGCATAGATCGGACGCCTGGGGGTAGATTTGGTTTATTCTAACTGGGGTAAGATACCAGCGGAACAGTATTTTATATATATTTTCTTTGATTGTGGTACATATGGAGGTTCCTGAGGCATTCTCCCAAATTCTTTCCCAGTCCTCTCGGTCTATAACTATGCCCAATTCTGCTGCCCAATGCAGCATATAATCATGGGTGGGGGCTTCTATAGCCCTTTCTAATACTGCGTAAATTTGTGTTATAAGACCTTTCTGGTGGCCTGTTTCTCGACAGAGCCGCTCAAAAACTGTGAGAGGGGGAAATTTCAACGTTGGGGATAAGGTACGAACAAAGTGCCGAATTTGTAGATACTTAAATACGTCCAACCTTACTATTTCATATTTGGTTTGTAGATTTTGATAGCTCAGGAATTCTCCAATGCTCACGAGGTCAGCGATCGTTCTAATATTTTTTACTTTGAATTGATCCAGCTGTCTGGGCTCACAACCAGGAGGAAATTTCGGATTTTTGTGAATTGGTATGAGTTGGGATTGGGGCGAAGTGAGCTTAAATTTATATTTGCATCTCGTCCAGATCTCCCATGTGTGTCTCATTGGACCTAATTTGAGTTTACTATTCTGCATGTCTTCCCTGCTCAGGGACCAAAGGCAAGCTGGTAGTGAAGGCGTTCCGGCGTAGTATGATTCTATGTCTAGCCAACAGTATTGGTTTGGGTTGGCATTCCAGACTACCACCTGTCGCAATTGTGCGGCTAGGTAGTATTTTGTGATGTCTGGGACCCCAAGTCCTCCTCTTCCCCTTGATGCCATGAGAACTGTCCTAGCGGTTCTGGGTTTCTTACCCTGCCAAATGAAGTGGAAGATTAGTTTTTGTATATTCTTTAATTCTGAGCCAGGGATGTGGACCGGGAGCGTCTGGAAATAATATAATAATCTGGGGAGTATGTTCATTTTAACCGAGATCATTCTCCCGATCCATGATATTTGATATCCTCCCCATTTCGCTAGGTCTTGTTTAATTTTCTGGAATAAGGTCGGGTAATTTTGTTGATATAGGGATTGGTAGTTCCTCGCTATCTTTACTCCCAGATATTTGATACTCGAGGAGCTCCAATGATAGTTAAAGTTTAATTTGAGGAGTTTCACCTCTGGCTCTGGCAGGCTTAGATTTAATGCTTCCGATTTATCGTTATTGATTTTATAGCCTGATATATCTCCAAAATCTCGGAGTTCTTTTTGGAGGTTAGGTAGGGATGTTTGGGGTTGCGTCAGGGTTAAAATGACATCATCTGCGAATAGTGATATTTTGTGCTGCCTGTGTCCAATTTCTATTCCTTTGATGTCTCTATTTGTTCTTATTGCCGCTGCTAGGGGTTCTATGGTTAATGCAAAGAGGAGAGGAGATAGGGGGCATCCCTGTCGAGTTCCATTAGTAATCTCAAATCTCTGGTTACTGCCCCCTGGTAGTTTTACTGTTGCAGATGGATTTTGATATAATCTACGGACTCCTTCTAGATATGCGTCTTTGAAGCCGAATTTGCGCATAACATGGTCCATGAATAGCCAGTCTATTCTATCAAACGCCTTCTCTGCGTCCAAGCTAAGGAGTAATGCTTTGGTCCCTGTGAGATGGACATGTTCAATAATGTCAATTATCTTTCGGGTATTGTCCGAGGCCTGTCTGCCTGCTACGAATCCCACTTGGTCTTTATCTATTAATCTTGGTAGAATGGGATTCAATCTATTTGCGAGTATTTTGCTATATAGTTTGAGATCACAGTTAAGCAGGGAGATTGGACGGTAGCTTCCACATTGCATCGGGTCCCTGCCTTCTTTGTGTATTATGGCCAGGGTGGCCAGGGACATTGACGTAGGGATTTGATTTCCTTCCATAAAATCGTTAAATATTCTTAGGAGATGCGTGGATAATACTGGCAAGAATCTCTTATAGTAAACATTAGTGAAGCCATCTGGGCCAGGAGACTTAGTGATTTTTAATGATTTGACCGCCTCTTCCAGTTCCTCTTTTGAAATCTCAGCATTGAGGACTGTGTTTTCCTCCTCCATTAGTATGGGGAGTTGACACTTATCTAAGTATTGTGCTATTAATTCAGATGCTGCTGATTCGGGGCGGCTCTTTTTGGATCTTAGGTTATAAAGTTCGGTGTAAAATTTTGTAAATTCGGCTGCTATTTTTTTGTCACTATGTTGTATCTCACCAGACCTACTCTTGATCGCCGTGATTTGGGACCGTTTATGCACCCCTCTTAATTTAGTCGCTAGGAGTCTGTCTGCCTTGTTCCCTTTATCATAATATTGTTGGTTGGTCCATTTAAGGGCTTTCTCAACATCCTCCAGCTGGATTTGTCTAAGTTTTGCTCTAGCTGTTGTCAATGTTTTATAGATTTTTTTTGAGGGGTTAGCTTTATGAGTTTGTTCTATTATTTTGATATCATCCGTGAGCTCCTTTATTAGTTTTTGGCGGGCTTTTTTCCTGTGGGATGCGATGGAGATGAATTTCCCTCTAATGGTTGCCTTATGGGCTTCCCACAGGATTGCTGGAGAGGAGACGGATCCTGAGTTAAAAAAAAAGTAGTCTCGAATGGCAGATCTAATCTCTCTTTCTATCTCAGGATGGTTGAGTAGTGAGTCATTTAGCCTCCATGAGTAATTTATTGTCTTTTCAAAGGGTGTTGTCAAGGTTATGGTAATTGGGGCATGATCAGACCATGTGATCGGTCCTATGTCAGAGTCAGTTGTTGCCGCCACCACATTTTTTGTGGCCAGAAAGTGGTCTATTCGAGAGTAGGTCTGGTGAGGTGCTGAGTAGAAAGTATAGTCTCTCTGGCCCTGGTGTTGGGTTCTCCAGATGTCCACCAGTGAAAACTCGCTCAAGATTCCCCTAAACCTTTTCCCTGTGATCTGGGAGGGGGTTGTGCGGGGGGGACCCATTGTGGTCGATCTGTCCTCGGTAGGGTTGAGGACCATGTTTAGGTCCCCTCCCACTATCATCGATGATAGATATCCCGGGTCTATGCCCTCGAGTACTTTCTTTAGGAATTCGGTCTGGTTCTCGTTTGGGGCATATACATTGATAAGAGCGATCGCTGAGCCCGCTAAGGAGCCATATACCACTAGGAATCTACCCTCTGGGTCCGCAGTTGTTTTGATGTGATTGAATGGGGTGCCCTGTCTGATCAGGACAGCTACGCCCCTTTTTTTGCTAGTAAATGATGCGAAAAAACACATTGGGAACACTTTTTTGAATAAATTTGGGGGGTCTTGTGATGTGAAGTGGGTCTCCTGTAGAAATATGATGTCCCCCCCTGATCTTTTCATATCTTGGAGTGCTAGCCTCCTTTTACGGTTATTCTGGAGGCCCTTCACATTGAGAGAGGTGAATTTAATTGTGGTTTGGCTAGCCATTTGGGTTCTTTTTTAGAGGGTGTCGTAAGGCCTCATCTTTCCCATCTGAGGGGCCCTGATTCAGTAAGTCTGAGTCTAGTTTATATCTCTGTAGGTGTGGGAGTTGTGAGTTTTTTTTGGCTAAGATAGCTATTTTAAGCTGAGGGGGGGCGGCGTGGGGGAGGGTCAACGGGGGTAGGGCGAAGATCAGCTGGGACAGGGTCAGCTGATAGAAATAGGTTGTAACGAGGCCTTGAAAAGGTCTCAACAAACTTTTGCCAGCTTTAAGAACAGCCGGCATTTGGGCTATAAGAGCCCTTCTGGGGTGGTTCCGGGTCAGTCCACCGTTGGACGTCTGAGGGGTCCAAACCCTCTATAGAAATTACTTAACCCCTTTTTTATGTAAATTCTCAATCCACGGGTGAGGGAAGATAGGGGAGGTGAGGGTGTGATTCAGGCAGTTTAAACATTTTGCATTTTTATACAACATCTGTTGCTTAGTATTACACCACAGCCTCACTTTGCACATTTTGATTTTCCACCCAAGCAGTTTCAACTTTCTTTTGTCAGTTTGCTTCGTCTGAGTGGGAAGGGGGTGGGGGGGGGGGGATGGGGTAGGGGGTGAGGGAGGGGTTGGGGGGGTGGAGGGTGGGGGGGTGGAGGGGGGGTGGGGGTTGGGGCGGTTGGTGGGGGGGGGGTGGTGGGTGGTGGGGTAGTGGATGGGGGGGGTGGGGGGTGGTGGGGTGGAGGGGTGGGTGGGTGGGGGGGGGGGGGGTGGTGGGATAGTGGGGGGGTGGGTTGGGATGGGGGGGGGTTGACAGAACCTTTCCAACAATATAGGCTTTTCACATTTTTGTATGTTGCATCCATTATACCACTTTTTGCTATTAGTATGCATTATATTATCTGGGAATCAGTCAAGGCACCTTTTGTTTTCTTATAAATCTTTGCGTCCCCTGGGTTCTATTCCAAAGAAAGGCATAGGTGCATAAACCACATTGCGTTTAATTCACAACTTTTATATATTACAGGGGGGGAGGGGGTGGGTGGGGGAGGGGCTAGGGGGGAGGGGGGCGGGTGGGGGGGAGGGGGGCGGGTGGGGGGCTAGGGGGGAGGGGGGGGCAGGAGGGGTGAGGGGAGGGGCGGGAGGGGTGGGAGGGTGGATGTGGGGGTGGGGGGAGGGTTTGCGGTTCCTTTCCAACAGTGTGGGCATTTCACATTTTTATATGCTGCGTCAGTTGTATCGCTCTGTACAATAGGTATGCTATACACTATCTGGCAGTCAGCCTAGGCACATTCAATTTTCCTATGGACCTTTGCTTCCTCTAGGTTCTGTTCCAAGGAAGGTCATAGGTACATATCTCTTCTTGCATATATTTTTCAACTTTTGTATAGCACCCGTGGGGAGGAGGGAGGGGGGGAGTGGGGGGGAGGAGGGAGGGGGGGGAGTGGGGGGGAGAGGAGGGGGGGGGAGAGGGGAGGGGGGGGAGAGGGGAGGGGGGGAAGGGAGGGGGGGAGAGAGGGGGGGGGGGGAAAGGAGGTGGGGGAATGGGAGGGGAGGGAGGGGGGGGAAAGGAGAGGGGGGATGGGGGGGGAAGAGAGGGGGGGGGAAAAGGAGAGGGGGAAAATGGGGGGAGGAGGGGGTAGTGAGGGGAAGGGGGTAGGGAAGGGAAGGGGATAGGGAGGGGAGGGGGGGGAGGTTAATGGAACATTTCAGGCAGTACAGGCATTTCACATTTTTATATGTTGTAACTCTCATACCACTCTATGTAATGGGAATCTTGTACACTGTCTGAGAGTCAGCTCAGGTCTATTAGGGGAGGCATAGGTGCACATCATACATTATGTATATTTTTCAACTTTATCTAGCGTCGAGGGGGGGGGGGAAGGGAGGGGGGAGGGAGGGGGGGGAAGGGAGGGGGGAGGGAGGGAGGGGGGGGGGAAGGGAGGGGGGAGGGAGGGGGGGGGGGAAGGGAGGGGGGAGGGAGGGGGGGAGGTTGACGGAACATTTCATGCAGTACAGGCATTTCACATTTTTGTGTGTTACATCTATTGTATCACTCTGTCCCATCAGTATGCTATGTGCTGTTTAGAGATCAGCGAGGGTATTCATAGCTTTTCTATGTACTTTTACTTCCTCTGAATGTCGTTCTAGAGAGGGGGAAGTATAAGGAGAGGCATAGGGGCATTCCACACATTATATATACTTTTCGGTTGTGGGTCGTGGGTTTATGTGTATCATTCTCATGTACTGTGGACCTGGGTTTTGGGAGTGGGGGGGAGGGTGGGGGCTGGGGGGGGGGGAGTGGGAAAGGAAACCAGGGTGGGGGGGGGGTGAGAGGGGGGAGGGGGGATGCGGGGGGAAGGGGGGGGACGTGTGGTGGAGTGGAGGGGGGAGGGTGGGGAGGAGGGGGGGGGGGGAAGGGCGGGGGGCTATGTGCTTGGGTTGGGGTTGCTACGGGTGGAGGGGGGTGCCGCGGGGTACTTTCTATGGTATAACCTTTTTTATTATGCTACTCACGGCCTCCAGGGCACAAAACCTTAACTTGTGTTTGTGTGTCCTTTGAAACAAGTCGGCTGAACTGGGTCCTCAGGGTTGCGGTTGTCCTCCGTCTCTTGCGTCAATGCGTTTCCGCTGGTTCAGGTTCCGCTGATTGCCCGCTGATGAGTCGCACCCCCCTCCCCCCCCCATGGGCCAAAAAAAAAACATCCCGTGAGATCGGGACCACCGGCTGAAGAGGGGGGTGGAACGAACACCCCTGCAGCCTCGTCTGAAAGACTGGGGATCGGGGCATGGCAGAACAAGGTCTGGAACTAGATCCTCATTGCGAACCGGCAACAGGGAAACCACGATCCCGCTCCATCCGGTCGGGTTGAGTGTGGACCAGGATTTCGACTCGGCTGGCGGGATTCGCCTCGGTGCCATCGCGGGAACAGATGACACGTGTTCCAACGTGGGCAGCGGTCTTCAGTGTCGTCTTGATCGGGAGGTCAGCGGCTTCTCTTCAGGTACAGCTCCGGCCCGATGGGATATCCCTCAGTGTAGTTGTGGGTCTCCTCTCTCTCTCGGGATCGTGAAGGGGGGTGTTGTTTGGGTGCGGTGGCGGCTGTTACTTACTTGTCTTTGGAGTGCTGGGCCGCAATCCTCTCCGATGTCCGGGGCGGGTCTCCTGCGGTGTCTTCAGATGGTAGGTTGCCCGATAGCCATGCCTGAGGAGGGGTTAGGCCCAAGGCCTTTGCAAATGGGGCCATGTCCGCGGGGTATTTCAGGGACAGGAACTTTCCGTTTCTGTTCACCGAGATTTTGAACGGAAAGCCCCATCTGTACTGTATTCCCTTCTCCCGGAGCAGGTTAGTCAGTGGCTTTAGCTCCCGTCTGCGGTCTCTTGTTGCTTTTGACAAGTCGTTGAACACTTGTAGTGTCTCATTTTGAAAAGTTATTTCTCCCATGTCCCGGCATGCTGAAATAATTCTTTCTTTTGAGGTATATTTATGCATTTTTATTATAATGTCCCTTCTGCGTTTTGGGTCGTCAGACTTGGGTCCTAGCGCACGATGGGCTCTGTCCATTTCCATCTCCTTTTCCTCCATCTCCCCGCAGACCAGCTTGAAGAACTCCAGAAGGTAAGGCCTAATCTGTTCTTGTGTGATTGACTCTGGAACATTTCTCACACGGATGTTTTGTCTTCGGTCACGGTTTTCTTGTTCTTCCATGCCCTCTTTGAGGAGGGAGATCTCTTCACCCAGGCGGCTGATCTCTTCTTCCGCTTCTCCCTGTCTTTGTAGGGATTCGGATAGCTTGTTCTCTAGGGTAGTGGTCTTTTCCGTTAGCCCTGAGATTTCCTTCCTTATGTCGCTCACCGCAGACCGCAATTCCGTTTGGAAGGAGGTTTTGAGGGTGGCAGCCATTCCCGCCATCAGGTCTTCCAAATATGCCCTGGTTATTGCCTGTTCTGGGCTTGTAGGGGGGCTCTCTCTCGGCTGGGTCTTTTTCCCCGGTTGGGAGGTAGCGCCATGCGGTCCGCCGCCATCTTGGGGATTCATAGCGCTTGCTTTCCCTCGCTGAGACGGTGAGAAAAATTTGGTAACAGCCTGGTTATTCGTTTTTTTTGTTTTTGACATTCCCCTTCTGTTTGTCTATCTGATAGGACTATTTTCGTCCATAAATTTGAAGTTTAAGTGGGGGTTTTGTCGCTGTATAACCCGCGGGTTTCAGGAGCTCCTCTAGCAGCCGTCCATACCGGGTGACGTCACCGGAAGTTCCCCGTAGAATATTCATTTTAATGGTGGTTATTGTCCCAAACCAGGATATTATATATGGGTTCCAAGTGGTTAAATCCTTAGCTAACTGGTCGAAAAAGGGTTTAAAATTTGCGTTGTATAAAGTCGAGTAATCTTTTGTTAATTGGACCCCTAGATATTTAATATGGTTCGAATTCCATTTAAAGTCGAAATTTAGTTGGAGTAATTTTACTAATTCTTTAGTGAGATTTAAGCTAAGGGCCATGGATTTGGAATGATTAATTTTATAACCTGAAAGGGAGCCGAATTCTGATAGATAATGAAAAAGGTTAGGGAGTGATGTGAGAGGTTTTGAGAGCCTCAATAGTATATCATCCTCAAAAAGAGCTACAGTATTTTGAATTCTTCCTGGCCAACAGGAATACCCGCAATATTGGGGTTCATCCTTTTCTGGCATGCTAATGGTTCTATGGCTAAGGCAAACAGCAGAGGTGAGAGCGGACAACCCTGTCTAGTTCATTTGATATTGAAAAGGGATCAGATAAGGAGTTGTTCATCCTCACCGTGGCCGTAGGTGTGGAATATAGTGTGTTTATGCTATTTAGTATTTTGGCTGTGAGTCCCATCTGCGAAATCGTAGCTGACATAAACTGCCAGTTTAAGCGATCGAACGCTTTTTCTGCGTCTAAAGAGAGTAATAGAGATGGGCACTTTGTGTTTTGGGCTACGTGTATTAGATTCACTGTCCTCCTAGTGTTGTCAAGGGCTTGTCTTCCCAGGACGAACCACATCTGGTCCGGATGAACCAGTTTAGGGAGGATATTATTTAATCTGTTGGCTAAGATCTTTGCATAAAGTTTTAGATCAGTATTTAACAGTGAAATAGATCTGTAGTTAGAGCAGAGCATAGGATCTTTCCCCCTTTTGGGATTACCACTATGGCAGCGCGAAGCATATCCCTAGGAGGGGGAAGGCCTTGTAGCACCTCATTAAATACTTTGGTAAGAAATGGGAGGAGCATTGTGGAATATTTCTTGTAATAAAGATTAGAAAATCCCTCCGGACCAGGGGCCCTTTTATGACTTCCATAATTTCCAGGGGCTCTATAGTTTTTTCGAGGTTTATGATATCGTTCGGATCTAGAGTGGGGAGTCGGCATTCTGCTAGGTAATTTCAAATCTTTATTGCTCTTTTGTTTTTAGCCGAGTCTACCATTGGGCCTGGTAGGTTGTAATGCGTCACTTATAATTTTGGGATTGTGGGATTCTGAGCCATTTTTAGTGTGGATGTTATGAATTTTAGCTTTAGCTTGTTTTTGCTTTAATTTGCGTGCCAACATTCTATCTGCTTTATTACTTTTTTCATAGAATTTCTGTTGGGTCCATTTTATAGCTCTTTCTGCGTTTGACACCAACAAAAGGTTTAGTTCTCCCCTCACTGAGATTATCTGCCTGTAATTTTTCCAAGACGGATTTGACATGTGAATAAATTCTAGTTCTGATAGTTTTTGTGTTAGTGTTTCAATTTGTTTTGTTTTTTCTTTTTTTTCTGAGAAGCCAGGGCAATCAGTTTGCCTCTTATCACTGATTTGTGGGCCTCCCAAAGGGTAAAAGAGGAAACCTCTGGGGTATTGTTTAATTCAAAGTATTGGGCCAGTTCTTTTTCTATTAGTTGGAGATTTTGTGGGTTCAGTACTAGGGATTCATTCAAGGACCACGACCTTGTTTTATTTTTGGAAGTGAGGCCAGCCAATTTGGTTATAAGCGTAGAGTGGTCTGACCAAGCAGAGGGGGCAATTACTGCTGAGGAAATATTATCGCTAATTTGTTGGTCTATTGCTTTTATCTAATCTCCAGGAGTCTACTAACAATAGATCCTTGGTCATAGATACAAGTCCCCGAGTATAGGGAACTATTTTTTTGTGGCGGGGGGGGGGGGGACTGGGAGATTTATTTGGATTTGGGTCCATACTTGCATTTAGATCTCCTGCTAAAATTAAAAGGCCTTTCTGGACAGAGAGAATTAAATTTGTTAGTTCCTGTTAAAAGGATTCTTGATTTTCGTTAGGGGCATAAGTGTTGACTATTGTTATATCAGTGGAGTCCAGTGACCCTGTAATAATTAGAATTCTCCCAGCGAGATCACTTTTAATTTTATCTACTTTGCAATTTAAATTTTTATGGAAAAGTGTAGCTACGCCATTTTTTTTCGTGGGAGCTGATGAGTGGTAGACTAGGGGGTAGTCATTGCTGAACAGCAGTGACTGATCCTCCTTTTTCAAATGAGTTTCTTGTAGCAAAATTATATCTCCTGCCAGTACTTTTAACACCTTTAACCTTCCGGGATCAATTCACTAGGCAGGACAACAATGTTGAATAAAATGGGATTTATTTGGGCAAGCCCCGCAGACACAAAAAATGCACAAATACAAAGGAATACATACATACCGAGGGTCTGGGGGACCGCTGGACATGGAAGCAGGGATCCCAACTGTAGCAGACGCGGATTCCATTGGTGCCGTCGCGTTTTTTTAGATGTAAGTGCGGATATATTATTTTTTATGTAATAAAGTGTTGACCATGAAACATGGTTGTATCTGCACCCATCTGCATTGAGGGAGGCCACTCACCATCCATCGGGACGCGGTCCCAGACGGGAAACCCCGCCCTGATATACCACACAGAAGAGTAAAGAAACCTGTGTTACACCCATGCTCACACAGGGCCGTACGAGTGACGTTCATATATTTACATATATCTGTTCATCACCTTCCCCCCCTCACCCCTCTCGCCCACCCTTGTGATCTGGGACTGCAGCATATAGAGGGGAGGAACATCACTTCATTACACCTACGTCCACGCTGGTATTCGTCTACACAGAAGGGGAAAATATACCTTTGATACACCTACGCTCACACAGGGCCGTGTGAGTGAGACTTTCATATATTTACTCATGTATCTGCCCCCTTTTTCTGTTGGTCTGGGATTTGGGTACTGGCGTTGGTGCTTTGACTGGGTTATTTTACCTCTTGAGCACCAAACCAAGCACAAAGCCTCTCACTTCGCAGATTTTTATTTCACCGGGCACTTTTAGTGTTGAACTCCTAAACAGGAGACATACATATTACTGTTCACCCTGTGCTACACTATTTTTTTGTGTTTTTGTCTATGTCAAGGATCCTGGATTGGTCCTGATGGGGTTGAGCCTCAGGAGAAAACTTCAATCTTAGGGGTATTTGCAAACCCCTCAAGAAGGTAGTATCACCTACATTTTTACCTTTTTTATCGTATCCTACACTACTGGATGAGAGCGCCCAGGTATGTTTTGTTGCACATTTCCCATAAGGGGTCTAACACACATACCCTGTTTATTAGTTTACAGAGATGGCTAGGGAAATATGATTTACAGGGGATACGGTAAAAACACTTTTCCGGCCCTATGAGCTTAGATAAACAGCCCATTACACACGTTTTTTTAGGGGCAGCAAGCCGGTCTTCACCTTTATTATGAAGGCCAGCTACCCCTACCATGACAACATCTAAAGAAAAACACCCACGGTCAGAATGGAGGGTGAAAAAAACAGAAAAATGGGATTGGATAATCTGTAATATGTATTATAGCTGCACACAAGCTGACAAATCTTATCATTATTTCATGGAGTTGATATGACATTCAACATCTCCTAATGAGTAAGGAATAAGATACAATTACAATTCAACCTTTTTTACAATCAAATATAAAAACTGGAAATTATGGAGTAGGTCCACAGAAATCCGCAAATTTTGCGCTAATAATGCACGTTGCTGAGATTGGGAATGGAATTTATAGTACCCGTGCTCGGTGCTTAGATAAACAAAAAATATATACTTTCCCGCGTGCTCAACTACCTGCAATGCCCTCCCCCCGCATGCGCATAAATGCAGGACACCCGGCGCTCATGTTTGGAGCACTCTACAAGCATGAGTGCGCTCAGCTCCCATGGGAACTAAGCCTTACTGTCCTCAGCGCTGCGGACAAACAAACAAAACTCTGAATGTGACACCCGCAGCGTTAATCCTTCACTGCCGCGGTCACATGACTGCGAGTGATGGCGACACCGAAGACAGTTAGGCTTAATACATCTGTACATTAATTTTAAAGATTTTCTTTAAAACTTCTCCTGTAAATGTAATAGCTTTATCATAACAATTCTGGCTCTGTTCTGTTTTTACTTTCAACTCTTTGAGATCATTTAATAGCCATAGTTTTGTGCCAGGATGGTGGGGTCAATTGTATGCTTGGAAGGGTAGGTTGTATGCCAGTGGTTGTGTGCCGAGGGGTGGGGGGGAAGTGTAAGCTGTTGTGTGTCTGGGGTTAAGTTGTGTATCTGGAGGTGGTAGTTGTGTACATGGGGGTAAGTTGTATTCCCAGAGGGGTGAATTACAGTAGGTGCTAGTGGCAGAAGGTTTTTTGTAACCTGTGCAGGGGGGTAAGTTAATAAACTGTGCAGGGGAAAGTTGGTGTGCGTGGAATGTGCAATGTATATTAGTGTGCTTGGCTGGGAAAGCTGTGCAGGGGGCTAAATTGCTGTGCTTGGAGGTATATTGGTGTGCAGGGGCTAAATGTGCAATTTTGGGGGGTAAGCTGTGTAGGGAAGGGTAGCTTTGTGTACTATGGGGGTGGTGGGAAATTTATGTGCTTGGGGGTGAGTTGGTGTGCTGGGCGGGTGAGTTGGTGTGCATGTGGAGATGAGTTGGTATGCTTGGGGGGATAGTTGGTATGCTAAGGGGGTGAGTTGTTGTGCTTGGGGGGGTGAGTTGGTGGGTAGGGGGGGGTAAATTGGTGCAATCGGGGGAGTAAGCTTTGTGGAAGAGGCTTTATCTTGGTGCGCTTGGGGGAGTATGCTGTGCAGGAGAGGATCTACATTTGTGCACTTGGTGAAATAACCTTTGCTGGGGAGAGTCTACGTAGTTGCACTTGGTGGAGTAAGCTGTGTGGGGGAAAGTCTACGTTGGTGCGCTTGGGGGCGTAAACTGTGTGGGGGCGGTCCTACCTTGGTGTGCTTTGGGGAGTAAGTTGTGTGGGGAGGGTCTACGTTGGTGCGCTTGTTGTAGTGAGCTGTGCAGGGGAGGGTCTACATTGGTGCACTCTGGGGAGTAAGCTGTGCAGGGTGCTCTATATTGGGATGCTTGGGGAAGAAAGCTGTGTGAGGGAGGGTCTACATTGGGGCGCTTCGGTGAGTAAAGTGTTCATGGGAGGGTCTATGTTCGTGCACTTGGGGAAGTAAGTTGTGTGAGGGAGGGTCTTCGGTGGGGCACTTTGGGGGAGTAAGCTGTGCGGGGGAGGGTCTACATTGGTGTGTTTGGGGGATTAAGCTGTGCAGGGGGCTTAATTGCGTTTGTGGGGGGTAAGCTATGCAGGAAAGTTGTGGGGGAGGCTAAATTTGTGCACATGGCGAGTAAGGTTGCAGGGGCCAAATTGGTGTGCTTGGGGGATAAGCTGCATGGGGACAAAGTTTTTGTGCTTGCGGGTTAAGCTCTGTGGGGGGCTAAATTAGTGTTGTTGGTGGGGGTAAGCTGTAAGGATGATTAACTGGTGTGCTTGAAGGTGTGAGCTTTGGGGTTGGTAAGCTTTGCTGGTGGCTGAACTGTTGTGTTTTGTGGGTTAGCTGTGTGGGGGGATAAGTTAATGTGCTGGGGGTATTCTGTGTGGGGGGCAAAATTGGTGTGCTAGGGAGTGTAAACTGTGCGAGGGAAATAATTTGGTGTGTTTGGGGAGCCATCTGTTAGTGGGGCTAAAATTATGTGCTTTGGGAGTAAATTGGTTATTTTGGGGGGTGAGTTTGCACTGGAGAATGATGCTGTGCTTGTGGGGGTCATTTTTCATTTACCATTTTATGATTCAAATTGCCCATACCCCAGTCATGAGGTCCATGACCATTTCAATATCTATTTACCTTTAATATCGTTTATATTTAAACAGCCTCTATTATTGTTTCACGTGTTTCTATGTATAAATTCTATAAAATGTTATCCTTGTTTCTTACAAGTGTAATAATGACTGGTTTCTGGCTACCATTCTGCCCTCACTGGCATACAAGTCCTGGTAAGATAGGTATTGCCAGTACTAATCATGGGTTTTCCCCAACACAGGCAGTCCCTTGAGTGACAGGGGAGGAGGTGTGACTAGGTCTGTGTTCAGCCCAATCCTGGGTTCAGACCTAGTACCTTATCCTTACTGTTCTTAA
Source organism: Ascaphus truei (assembly GCF_040206685.1). Taxonomy (NCBI): domain Eukaryota; kingdom Metazoa; phylum Chordata; class Amphibia; order Anura; family Ascaphidae; genus Ascaphus; species Ascaphus truei. Next base: position 94,788,659 of record NC_134488.1, read on the forward strand.
GAGAGGTGCAACCCCAAATTCAGTAGTGTGTCTCTACTGTTGAGAGAGACAAGGTACTGTATTATGCAGGACTGCTGGGCACTGGCAGGTCCTGGTCCTCTTCCTTAAGGGGGAGAGTGAGTGATGATCTATTTCCCTAGTCCTGTTAGAGGGCTGGGGAAGAGCAGGGACTGCTGTGGGTGCTCTTGACCAATAGTGAAGGGGCTCCTTCTCCCCATCCAAGTTTGGAGACCAGCACAGAGACTGTATTGGGCAGAGGACTGCCGTGTTACTGTGAGTGTACAGGAATAAATCCATTCCAGTTGAATATACCTCCGGCCTGGTGTGTGATCTTACTGGGGGGAGAGGTAACCGTTTCTACTGTAGGAGATATCCTCCATACATCTGGAGCTTACGGCAAATGGAAGCGTTGTGTACCATGGAGTAAATGTCGGGTATATACCCCAGAAGCCGGTCCTGCAGTCCCCACAACCATTGACGAACAACTCAGCCTCTTGTGAACCAACAGGTAGCATGCAGCATACACTCCCAGAGGGTGGAGAAAACACCGTTACACAAGATTCTTTATGCCCATAGACATTATTTTACAATTGGATTCAGTCTCTAGACAAAGGCTCAGCCTGTGCCCTAGTGATTGATCTATTGGTATTTCCTGGACCTATTTAAATGAACTTGATGAAGTGACGCTGTAGTCACGAAACATGTTAGACAGACGTGTTTTTCCCCTTACAAGGTTCCATAGCTCATACTTACTGCACGCCGGAAGGAACAAATACCCCCAGCACCGCTGATGGCTCTGCATGAATCCAGACGTATATGAAGCAACATAGGAGGTTCTTCAAAAGTCTCCCAAAAAAGGAGATATTGAACTTGTCTCAGATAAGCTGTTTTAACTTTCCTAAATTGCGGGTGTGAATCTTCTTCTTGCACTTTGCTGTTAAACGCTGTAATAAATATACTGCACCATGTAGAGGAATTGTGCTGCGCTTCTTTTCTAGATGCCATGCGGTTTGCAGAAAGTAATTTTTTTTCTTAAGCTGCACATCCCCTTCACCATATCGCAGCAGCATCTGAGTTGGCACTGAAACTTCGACCATTTTTAATAAGAAATACACCTTTATAAAAGTCCATGCGAGCGCACTCAACCTTCCTTACTGACTACATTAGTGGAGCTCAGTCACAATGGACTCACCGCTGGACAAAGTAGCGCAGTAGAGCAACTACCTGTTAAATACATGTACTTATTGAGCAGAAGATTAGAAGACTATTGATGCACAGGTCTTGTTCTTTAGTACATTTAAACAAGGGAAGAAACCCTATTAGACAAGCAGTATAAAGAACAGAACCAGTACGGTACTTAGGGCTGCAGTAGAAAAGCAAGCTTCTAAATGGCCACAACAGGATGTCATTGAAAAGAGCCAAAGCCCTTGATCTTCCCCATGTGGGATGGTCTGAAAAAGAGATGCTATTTAGTGTTTCTGAACATACTAATTACAAGGAAATGTATCAACCTTTCTGTTATCTGTGATACCTTTCTGATAGACTAACAACATTTTACATGGACAAACATTCGAGAAAAAAACAACCTTTATCATGTCAGAAATAATCAGCTCCTGAAAACGTATCTATGTACAGTTACTGTATGTTAGTCCTTTAAAATGTATTACAGACAACAAAGGGATTGACACAGTACTTTTTTTAACGAATTTGATTGGACAAGTACTGTATGACTACAATGTTATCTTGTTGTATGGACTACTCCTCGAAAGTGGTTGATACTCTGGTCTTGATGCTCCTGTGTGTCAGATTGAAATGTCATGAGAATATAGAAAAAATATATATTTCTATCACATGAAGTGGTTATACCAATTTAAGGATATGCCCATGATGAGAACTATTGCTCCATGTACATTTAAACATCTAGTGAAGCCTGTTTTTCTGAAAACGTGTCTAATTTATTTAGATGATGTCATCATCAATCTTTCAAATCCGTGGAGCCCATGTCCATGCAGCATCGATATTAAATTAGAAATATTTAAATCCTATCTGTTGTCCAAATTATTTATATTGTATTATGTTTGTGTTGGGCACTTTCCCCCACCACCTGGGAGATGTGTGGCTACAGTGGACAGGTGTGATGCAATCGGCAAAGAAAACCGGTGAGCAAATCTCATCAGGACATAGAAGAAAGAAATGAAGACACCAAATAGTGCAATATTGTCAATTACAACAATGTGGTCAATGTTGAAGGTTCTATAAAGTTTGCACTCACGTTTACAACGTGATATTAGGGCGTTGTGGCTGATAGAAGTTACCAACTTTATTTATCCAGATACATGCTCCAGATCAACACCGATATTGTTCCACAAGAAAGGAAGGGAAATCCACATACAAAGGAGAAAAAGCAAAATAGTATAATATTGCTTTTAAAATTAAAAACACAAAGTATTCCACTTACATAAGTATCTTTTTGGTAGGCATTCAGACCACCCTGGGTCATATGGACAGACAATACTCTTCACAACAACAGCATCTGCTCCACGTCCGTCACAGCATACAGTGGGCTGATTGGTGATGTCTTCCACTCTGAATGTCGCCAGCAAAGTTCCACTCTGTAATCCATGACTCCACCAACGCGCGTTTCTAATTGATAGTCTTCCTCAGGGGTAGTCTTCCTTCCTGGTTGGATTTGGTCGGAGTCCTGTGTTGGAGCTGCACTCTCTAAGGACAGTATACTCTATATTGCTATTTTTGTTTAAAGTGGTGTTACTTGCGCTTGATTTTTTTATCACTATGGTGCAATACCTGATGGTGCCCAGGAGATTTGTGCCTCCGCTGCTGGGAATCTGGGGTGCACCTGAGTGGTGCTCGGTAGCACCTCCATTTGTATGGGATTCTAGGGTGGAATTCCCCCGTTACAGGACACATAAAGAATACACACTTTGTAAAGCAGAACATTTTACTACATGCAGCTAATATAGTTACAGCCTACCCACCAGGCCCCGCACGGCCGTACCTTCCAATACTCCTCCCCCTCTCGATTGAGTCACCGTGCCCCCCAAAGTACCTAGGGGCCCTTGGGCACCCAACCAACCCGGTGTCCACAAGGTCAATCCCCCCCACCCAATATGTGGTGCGGCGCTGCCCACTAAAGTGTTGTTGGTGCATGTGAGGAGTTGGGTATCTGCCGGGTGTGTCCACACCCGAGCACGCAGATGCTGTAGCTGATGATGGGATCCATGGATCCGTTTCCGTAACCCACGAAGCCTCCACCTCTACGTTGGGTGGATCCCTCGTGGATGGTACGCAATGGTATGCAATGTCTCTTGGTTGCAGGTGTCTGGTCTCAGGTCACCTGAGGCCAGAATGCAGGCACGTCCTGGCTGTGTCCCTCACTCTGGTACTACAGGGGCAGTGTCCCTATCTATGGGCCTGTCCATGCAGCAACCACAAGCTGAGTGGAGTCGGGGCCCAGCTGGGACCTAACAGGGGGTATCTGACCCTAGTCTGACCCCGAGTCTGTAAATGAGTTCATGAGTTATATTAACAACAATAGCTGTAATCTTAAATTTACACATACTACGGACACAACCACAGTTGATTTTTTGGTTCTTAGACTTAAAGCATTATCTAATGGTGGCGTCGTAACTGAAACCTATTTTTAGGAGGTTGATATGAATAATCTACAACAGACCCTCTGATCAAAGGCTCAGCCACTTTGGCTGTATACATTAAGGCGGAGAAACGCAGGGCTTGAGTGGTCTGTATGTGCTGTAATTCGCACTTACAGACAAAGAATTTCCTGACCAGATCCAAGTCTGGTAGACTTTTAGGCGCCCTGACTTTTGTGTGGGGCTAAAGAAATGAGACCCCAAGGGCCAGAAGTACGCATGTGCCAACTAACTGGGGGCATGATCTAACAATGTTCCCACGTTGCTGGGTGCAGATAATTGTCATCCAATGTCTTGCACTCAATGCCAGGGTATAGGAATGAAATCCCATATAAACCGGTGTCAACCCTATACCCATTGTCTTCGTGATGTCTTCATTTGTATCCTGTATTGCTGAATGAATTGCCAATCCTGTACCTGATTGCTTCATTGTCCAACCCCTAAGTAAGTGCTATATTTTTTCTGTTATTTGTACCATCTTGTGTGTCCACCTTCTTTAAGGAATAAACTATATTTATTATATCTAAGTCGTGTTCAATTCAACCCAGATATTTTGTGTATATTATAACCTATCACTTGCTACCATGACATGGTGGCTGGGCAAAGCAGTTGGGCCCGACATCTCATATACTCCGGGCCCCGGCACTCCCCAAGCTGCGGGCTTCCCTACTCAATATCTTCCATGCCTGGCACTGTGACATCAGTGTGTGCTGGGACTCTGACGGCAGGTGGGAGGCTTGGCGCGCACTGACAGAGTGGCAATGAGGGGCTTGAGGTTAGAAAATTTCAAAAGGAGCACTCACAAGCCTTCAATAACTGCCATGTGTGCTCTGCTTAGCAGTGTGGTACAGTAGAGATCCAGCAGACAAGCAGGAGAACGTGGTATCAGGTTGGTATCTGCTGGTTTTCTGATGAAGAGATGTCTGACCACTTATCATGTCTGTTTCTTTGGCTCTGTTGTGTTTCTCTGTATCTAAAGGATGGAATTTGCAGAGTTTTCAGGCACACAATGGAATCTGAGGGGAACCTCTGGGATAGTGTATGATCAATCAAGAAAAGTTACCCAACGTCGCCAAATAAATTGAATTAAATGTGCATCAGAAACATCATAATTATCAAATGGTGTAACAAATAAATGATACCAGTGATGTAAGTCCTTGATTAGGTGTCCATATTGAATGATAATAGAAGTCCAAAGTCACTTGGATCAAATTAAAGATGAGTAGGTGATCAGCACATAAAAGAGAAAAGGAAACAAAAATACATAGTGTAAAACTGTAATGAACCAGCAATAGTTAAGGGGTATAGGGAATGGTGGGTTCCCTAATGAATTGTTGGCAAGAAGGTGAGATGAACCAAAATAACATTTATTATAAAAAAAGATGTCTTTTCGTTTCCTTCTCTTTTATGCCGGAATCCCGGGACCCCGCCGCCCGGCGAAACATAACTTTCACCTGTGGCGAAGGCGACGGGTGACGTCACCCGCCGTGTCACCGTCGCCAACAACGGCACTATAGGCACGGCCTTAGGTTCAACGCAAATATTTTCATAGCCACAATGTTTATCAGAAGGAGGAGGAATTCCACAGGTGGTCCAGTATAGTCATCACAATTCTTTAAATGACCCGCAATGGCCTCCATCCCCTCTACATGGGCAATATTCGTATACAGGCTTGAAACATCCATTGTTACGAGCAAAACATCATTCAGGTCCACCCTCACTGCCAACAATTTATTAATAAAATTTGTGGTGTCCTTGATGTAGCTGAACATCTTAATGACCATTGGCTGAAGGTAGAAATCGTCATACTGGGAGAGGGCATGACACTGCGAGCCCCTGGCTGAGATAATAGGTCTTCCAGGTGGCAAGGTGGGTGATTTATGCACCTTGGGTAGTATATACAGGACTGGGGTAATTGGAAATTGTTGTTGAAGAAATTTCCCCGTATCCTCTGTAATCCACCAATTGTCTATTCCCACTTGTATCACTGAATCAATCTCTCTTATAGCCGCGTGTGGGATCTCCATTCAACAACATGTAATGTTGAGTCACTTAAAGCTTTCTCATAACCTCAGTGCGGTATTGTCCGTAGTTCATGACCACAACACCTCCTCCTTTATCTGCGGCTCATACTGTATGATAATGTTTTTATTATCGCGTAGTGATTTAAGGGCCTGTGTGAGATTCGAGAAACTTTGTTTGTAATTCTTGACAAGTCCCTTGGTGTCTGCTTCCACCAGATTAATGAAGGTAGAGATGTTGGAGTTGTGGACCTGTGGGTCAAAGGTGCTGGCTGGACTAAACGTCTGTGTGGAATTATCACCTGAGGTCGTTGTTCGGGTGTCAACAATGTCTTTGGAGAAAAAAACCCTCAAGCGTATATAGCCTGGAGCTCCCGTGGCTCCTGGAGGCCCCCCTCCCCTTGGTGAGCTCGATCGCGGGTGCCGAAAACCCCGACGGCTACTTCCAAGGGTGGGGGCTGGAGCAGGGAGCAGCGCGACTTCTCCTGCCTGCGGCCGGTTGCCGGGGACGCGATCGGGCCGTTGCTAAGACCGCGATCGCGTCTCTAAGGCCCGGTGGCCGCACGAGCAGGGCACCGCCATTAGGATGCAGGTTGCGCATGCGCAGGGACGCGTAGGCGCAGGGAAAGCCCCGAGAGTAGGGATAGCTCGTGCGAGAGCTCAGAGAAGGTACAGGCAGCCCGGGAAAGCTTGCGCACGCGCAGGGCAGGGGAGAGAAAGCCTGCGAACCCCTAGCCTACCAGGGAAGGCTCTGAGCTGGGACTACATATCCCATGAACCTCTGTATGCCCCATGTGACACCAGGGAGCCAATAGGGCTTAGGGAGCCTGAGGAAAAGAGATACATTTGGCGGGCTTACAGGTAGAACACATTAGCTGTGAGTCAGAGCAGTCAGAGACCGGAACAGCCCAAGGAAGAAGGTAGGGTACAGGAGTGGTGTACTCGCTGTACTAGGCCAGCACCCCCTGGGACTGAGGTAGCTTAGACTCTGAGAGATAGAGAGAGAGTGTTGCCAGGGACAACTCCAGAGAGAGAGGGACCCTGCCACTCAGGTTAACCAGTTGGAGCAGGGGATCTGAGAGGGAAGGCAGGGCGCAGGGAGCGAGTACAGCTCCTGTGGCCCTATAGGAACCCGCACCCCAGATAGGCCCCAACTCCCAAAGGTAGTGGGATAATTGCTGAGGGAGGCCCAAGATAGGGACGCTGCCCTTAGTTTAGAGTGCTGCCTTGTCAGGTCTGGCAGGCAGGCACCTAGTTGACAGCACGTTGGCGGTCAGCATTAGTGAGGCTAAAGGGACCTGGGTATTTAGGGGAGTGGGACAGGTCCTTGACCCCTTTAGGCCCATAGGAGTTTCCCAAGCCACCACAGGTTGCTGCACTATAGGGACGGCCTATAGTGTAGCACGTGCCCCTTATGAAGGTAGGGACACAGTAAGGTTGCTGTTCCGTGAAGCGGTTGGACCCACGTTGGGGTTCACAGAGACTGTTCCGGAGTGGGACCGCTCTAGCGGTCCACGTGCAAGGAGGATCAGAAGGAGGCATCGCCCGACTGATCCTTTGTGAAGTTGCTGATCCGAGTACCGGAGTGCTCGGCAGGTATCTGATCATATGTGCACCACCGGGCCCTTAGCTTAACTGTGACTGCGCAGTCACCCATTGACTCTCTGCAAGAGTGCGGGACATTGGGTGGGGTTTCTCTGGACACTGGGTGGGTTCACTTGGTGTTGGGGAAGCGTCCTGCGTGACTCAGAAGGTGTCTCCTCTAGAGAGGGACAGAGGTTATGTTATGCATGTGTATGGTATTACATGTTAGTAAAGTATTCGTTAGTTAAGATAATCACTGTGTATGTGTTTATTGAGATTGTCCTGCGAGGAACCACTCCCCCTCTGGTGGGAGCCATCGCAGGTGGAGGCGCTGCATTGTTCGTTGTAGTAAGTATTATCCCTAGTGTAATTGCCCCAGGTTTCCCCGTGGCGGAAGCTCAGCCCTCCTGTGAGCCAACAGGTATGCACCACACCGAGTAACCATATATGTTCCTGCACCCACACAGTAGAATCTGCGATTGGGGGGGGGGATATACCCGTTACATTTGGAGGCGCTGCTGAGATACTTAGACCTGGGGTGCCCTGTGTTTTTTTCCAAAATGTTCCATTCCTATTTTTGCCACCATGGTTGTGAAGTCCGGACACAAGGTCCACGACTGGGCCATGAAGTTGGGAGTGCCACCGCTCCACACGCCTGCGGTGTGCCGTGTCCCTATAGACATTCGGTCCCCAGAGATACGAGTAGCCCTGGGACAAAACCCTCATCTCCGGGGGGCTGCCCCCATAGCAGTGGTAGATTTACACTTAGAGGACGGGAAGTATTGTTCCGTACTTGTGAGTTTCGGGCAAGAAATAACTGAAGGCCTGGGTCCGTCCAGCTTGTGGTTGGAAGATTCGGCCGGTTCAGACTGTCCTATAGTGTACCCTGAGCTGCCAAGACAGGAGAGCGCACGTGCCGCTGACTGCACGCCGGCACAGGAAAGTATTGCAGAAACCTTTCCGGGACTGGCGGGAAACCCTAAGCCCCGCCCCTGCAATGTGAGTGAGTCAGTGCAGAGCCAGACCCACTCCCTCGTAGATAGTGCCCCTGCTTCAGATTCCACCAGGGGGAGCAAGCACTGTGATTTTCCACCAAACATGAATGAGACAGACTGTAAGGGGATACACCCCTATGTGGCTTGGTATGTGCCAGGAGTGAAAGCCCTTACCCTAATGTGCACTTGCTTGCAAAAAGTTTATGTCCAGGGAGGCGACCTGTTTCAGCTACCGCTGGAGTGCAAGACCTGCACCGTGGACGGAGAGCGGAGCATACAGTATTGTAGCCCTAATGGTGACTGTTCTAGGGAGGCATTGGCGTAGGCGCCTAAGTGTGGCTGTTGCGGTGCCCGGTTCTTGAAGCCAATTGTGCCCCAGTTAACCGAACCAGAAGAGGACAAGGGACAATTAATGAAGTGTTACTACGGTCTTTGTCAGACAGACGGAGAGGAACCATCCGAGTTCCTCATGCGGATTTTAATAGTCTTACAGGAGATGCGAAGAAGGGATTGTATTAAGGCCACCGATGTGGAGGTGTACTGTTGTGACCAATTCCTGAGAGGAGCAATACCTGACCGTCCTGTGGTGGTCAGGATGCGGGGTGACCCCCTTTCCTGGAGGTGGCTAGTGGAAGAGATAGAGAAATATGAAGTTGTAGAAACTTGTCCGGTTCCTGAGCGGGACGAGGTTGAAGTCCCATCGGTGGCGATGCGCCTACCGGCGAACCACCCCAGCGATGATACAGAGGAATCACAGGGTAAGGTGTGTATACCCCCACCTCCTTCTAGTGAATCCAGTGACCAAGCACTTGTGGTGATGCGCCTGCCGGCGGACCACTATAGTGAAACCAACAAACACACTATCTCAGCGGATGTAGAGCCTGCTGTGAGCCCGTGTGCCCTAGAGGAAGTGTACCCCGATGTTGCAGACCCTGCTGTGGGCCCTACCACGGCCAGTCCGACCTACTACAGAGGTACCATCGGTCCTAGACGAAGGACCAGTACCTAACGACGACAAGGGTGAGTCGACTGCCCCAGAGGTGTCTGGGGTGAGCCTCCAGGTGACCGCGGAGCACGATGGCTCCTTAAGTCTGGTCTCCGGGCGAAGGGTTCCCCTCTGCATCGCGTCCTGGCGGAGGTGTCCTCATTAGAAGGTAGCTGTCCAGTAGTGAGAGTTGATCAGTGTCTACCGCCGATCATTCCGGAAGAAGAGAAGCCCATCGTCAGCCAGCCGAGTGGTAAGGAACCCCCTTGCTCCCCACAGGCTCCGATGGAGGTGGCCACGAAAAGGGCCAGAGTCACGGCTCCTGAGCAGAGTGTGAGCCCGTGCGCTCCAACCCAAATGGTCCCAGGACTGGGATCCAACGCCCCCGAGTTCCGAGCCGGTGAGGGGACTGTCCCAGAAGTGTTGTGGACAGGTCCCGATACATCCAAGGTGGGAACTGACAGCGTCCCCGAGGACCTGTTGGCCACCGTGAATCACCGCAGTGGTAAGGTATCAACCCTTTACCCCCTGCCGGGTTAACCCGAGACTTTGATGACAGAGACATTGTTCAGTTTTCGCTTCTCAGTGGAAGCCTCACCGGTCCATAGGGACAAGGACTGTGCAGTAAAAATTTTCTCCTTGGAGCCCAAAGAGGAACGCTCCACCCACCAGGTAGTGGACCGCGGGAAAGGTCCTGGCCTCCTGGTCTACCGCATCCAAACCGCAGATGACCGGGTAAAGGCCTGTGTAAAGGACATTGTGCTACTCCATCCACCAGGGGGAGGAAGTAGCGAGGAACCAGTTACTGTTGCCCTCCGGTGTGCTCTTCAGAAAATTTTTCTGGGGGAGGCTCACGGACGCAAAAGTAAGGTACCCCCACATGATCTGTTAGGGGCACCCCACAAATGGTCTCAGCACGCTTCGGGTTATTGGTGTGAAGTGCAATGTAACCTGAAGTGTAAATTTGACATGTGTTGTGTACTGCATTTTCACAATGTAATGTTTGTGCAAGATTACAACTGCTATCCAAGCGAGGACGTTGGAGTCCCACCAGGGGGAGAATATAGCCTGGAGCTCCCGTGGCTCCTGGAGGCCCCCCTCCCCTTGGTGAGCTCGATCGCGGGTGCCGAAAACCCCGACGGCTACTTCCAAGGGGGGGGCTGGAGCAGGGAGCAGCGCGGCTTCTCCTGCCTGCGGCCGGTTGCCGGGGACGCGATCGGGCCGTTGCTAAGGCCGTGATCGCGTCTCTAAGGTCCCGGCAGCCGCACGAGCAGGGCGCCGCCATTAGGATGCAGGTTGCGCATGCGCAGGGACGCGTAGGTGCAGGGAAAGCCCCGAGAGTAGGGATAGCGCGCGCGAGAGCTCAGAGAAGGTACAGGCAGCCCGGGAAAGCTTACGCACGCGCAGAGCAGAGGAGAGAAAGCCCACGAACCCCTAGCCTACCAGGGAAGGCTCTGAGCTGGGACTACATATCCCATGAGCCTCTGTATGCCCCATGTGACACCTGGGAGCCAATAGGGCTTAGGGAGCCTGAGGAAAAGAGATACATTTGGCGGGCTTACAGGCAGAACACATTAGCTGTGAGTCAGAGCAGTCAGAGACCGGAACAGCCCAAGGAAGGAGGTAGGGTACAGGAGTGGTGTACTCGCTGTACTAGGCCAGCACCCCCTGGGACTGAGGTAGCTTAGACTCTGAGAGATAGAGAGAGAGAGTGTTGCCAGGGACAACTCCAGAGAGAGAGGGACCCTGCCACTCAGGTTAACCAGTTGGAGCAGGGGATCTGAGAGGGAAGGCAGGGCGCGGGGAGCGAGTACAGCTCCTGCGGCCCTATAGGAACCCGCACCCCAGATAGGCCCCAACTCCCAAAGGTAGTGGGATAATTGCTGAGGGAGGCCCAAGATAGGGACACTGCCTTAGTTTAGAGTGCTGCCTTGTCAGGTCTGGCAGGCAGGCACCTAGTTGACAGCACGTTGGCGTTCAGCATTAGTGAGGCTAAAGGGACGTGGGTATTTAGGGGAGTGGGACAGGTCCTTGACCCCTTTAGGCCCATAGGAGTTTCCCAAGCCACCACAGGTTGCTGCACTATAGGGACGGCCTATAGTGTAGCACGTGCCCCTTAGGAAGGTAGGGACACAGTAAGGTTGCTGTTCCGTGAAGCGGTTGGACCCACGTTGGGGTCCACAGAGACTGTTCTGGAGTGGGACCGCTCTAGCGGTCCACGTGCAAGGAGGATCAGAAGGAGGCATCGCCCGACTGATCCTTTGTGAAGTTGCTGATCCGAGTACCGGAGTGCTCGGCAGGTATCTGATCATATGTGCACCACCGGGCCCTTAGCTTAACTGTGACTGCGCAGTCACCCATTGACTCTCTGCAAGAGTGCGGGACATTGGGTGGGGTTTCTCTGGACACTGGGTGGGTTCACTTGGTGTTGGGGAAGCGTCCTGCGTGACGCAGTAGGTGTCTCCTCTAGAGAGGGACACAGGTTATGTTATGCATGTGTATGGTATTACATGTTAGTAAAGTATTCGTTAGTTAAGATAATCACTGTGTATGTGTTTATTGAGATTGTCCTGCGAGGAACCACTCCCCCTCTGGTGGGAGCCATCGCAGGTGGAGGCGCTGCATCGTTCGTTGTAGTAAGTATTATCCCTTGTGTAATTGCCCCAGGTTTCCCCGTGGCGGAAGCTCAGCCCTCCTGTGAGCCAACAGGTATGCACCACACCGAGTAACCATATATGTTCCTGCACCCACACAGTAGAATCTGCGATTGGGGGGGGGGGGGGGATATACCAGTTACACGTAAAAGTATATTTAGACTATTTAAATCCACCTCCCAGTCAAAGGGATCTATGGTGTGCGTTGGCACAAAGCTTAACCCCTTATTCAAGATCCTGCGTTCTGCTGGTGAACGTGTGTATCCAGAGATATTAAAAATCATCTCCTCTGCTGGCGACCCATCTGCAAGCCCCTGGCTTTGCCCCCTGACGCCTCTCCGAATAGGTCACCACCGACGTGTGCTGAAAGGGGTTGCTTCTGTTGAGCCTTTGTGGTTGCACCTAAAAAAGGAACCGTGGAGGTATTTTCTTGGCCATCGGAATGGTCCGTGTCGCTGGTATTGTAGGAGCTGCCCGCCGGCGTCCCCCGCCTCTGTCTCGCAGTTCCTCTGTTGTCCCTGTCTCCCAGACACCGGATCTCCAATGCCCAGCAACCATTTGTAAACCTTCCGTTTCTTGTAGTCAGTGTTGAATTGCTTGAGTTTGTCCCTTTTATAGGCGATGAGGCTCTCCCTGTAGAGATCAACAGCTACCTGGATTTTGTCTGTCCAGTTGGTATCCGTGTTGCCTGCTATCGTCTGGGCGTGCTTGGTCTCTATATCCGAAATCTCTTTTCTAATTTTCGTTAATTGTTTGGTCGCCTGATCAATTACAAGTATAATTAGATCAAGTGAACATTTGTTCAATATACTTATCCAGCGCTTACAAAAGTCAGGGTCACTCCGGCCGATAGTTGGCTGGTTTTGACACAAAACCCTCTAGGTATCAATTTCTCACGATGGTAGTGTGAGAGGGTAGCCCCATGCATATAAAAATCAACTTCTTTCTTTTTAAGTTTCATCAAGTCATTATGCACATCAGTGGCCTTCTCAGGGCCAAAAATATCCTCCACTAAATCTGTGTATCTGATTTTATTTACCTCCGCATCACTATAACTTAGTGTGTCTGATATTGCTGAAAAGATACCCGCAACATCAGGGAATTCTTCCATAGCACAAAAATCTTAGTAAAGTCAATAATATACAATGCAATATAAAAAACGCAGGTGCGGACCCTCTATTGACAGAGACCACTCCCTAACATCAACAATTATAAAACAGTGGGTGCTCAGCTCATATGATGCATACAAAACAAATGGGGCTCCCGTTACCTAAGAACTCCCGCTGACGTGACAACTCTCGTGAGATTGGAGTGAGGAAGCACTCGGTACACAGAGGCTATGCAGCTACCGACACCTGCAGCACACGGTGGAGCCCCAAGATGGTACCCTGCTTTTCCTGTCACCGATTGCTTTATACTCATACATGCTTATGTTCCTGTCACGTTTGTGAGTGTGCAATTTTTACCTTTCAAGTCCCATATAAATTTTCTTATATACTAAACCATGAGTGCACCTGTTGTTTTCGTGTATATATATATATATAAGTTAAGTTATGGTGGGTAAAAAAAAGTGACAAAAACCCTCCACAGGAAAGCAAATATGCAAATTCAACTGTATGCTCATCTGCATGTCTTAGGCAGGTCTGCAACCCCACCTTTCCCCATTATCAACAAGCATACAGCACTTCCACTGCAGCAAGGGATTCTGGGAAATGACATGCAAATGAGCACACAGTGTCACTTTTTGCCTCAAAAACCATTTTTAACATGGTTCCCTATAGGCTTAAGCTTGCTGCATGGTCACAGCTTTGAGCACAGCCAGGGTTAAGGTGCATACCCAGAAAAACACCCACAGACAGCTGTTTTGACCTTAATATGTCTCATCAGTGTGGGGTTGATTTTAACTGGGTATGCAAAGAGGCTATGGGATAGGCTTTACCATGATACTGAGTTAAGTTATGGTGAGTAAAAAAAGTGACAAAAACCCTCCACAGGAAAGCAAATATGCAAATACAACTGTATGCTCATCTGCATGTCTTAGGCAGGTCTGCAACCCCACCTTTCCCCATTATCACCCAGCATACAGCACTTCCACTGCAGCAAGGGATTCTGGGAAATGACATGCAAATGAGCACACAGTGTCACTTTTTGCCTCAAAAACCATTTTTAACAAGGTTCCCTATAGGCTTAAGCTTGCTGCATGGTCACAGCTTTGAGCACAGGTAGAAACAGCTGTCTGTGGGTGGTTTTCTGGGTATGCACCTTAACCCTGCTGTGCTCAAAGCTGTGACCATGCAGCAAGCTTAAGCCTATAGGGAACCATGTTAAAAATGGTTTTTGAGGCAAAAAGTGACACTGTGTGCTCATTTGCATGTCATTTCCCAGAATCCCTTGCTGCAGTGGAAGTGCTGTATGCTGGGTGATAATGGGGAAAGGTGGGGTTGCAGACCTGCCTAAGACATGCAGATGAGCATACAGTTGTATTTGCATATTTGCTTTCCTGTGGAGGGTTTTTGTCACTTTTTTTACTCACCATAACTTAACTCAGTATTATGGTATAGCCTATCCCATAGCCTCTTTGCAAACCCAGTTAAAATCAACCCCACACTGATGAGACCCATCAAGGTCGAAACAGCTGTCTGTGGGTGCCTTGGCCCTTTGGCTTAGATCAAGGCGATATGAGTGCTCCTCTCGGCCTGCACAGCTATGACCAAATGCAGTACTATCCTATCTGGGGCTTCAGTAGGAAAGGTCTGTGGCAAGCATTTGGCCCTCTAGCTCGTTGAGAGGTGGTGTCCAGGCCCCAGACCTCAGAACCCCTGAGCCTTCGGGCTAAGGGGGGATGGCATTCGAACAACCAGCCCTTCGGGGCTGGGGTGCACCCGCACAACCCTCGAAAGAGGGGAGACGATGCGAACTCCCTTGCGGGCCTCGGGCCAGAGGGAGGAAGAGACGGATGTCCTGAATCCTAACGGAGGAAGGCATCAATGTCCCTGGAGACCTAGGCTTTTGGGCTGAAACCTTCAGGGAAACTGTGCACTGAGGGCGGGTCTGACTTCGGTTGGACAGTCCAAGGGCAAGCTCCCTATCCACTGAAGTGGACTGGGATCCGATGAGCGAGAGAGTGTACCCTCTCGGGAAAAAAAAAAAAAAAAAGCTGTCTGTGGGTGGTTTCTGGGTATGCACCTTAACCCTGGCTGTGCTTAAAGCTGTGACCATGCAGCAAGCTTAAGCCTATAGGGAACCATGTTAAAAATGTTTTTTGAGGCAAAAAGTGACACTGTGTGCTCATCTGCATGTCATTTCCCAGAATCCCTTGCTGCAGTGGAAGTGCTGTATGCTGGGTGATAATGGGGAAAGGTGGGGTTGCAGACCTGCCTAAGACATGCAGATGAGCATACAGTTATATTTGCATATATATATATATATATATATATATATATATATATATATATATATATATATATATATACACACATATATACAGCAATGACAAAGGAAATAATAACAAGTTACTAGGATAGAGAATAATGTAGATTAAGATTAGAGGAGATATAAAGGGGACCATTTCAGCCATATACATGCAAGTACAAACTAAGGCTATTATTATCCTATCCCATCATGCATGACTATCCTTAGGTGGCTCAGAGGACTACAAGTAATAATATGATTTTTAATTATACAGTTATAATTATGGTCTTGCAATATTATTAGTATGATGTGACAGGGTCGCTGTAAAGTCATTGCATTATAAAAGGTCACTGTAAGACCGGATTCTTAATTATATTATAGAGAAAGACTCATCCATCAAGGATACAGTATGCTGCTATTGGGACTCCTCTGGTACCAGTATACTAAGCTTTTATTGATTCATTTACAGATATACCTCTTTAATCAAAAAAGGAATATAGAGAATAGAGATGACAAAGAAGGTGACAATTGCAATACAGGCAGTCCTCGGTTATCCGACACAATGCGTTACTCAAAATGGCGTTGTAAAGCGAAACGTTGTAATGCGAAACACGTTTTCCCATAGGAACACTGTTTAAATGAAAGGTTCCGTTCCTGAAGGCATTTTTAACACTAAAATACACCAAATATTTTATACAGGCAATAAGATATGCAGCACACACATAAATTATATAGTGTATATACTGTATTATATATATAATATAACATAATAAATAATATATTATATAGTATAATATAATATTATATAGTATAATATTATATATATACGCTCTTACGACGCTTTGCAACGTTGTTTATCTGAATTTGTATATATATACACACATACACAACGTTGCAAAGCGTCGTAAGAGCGTTGGATAAGCCATTTTGGCGTTGTAAAAATGAACATAGGTATGCATTGCATAGCGTTGGATAAGCCATTCTTTGTAAAGCGAAGCGTTGTAAAACGAGGACTGCCTGTACAATATTTGTAATATCGACCAGTACACAGAAAATACATGCAACAAAAAAATAGCATAAGTATCCATTGTCAATTTCATAAACAAAATGCCCAATGTAGCTACTTCCCATACATGTAACAAATTACATATTTACCTTTATTCAGTGGATAGAGGTGTCCTGTTTACAGAATATGAACTGAGGAGCTATTGATTTTAATGCTGTTATAATTTATGTTATGTTGGTTTTCAAGAAAAAAATTCTAAAGAGCAGAAACAAATCTGTTTTCAGGTTAATTATTTACACAATGCTTGCTTTAAATGTGCTCTGGATCCGAAAACTACTTACTGTACATCATACTTTTTGTTTCCACTGTGAATATAGTATGACTGTTTAAATGTTACAACATGTTTGATTTTAAAATCTTAATGCAACTGAACAGAATTTTTTCTCATTTTGTTTAGGTCAAAATATTAGGATTTATATTAATTTCCGTTTTGAAGTAGACAATGTATATCTTCTAGTAGCCATAAGTTAGTAGTTTCAATGTAAATAGTAATGTATTATAGATACATACAGTATAGTGTATACTATCTCCAAGATAGGTTTATTATTATATAACTACATATATATATATATATATATATATTATTGTTGTACAAAGTGTAGGCGATTAAGAATATCATGCAAATTACAAGTGAAATAGGAAAGATCTTCTATTTTTGAATCTCTGTAGTGTGAACATGTATGTACATTTACTGATGGCTTATATGCTAACCACCAAGCTAGGTACAATGTACAAATGATAACAGTGAGGTCACAGAGAAATGGTTATACTGTATATAATATAATATTAATGTTGGATGTCTGATAAAAATCACAGTAATATTTCACTTTGCTTTAGAATTTGTCTCTTCAATAGGGGAATACTTGATCCTTTTGGTTACTGTTCTGCAGCGTCTCATTGGACTGGCTATTGTTTGTTTTTTAGCTGGGCTATCACCAAAGCTGATGCTGACTGCAGGTTACCCTCAGCAAATCTGCACGTTTATGAAAAGGAAGGAGACATTATTTTTGGAGGACTTATTCCAGTGCATCTGCGTCCTGGCAACATCAAAATAACCTTCACAGAGAAACCTACACCAGTGAAATGTGACAAGTAATGTAGCGTGTCCTAATAATATTAAACCAAATGATGCCTTTGTACACATTGCTGTGTATATGTTATAGCTCGCAGTGTAATAATTAATCCTCACTAAGGTTTAAAGTACTGAATTTCTTCTGAATAAAAAATATCTTTATTATTTTAGTTTATTTCATTATTTAACTTTCTGCATACAGTATAAATTCCAAACTGTGTAAATCAAATTTGAAAATGACTTGCTAAATATAACTATGTCATGAACCAAATTATTTTCAAAGGACTGCAACGTATTAGAGGATTCCATTTATATCCCAAACTCACATAACCCCAGATTCATTAAGGTCTATTATGGGTTAACGAACCCACACAGGTGTTACCTTCCATTCTAGTCACTGGACGGTATGCGATGTTCACAAATAGCAGATCTTGAGGCCAATATTTATTTTTTATTGTCATTAAATGCTTTACTTCTCTGTCTCTTTAGACTTTATATTCAACGTTATCAAGAAGTCCTAGCCATGGTTTATGCCATTAATGAGATCAACGAGAATCCAGAACTTCTGCCAAATATCACTTTGGGCTTTAGGATTTATGACTCCTGTTATAAGGAAACCCAAGCAGTTGAAGGGGCAATGAGGATTTTATCAGAGATACAGAGGGCAATCCCAAATTACAGGTGTGAAAACATTTCCAAACTGGTAGGGTTAATTGGAGATCTTCAGTCCTCCTCTTCCCTTGCAGTGGCAAGAATTTTGGGACTTTACCGGTTTCCCCAGGTAATTGTAGACATTTGTACAGTACAGTAACTTGAGACAAGTAAAATGTTTGCTAAATATTAGTTGAACATAGAGATGGGCAAAATGTCCACAGAAATGTAAATCCACGGCAGGTTTGCAAGTTCCTTTAATCCTCTGGATCAGTTTCACAATGGCAGATTTCAGCAATACAGAGAAATAATTTGCTGCAACACTGCAAGAGCTGCTGCCCCGAATTGCAGAGGTTTTGGGTTCTGATTCTGTTGGGCCTGACATTACCCCCTAACAGTTTCTTAGGATCTGACTTGTGGAAAAACTTTCAGGTGGGGTGTGAGTCATTTAAAAATACTTTGCATATCTCCCAGGGTTTCTCCTTTTTGAGCACAAGCTTACATTTTCAATTTATTGCTGATTGGATATAGATAGTTGTGTTGCTCACAGCTGCTGCAGTTGTAGAGAACAGAGTGGTCCAATCTCAGTTTCCAAGAGTCACCAACAATACACGTTTTCAAGATTTCCCTAATTAACTAATCTAATTATTAATAAGGCATCATGCTTACGTATGAATCTTACACAAGTTGGACCCTGAACCTGTTGAGATCCCTTGAGGATGGAGCTTGGACAAGACTCATGTAAAGTGTTTGTATTTCAATATATAGAAGTTTGCAAAGAGCATATGATATCAGTATTAGGGTCCAATTCCAGCATAAACGGTATGTGTCAATGTTATAGTTAAGATCATAAAATTTTTGTTCTTAAAAGTTCCTGTTTTGCAGCATTTTTCTTTTGCCGCTGTGGTGATACTTGATTCATTTAATCATTTAGCTGCCAGAGAGGCCTGCAATGCACTGCACAGTAATGCATTGTCGGCACCTCTGGCAATAGAAGCTACTGTACAGTACAATAGCGTTACTACAATTTATTGTAAATACTGTATACTGCTATAAATGCTGCTACATGAAATCCCCACATGCATCAGCATGGAGGGAACTGCAAAGGGCAGAATGATTCTGCTTTGCCAAGCTAAAGAATACACATTTACGCTTATTTCAGATAAGTTACGGATCAGCATTCGCAGATCTAAGTGATAAAATCCAGTTTCCTTCATTCCTACGTACAATAATAAATGATAAAACACAATCTTGGTACTTCCCTAATCTGATGATTCATTTTGGGTGGACCTGGGTAGGAATCTTGGCATCCGATAATGATTTTGGACTCTATAGCAGCGAATTGATGAGAAAAGATATTGAAGCAGCAGGGATTTGTGTAGCATTTTTTATGAAGATATCTGCCCAACACAGCAGAGATCAAACTCTTTCAATTCTTCAGGTCATCAGAAAATCAACAGCAACTGTTATACTAATGTATTGTTCTTTGCCAGAATTGATACCTTTCATGCAAGTGGCTACGGCAGAACATTTTACTGGCAAGATCTGGTTTGCTAGTGCCAGTTGGATCGCCTCTCCTATCTTTTCATACAAGGAATTCTGGGGAACATTAAATGGCACCATTGGAATAACCATTCTTTTAACAAAAATTCCAGGATTCAGAAAGTTTCTCTATAGTATTCATCCATCCTCATACCCAGGGGATATATTTATAAAAGCATTTTGGGAAGAAGGCTTTGGATGCTTATGGCCTAAGGATGATCACAATCAGACTGCATCAGAAAATCTCAGCCAGGGGTCAACCCGATATTGCACAGGCCAAGAAAATCTTCACACATTAGAGAGTTTGGGTTATCATGAAGACAAATCAAGACATGCCATGTTAATGTATAATGCAGTTTATGCACTGGCACATGGTGTCAATGATATGATTTCATGCAAATCTGCCTCCACCTGCTTTAACATTAGTAGATTGCAACCCTGGAAGGTAAGACATATTTGCAACTATTTGTATTCAGTATTTAAAGGTGCTTTTCTGTTTAATTTTTTTAAATATTATGATCAAAGAGGCCACAATGGGGATAATAGCGGTGAATTGTATAAGATACTGTAGTATCATTTATAGGTGTCTCCTTTATTGAACAGTATTTTTAATAAGGTAATTTAGAGACAGTCCTTAGCAGTAAGACAGGAGGAGTTTGTTATGTCATGCAACTACAGTAGGAAGAAGCTGTGCACCACAAGATAGCTGTGGCATCTCATTATAAAGTGTGTTTTTCTCATTCAGTAATGATAAAGAATACTTACAGTATGAGTATATTCACATCTCAGACAGGTTCACAAACCTTCCTTACCCCATATTACACAACATACTGTACCGTGTGTCTTCTGTAGTCAGGGATTCTGGCTGCAGTACATTACATGCAGAACAGAGCACGAGCACACACAATGTGCCACATTCCTTACACATTTTAACATGAATCCCTATATGTTTATTCCTGCAGTATAACACAGTTTTTACAATAAAGTGCATGGCCAGCAAACCTACAGTACAAAAGGACAAAACAGCTGTTTCATCCCTTTGGGGCTTACTCTAAGGGGCCTATTGTAGTAGCTTCGACAACCAACTCATCAAGAATTTTGAGCACTTATGGCAACATTTTGCTACCTAGCTATTCAGAAAGCCTCGATGAGTTGGCCAAATCGTACAGGGAAGGTATTTTTTCGTGATTTCTCGCTCCTGCTCAAATACATCAAGCTGGAGCTGCAAAAATTCAAGTAGTGCCATTTTGATACATTTCCTCTATTTTAGTACTTCCGGTGAGATAATCGGAGATCTGGAATTGTGAGTTTATCAAAGATCTAATCTCGCCAGCCCTAGGGTGGCGAGATAGGATCTGAAAGAGGGACTGAGAAAAAAAATGCATTTTTCCTGCTTCGGATTGATGCTGGTACATTAATACACATTAATATCAGCTCCGGAGACCCCCAGCTTCTATCCTATGCAATAAAAAATAATTTATGGGCAGCTTCATTACCTTAGCGGTTAACCACTAAGGCAATGAAGGAGTTAGCTACCAGTGCCCAGTTTATTGTGGGTAGTGGGGGTGGGTTAAGGTGGTATTTGGCCCACCAGCCAAGGTAATGGCCAAGTTGCTAAGGTAATGAAGCTGCCTGTAAATTTATTTTTATTGCATAGGATTAGAAGCTGCGTCACATGACCGGGGCATTTAAACGTATAGGAGATACCAGTACTCCATACCGGGGCCTTTATCTCAGGAAGCAGAGGGTTCCCGGACCTGAAATGAATGTGGTTCTGGTCCAGAGACCCTCTGCTCCTGCACACCAGTGTTCACATTTTAATAAAAACACTGCGATCGCCTTTGAGAGCTGTGCATTGAGAGGCGGCTCTCTGTGTTCAGCTCAGATTGCGAGAAAATCGCAGGGGGAGAACTTAGAAAAAATCGGAGATGAATTTGCTGCTACGCGGAATGATTTTGGCATTTTCGTACCTCATGGTTTGAGAGGGTTTCAGATTTTTTCTGAATATCGTGATAACACAAATGACAAACTGTTAGGCGGGAACATGCCAAACCTTGTGAGATAGCAGCAAACTCATCGAAGCTACTAGAATAGGCCGCTAAATCAACAGAAGTGGTGATAGAATAAGCCCCTAAGAGTGTAATGGTTTATTGGTAGGGTGACCATTCGTTCCAGTTTTGCCGAGACAGTCAAGGTTTTTTGTGTCCTGTCCCGGTTGCTGGTCCGTCCCGGAAATGTCCTGGGTTTTGGCCCTGGTCCCGGTATGCGGCGAGACGGCAGCGGTGAGGAGGATGCAGGAGCAAGTACTGTAAGTATTTCCTATGTAGAGAATGAATGAATGCTGTATGCCGGGGGGGGGGGGGGGCTGGGACTTAGAATGCCGGCCGGGAGCAGGGGATTGGCTGCAGGTCAGAGGGTGCCGGGGGCGGGGCTTCGCTTCTTTCTACAGAGCACACGGTGGGTGGTGTGTGTATGTTCGTTCCCGCTCCTCTGTTTGCTGTGCGGTGTTTTCCTCCCTCCCCCCCATGCACCGGCTCCCCGTGACTGCCTGCCCGGGGTGATAGGTGGTAGCAGGGGTGCACCCGCCGGGGAGGGGGGTTGTACCTTTGCGTCCTGGTGCTCCCTTCCCCCGGCCGCGGGGGCGGGCAGTGGTGGTGCGCGGGTGGAGGGAGCAGGGGGAGGCGGGGAGCCCCTGCTCGGATCGCTGGCCTTTCAACTCTCTCTCGCCCCCCCTACATTCACACATCCGTTGCTGCCTCTGTACTCCCTTTGTGTGTGTGTGTGTGTGTGTGTGTGTGCGTATCAATGGCTGGGGGAGTGTGTGCGTATCAGTGGCTGGGGGAGTGTTTGTGTGTATCAGTGGCTGGGGAAGTGTGTGTGTGTTTGTGTATCAGTGGCTGGGGAAGTTGGTGTGTGTATCAGTGGCTGGGGAAGTGTGTGTGTGTATATCAGTGGCTGGCGGAGGTTGTGTGTGTGTATCAGTGGCTGGGGGAGTGTGTGTGTATCAGTGGCTGGGGGAGTTTGTGTGTGTGTATCAGTGGCTGGGGAAGTGTGTGTGTGTGTGTGTGTGTGTGTGTGTGTGTATCAGTGGCTGGAGGAGTGTGTGTGTGTGTGTGTGTGTCAGTGACTGGGGAAGTGTGTGTGTGTGTGTGTATATCAGTGGCTGGGTTAGTGTGTGTATCAGTGGCATGGGGAATTGTGTATATGTGTGTGTATCAGTGGCTGGGGGAGTGTGTGTTGTGTGTGTATCAGTGGCTAGGAGAGTGTGTGTGTATTAGTGGCTAGGGGAGTGTGTGTGTTTGTGTGAGTGTGTGTGGGGGGAGGGTGAGTGTGTGTGTATCAGTGGCTGTGGGAGTGTGTGTGCACCAGTGGCTAGGGGAGTGTGTGTGTGCATCAGTGGCTGGGGGAGTGTTTGTGTTTGTATCAGTGGCTGGGGAATTGTGTGTATCAGGGGCTGGGGGAGTGTGTGTGTGTGTGTGTGCATATCAGTGGCTGGGGAAGTGTGTGTGTGTATCAGTGGCTGGGGGAGGGTGTGTGTGTGTGCATATCAGTGGCTGGGGAAGTGTGTGTGTGTGTATCAGTGGCAGGGGAAGTGTGCGTGTGTATCAGTGGCTGGGGGAGTGTGTGTGTGTGCATCAGTGGTTGGGGAGTGTGTGTTTGTATCAGTAGCTGGGGAGTGTGTGTGTGTATCAGTGGCTGGGTGTGTGTGTGTGTGTGTGTGTATCAGTGGCTGGGGGAGTGTGTGTCTGTGTATCAGTGGCTGGGGGAGTGTGTGTATGTATCAGTGGCTTGGGGAGTGTGTGTGAGTGTGTATCAGTGGCTGGGAGAGTGTGTGTGTGTATCAGTGGCTGGGGGAGTGTCTGTGTGTGTGTGTATCAGTGGCTGGGGGAGTGTGTGTGTGTGTGTGTCAGTGGCAGGGGAAGTGTGTGTGTGTATTAGTGGCAGGGGAAGTGTGCGTGTGTATCAGTGGCTGGGGGAGTGTGTGTGTGTGCATCAGTGGCTGGGGGAGTGTGTGTTTGTAACAGTAGCTGGGGAGTGTGTGTGTGTATCAGTGGCTGTGTGTGTGTGTGTGTGTGTGTGTGTGTGTGTGTGTGTGTGTGTGTGTGTGTGTGTGTGTGTGTGTGTGTGTGTGTGTGTGTGTGTATCAGTGGCTGGGGGAGTGTGTGTGTGTATCAGTGGCTGGGGGAGTGTTTGTGTGTGTATCAGTGGCTGGGGGATTGTGTGTGTGTGTATCAGTGGCTGGGGGAGTGTGTGTGTATCAGTGGCTGGGGGAGTGTGTGTGAGTGTGTATCAGTGTGTGTATGTATCAGTGGCTGGGGGAGTGTGTGTGTGTATCAGTGGCTGGGGGAGTGTGTGTTTGTGAGTATCAGTGGCTGGGGGAGTGTGTGTGTTTATCAGTGGTTGTGTGTGTGTCTGTGCAGGCCAGCAGTGGCTGTGTGTGTCTGTGCGGGTCTGTCTGTGTGGGTGTCTTTGTGTGGTCAGTGTCTGTGTTGGTCTGTCTGTGCGAGTGTCTTTAGGTTTGTGACTGTGTGCGTCTGTGCCGGTCAGAGAGAGGATGGGGGGAGAGAGAGAATAGAGGGGATAGGGAGAATGGGATGGGGAGGGAAGGGTGAGAATGGGGGAAGGGAGAGAGATTAGGGGGAGATAAAATGGGGGGGAAGTAGAGAGAGAATGGGGGACAGGGCCGGCAACGGGGGGTTTGTCAGGGTTGGCGTTCCGGGCCCGGTGAATCAGGGGGCCCACCCAAGTGTCAGTTACCCACATGTCAGTCAACCACCCTCTCACCCACTCTCTCTCTCTCTCTCTCTCTGCCACTCTCTCTCTGTGTGTCACCAACTCTCATGCTCTCTCTGCCACCCACTCTCTCTGTCACCCTCTCTCTCTCTCTTTTTGTGTGTGTGTCACCCACCCTCTCTCTCTGTCTCACCCATCCTCTCTCTCTCTCTCTCTCTCTCTCTCTCTCTCTCTCTCTCTCTCTCTCTCTCTCTCTCTCTCTGTCACCCACCCTCTCTCTCTCTCTCTCTCTCTCTCTCTCTCTCTCTCTCTCTCTCTCTCTCTCTCTCTCTCTCACCCTATCTCTGTGTGTCACCCACTCTCTCTGTGTCACCCACTCTCTCTGTGTCACCCTCTCCCCCTCCCTCCCCATCCCCCTCCTTGCCCCTCTCCCTCCCCCTCTCCCTCCCTCTCCCCCTCGCTCCCTGTCTCCCTCCATCTCTGTCTCCCCCCGTCTCCCTCTCCCTCCCTCTAAGTCTCCCTCCCTCCTCCTCCCTCCCCCATTCCGTCTCCCTCTTTCCCCCTCCATCTCCCTCCATCCCCCTCCATCTCCCTCCCTCTCGTCTCACTCCCTCTCCGTCTCCCTCCCCCTCTCTCCCTCCCTCTCTCCCTCTCTCTGTCTCCCTCTCTGTCTCCCTATATGTCTCCCTCTCTGTCTCCTTCTCCCTCCCTGTCTCCCTCTCCCACCCTGTCTCCCTCTCCCACCGTGGCTCCCTCCCTGTCTCCCTCTCCCACCTGTCTCCCTCCCTGTCTGCCTCTTCCTCCCTGTCTCTCACTCCCTCCTTGTCTCCCTCTCCCTGTCTGTCTCCCTCTCCCTCCCTGTCTCCGTCTCCCTCCCTCTCTGTCTCCCTCCCTCCCCCTCCCTCCCCCCTCCGTCTCCCTCCCCATCTGTCTCCCTCCCTCTCCGTCTCCCTCCTTCTCCATCTCCCTCCCTCTCCATCTCCCTCCCTCTCCTCTCCCTCTCTCTTTGTGTCACCCACCCTCTCTCTTTGTGTCACCCATCCTCTCTCTCTCTCTCTGTGTCACCCACCCACCCCTCTCTCTCTCTCTCTCTCTCTCTGTGTCACCCACTCTCTGTGTGTCACCCACTCTCTGTGTGTCACCCACTCTCTCTGTGTCACCCTCTCCCCCTACCTCCCTCCCCCTCCCTGCCCCCTTCCTCCTCCTCTCCCTCTCCCCCTCCCTCTCCATCTCCCCCATCTCCGTCTCCCACCATCTCCTTCTCCCTCCCTCTCCCTCCCTCCCTCTCCCTCCCTATCCCTCTCCCTCCCTTTCTCTCTGTCTCTCTCCCTCTCTCACCCTCCCTGTCTCTCTCTCTCCCTGTCTCCCTCTCTCCCTGTCTCTCTCTCTCCCTGTCTCTCCCTCCCTGTCTCTCCCTCCCTGTCTCTCCCTGTCTCTTTCTCCCTGTCTCTTTCTCCCTGTCTCTTTCTCCCTGTCTCTCTCTCCCTGTCTCTCTCTCCCTGTCTCCCTGTCTCTCTCTCCCTGTCTCCCGGTCACCCTCTCCGTCACCCTCTTTGTCTTATCTTAACTGCCGTATACCTACACCGAAATAACATATCCTGCTTTCTTCCAGATCTGACTCTCAAGTTTCACACGGGAGACATCGGAAGACAGGTAGGGAACACCTCCCCTCCAGTACAGTAACTTGAGGGACTGTGGATCAGGTAACATCCCAGGTGGGATTGCTGCTTTAGAAATTGTGAATAGGGGGCATCCTGACACTGGTTAATGGGTTCAGAAGTTATTCACATCTGGCTTTTTTTGTTTTGTTTGATTAGTGAGGTACACACACACACACACACACACACACACGTAACAAGGGCTAATGGTAGTAAAGTATAAGTGTAATACAATAAATAAACTGTTCATGTAAAAAAAAAAAACCTGTGCGTCCCGGTTTTTCATTTTCAAAATCTGGTCACTCTATTTATTGGGATCCATGTTAAAGTGGATACAAATGAACAAAATAATGCACTATGGGTCAGATCAACAGAGCTCCATTAAATCAGGGCCCAAATTATACTGATAAAGACCAAGATAGGACTCTGCTCAGCTAATATATGTGAATAATCAATCTTGATACTTATAGGGGGCTGCTGTTAGAAAAGGTAATATAACACTAATATAACACAAGAAACAGAAACCCTATTAGGAGCACTCAACTCCTACTGATATATTAAAAGAAAATACTTTATTTATAACATATAGGAAAGAAAGCTACGCACATATGTTTAAAACCTAAGGACGCAGTGAGTAGGATACCCCTAACTTATGTGTTAAACTTCACTATGGGTAGTGTCATGCAAAGCCTCACATTAATAGGTGAAGAACCCCCTTTACATATCACCAAAAATTGCCTACTCCATTACTTGGTAGGACAGATGTTAAGGGTAATAATGTAGGGCTATAGTTGTTGCACTACAAAACTCAAACCAGAGCGGCTGCATATTCTACATTAATAATTCGCACCCGTAGTCTGCAATAATATTGGGACATCAGTATCTCCCTTGCTGTGCTGCTGGTAAGTGTTTGGACAGATAAATGTGAGTGCTTGCAGATCCAGTGCCGGTAATGGTGTACTTATACCTTTAAATCTCCCGTTACTTCAGGATCAGCTGCACGGGACTCAGCTCTTGGCGATCACCAGCTAAAATAACAGGTGAAAACCCCCAGGTTGTTTCAAACTAGCTGATGCTAGAGGCTGCCTCCTGGGGCCCACATCATAGTTTATCTAACTATAGTAGCAGCGGTGCACTCTCACTGAGAAGCGGAACCTAACATTCCAGTCGCGTCCGTGACGTTGTCATGGAACAAGTATCCCATTTCTGCTCTTTCTGATCACCCCCCTTCTTTGCAGGTTCTGCCTGTCAGTTCCTGATTACAGCTGCATGTATATTTGCTCTGCACACACACACTGTGCCTGTGTGACTTATACAATGTTTCTATTCCTGCCTCTGTTCATGAGGTCTCTGAGTTGCTATAGCAACCTCTGAGATCTTTCTCAGAATGGGCTATTCTGCCCCCCCCTGCCTCGCTGACAGTTAGTTTGTCCCATCTCACTTCTAGTGTGACCCTTGCTCCCCACTTCCTTTTCCAACCTGGACACAGTGAGTACAGCATCTGCCTGCTACTACTCTGGCAAGGCCCAATTCTTTTCACCTTTCCCTACTATCAAGCACTCTCACTATAGAGAACTCTCTCACAGCACCATCACCTACAAGTGCCTTTGTGTATCAATGCTTTCCCCAATAAAGTGAAGAAAAGACAAAGAACTTGTTGTGCTTGTAAAAGGAACGAGTTGAGCTATCTGGGGCTATTCACACATCACACATGACTCTGGCTTCAGAACAGTGAAAAGAAGGACTGTGTGCTTTGGGGAAACACACAGGAGCTGCTACTCACAGCCTTTATGCTAATACTGAGCAGTCTCTGCACACTGATAAGCCAGCAGCCTTACACTGCCAAAACACAGCCCAGTGTCTATAGCAGTACAAGCAAGTAATTTACACTGTCAGATACAGAGCAGTCTCTGCACCCCACTGACAAGCAAGCAGCTTTACTCACAAGCAAGCAGCTTTACATTGCCAATAAAGAGCACAGACTTTCTACTGCAAAAGCCTTACATACAAGCAAGAAGATTTACACTGCACACAGAGCTGCAGCTTAATACAAGGCAGCAGCACAGCAGTCAGACAAGTGCATTATACACAGAACTTTGATTGCCCTTTCTGTTTTTGAGTCCACCCTCTGCACAGCCTGACAGTGAGGAGCTACCATCTCACCTACCCCTGCGCACGTCCCCACGGCTAGCGCCACCAAGGGCCATGCCCCCGGACGACCGCCAGGACACGGGTCAGAGCCACCGGACACCTGTGAATACAGCTACCCCTACGCTGAATGCTGCAGGACACCGCTCAGCATCATCTGAGACAGTCGCCCATTGCTGACGCAGGTAACAGGCCACACGCCACATGCACTGGCTAAAGGCCTACATAACCTACAGCATGGCAGAACTCAGATCCCCACCAGACCCAACGCAGGAGAGTGACCACTCAGACTCAGAGACCGCCGCACAACTGCCACAGGCACAGGCAGATGCAAGGCCTAAACGGATAGTCACACTCACACAAAAGGCCCATGAAAAATATGAGGCTGGCATTGACGCACACCGCGAAAAATTAGAGAAGGCCTGGTAGGAGACTGATCGTGAAATATGTAATGTTGCAAGTGCTAGCAATCAAGAAATGCAGATTAAGCAAGCGGCTTTCCTCCACGCGGCGGCAGTGGCTGCAACAGCAGCGGCAGCGGTGGTGGCAGTGGCGGCGGCCGCGGTGACATTGGTGGTGGCAGTGGCTGCCGCAGCGGCGTTCTGCTCCTCCTCTTCTATGCGCGCTCTCTCTGCCCTCACGGCTGCCTTTTTCCGACTATATTCGGCCCTGGCACGTACGGCCTCTGCGGTGGCTTGCACCTTGGTAGCGTTTGCGTTGCGCTGGATGCGTTAGATTGTGCTGATCTTGCTGACATTGATGAGTGCCTGGATGTGCTGGAGCGCTGCGATGAGGTCACCAGGAGGAGCTCTTTTCTCTCACTTTGGGTGTCCGTGATTGCGGTCTGCACGATGCCATCACGTTCTAGATCAATTGCCTTTTGCAGGTCGCGTTCCCGCAGGCTATGTGTAACGCCTGTATGCCCGCAGACCTGGCCAGTCACCAGTACTGAGGTGGGTAAGGGTATAACACACACCCACAGCAGTGAGGGCGTGCCCGGAGTGTGGTAGTAGCATTGCCGGGCCTGGAGAGTAAGGGTTAACGTAATACTTGCTGAGTCTCGGGTGCCAGAGGTCGGAGGGTAATGTCCAAGTACCAGAGTTCAGGGGTTGGAGAGAGCAGCGTAGTGATGTCCGAAAGCCAGGGTCTAAGGGCAGTAGAAAGCAGCGTAGTCAAGTCCAAAACAGAGTTCAAGTTCAAGGCAACGAATCCAAACAGGGGCAGGGGCAGGGACACGAACCAGAGCTGAAACAGACAAGGGAGCTAGGCATAGACACTGCACACACAAGAGCTACAGGAAAGCTATGCAGAGCAAGGACTGAGAGGAAGGAGTGGGGTTATATGGGAAGAAGGACCAATGGGAGTGAGGGGAGGAGCAGAGGTTAGAGTGGGAAGTTGCAGAGATAGGTCTGTGAGAGCAGGGGAGGAGACAGGGAGGTAATCTAAGGTAATAGCCTGCAACAGACGGGGGGCAGAGCCAGAGCGTGGGGGAGGTAAGTAAGTAGAGCGGGTGCGTGCACCTTCTGTAACACTGCTATGCGCGCACACCGTACGTGCACCAGAACGTGGGGGAAGACCAGCGGAGGAGGTGCACGGGAGGGAAGACAGAGGGGAAGGAGGAATGGAGGAACCAGGTAAGGAACGGACAGGGGTGACAGAGGCACGCCGAGGAGCGTGTGAGGCCCGATAGGGAACCCGCGATCGTGAACGCGCGTGCTTGGTGAGGGGACGCCTGGGCGTGGGGATCTAGCCGTGGAGGAACGGCTGAGGGAAGAAGGTAGAGTTAGGGGAGCGGAGGAACTAAGCACTGTGGAAGCTGGGGTGACGGGGACACGCTGGGAACTGCGAGTCCCCCGATCCGTTACACTATTTTCCATGTTAGTCCTTGTCAGATAGGTAAAATATGCTTGTTACAGCGTTACGTAACGTCTTTGGCATGACTTAATCTGAGTAATACAAAAACAGATTACAATAAATAATAATTCATTACCGTAGCGGCTATCCACTATGGTAATGAAGCTGCATTAATGTACATTTAAATAATAGTGTGTGGGAGCAGGGGGTTCCCTGCTACCACACAATATTAATAAAAATACATTAAAGCAGCTTCATTACCTTAGCGGCTATCCGCTAAGGCAGGCCTGCACAACTCCAGTCCTCGAGGGCGTAAACAGGCCAGGTTTTCAGGATATCCCTACTTCAGCACAGCTGGCTCAATTAGTGGCTCAGTCATACTGAGACACTAATTGAGCCAGCTGTGCTGAAATAGGGATATCCTGAAAACCTGGCCTGTTTACGGCCCTCGAGGACTGGAGTTGTGCAGGCCTGCGCTAAGGCAATGAAGGGGTTAAGGCATAATAGCATGTTTATTGGAGACAATTGCCCCCAATAAACATAGCAATATACCGCACACATCCCCCCCGCCCCGTAACACATACACTACATTAATGTGCAAAATTACTATTATCCACATATGGATAATAATGCTTTTGTCCATTAAATATACATTAATACATTAAATACATTAAATACATGTTGTACTCACCCTTGTCCGGCACCCACGATGAAGGCCAGCCGCATCTTCCTCCTCATCCATACACTGGGGTGCTGAAAAATATACAAAATAAGAACAAGTGCCAAACTAATGTCCCCTAACCCCTTAATGACCTTAGTGGTTATGAACTGCTACAGTCATTAAGGGGTTAAGCCATCCTGACCCGATACCCACTTATTTGTACAGTGGCTTCATCATGTGTATATATATATATATATATATATATATATATATATATATATATATATATATATATATATATATATACTGTATATGCATGATTAACCAATATACAAATAAATACTGTACATGGCCAAATACAAATCTCTCCCAATATCAAACATCACCAAGCTCAATCAATATCTAATAAATCAAAATACAAACACTCAATTTGACAATGTGTACACGATACAAATAATCTTTGCATCATATATAGTATGTCAAACAATGCTCCAAATCAAAGACACTAATCCAAACAAGATACAGATACAATCATTAAAGAAAAACAAAGCGTCAATACAATTAATTAACCATCAATTAATCCAATCACCAATCAATTGCAATCCAATTCAAGAAACACACTTAAAATCCTACAATCAAACCATTGTGTAAATTAATTGTGTTGATACTTTGTTATTCTTGGTTTTTCTTGTATTGTATTGTATGTCTTTATTAATATAGCGCCATTAATGTACATAGCGCTTCACAGCAGTAATACATGTGGTAATCAAATAAATAACAGATAATATAAATAACAGATCATGGGAATAAGTGCTTTAGACATAAAGGAAGAGGAGTCCCTGCTCCGAGGAGCTTACAGTCTAATTGGTAGGTAGGGAGAACGTACAGAGACAGTAGGAGGGAGTTCTGGTAAGTGCGTCTGCAGGGGGCCAAGCTTTATGTATCATGTGTTCAGAATAGCCACAGTGCTATTCATATGCTTCTTTAAGCAAGTGTGTCTTAAGGTGGGTCTTAAAGGTGGATAGAGAGGGTGCTAGTCGGGTACTGAGGGGAAGGGCATTCCAGAGGTGAGGGGCAGTCAATGAAAAAAGGTTTAAGGCGGGAGAGGGCTTTAGATTTAAAGCGGGTAGACCACCGGACACCCCCGCTAGGACCCCCGGACACCCCAGCAGGCCTGTTGTATGGATGGTGTGCCAGCAAAAAGGTAAACAATGAATTTTTTTCTAAGTCCAGCTTCTTTTGCGCCTGCCTATTGCTGGCGCGTTTGTTTGGCGCATTTTTTAAGGCCGATTCACTTAGCGCTGCTTAGTGAATCGGTAGTACTGGCAAAAATCAGCGCAATATGCTGATCGTGCGCATTTTGCACCGAGGGCAAAAAAAAATACCTTTTAAGACCGATAAAGCGCCGTTATCACTGCTTATTGAATCGCAATACAACTTTATCGGGCTTAAAGGGTACTTTGCGCTCTTAAAGCCACTTAACGGAACTTAGTGAATTGGCCCCTATGTCTCTAACTCTATTTAGAGATTGCCATCTCTCCTTTCTTCGCCACTTCTCAGTTCACACAAACCCCTTTCTTACCTGCGCCCTCTGTCACTACACAGCTATACCCCATGCACTAAAACACACCCCTACAAATCATCCTCACACATTCTCTTTCTTTCCATGCTTCCCCTCCTTGTTTCTGGGGATAAATCTCCCAATCCTGGTCGCTGTCTTATTTCAACATGCTCTCGTCCTTGCCTCCCACATGCAATTTCCACTCCTTCTGGTGTCAACCCCTCTAACCTCATATTCATCCCTTGTCACCCTCTCTCCCTTTCTCATGTGTCCTTTGGAATGCACGCTCCCTTTCTAACAAGTTCCTCTCTCTGCACACATCTTCTTTTTCTCTCACTCTCTGGTCCTTTTTGCTATAACTGAGACTTGGCTCACTCAGTCTGACTCTGCTCTGGAAGCTGCCCTCTCTCATGGTGGCCTTTCTTTCTCCCACACTCCGCACCTGATGGCAGGGGTGGAGGCGTGGGGCTCCTGCTCTCCTCTATCTGCTGTTACCGAACCCTCCATTCCTTCCTCTCTTGCTTTTCCCTCCTTTGAGGCTCACACTGTCCAGATTTTCTCTTCTCTCCATGTCCACGTGGCGGTCATTTATCGCCCACTTACCTCTACTCACCCCCCTTCTGTCTTTCTCTCAAACTTTGAATCCTGGCGCTCTTTCTTTCTCTCCTCAGACTCCCCTGATCTTCTCCTTGGGGACTTCAACTGCCACATTGATGACTCCTTTCTCCCTTGGGCTTCCCACTTTCTCTCTCTAACCTCTTCTTTTGGCCTTCAACAGTGGACTGCAGCCAGCACCCACAAGGATGGCCTCTACCTAGACCTGTTTTTCACTAAAAACTTTTCTCTCTCAGATTTCTCCATTTCCCCTTTTCCTCTCACTGACCATAACTCATCTAATTTTCTCTCTCTCACTACTCCCCTTCTCCACCTCCATCTACCCCTCATCTCTGCAGAGACCTGCGCTCCATTAACCTACTAGCTTTTGATTCTACTTTACGCTCCTCCCTCTCCTGTCTCAGCTCTGCTCCAAACCCTGCCAACCTGGTCAGGAACTACAACTCTGCCCTATCCTCCTCTCTTGATCTACATGCCCCTCTTTCTCTCTGCTGTTCTCATTCTTTGAACCCAAGACCCTGGCTAAATTCCCACATGCACATTCTGCATTCCTGCACACATGCCTCTGAAGGTCTCTGGAGGAAATCTCACACTCTCGCAGACTTCCTTCACTACAAATTTATGCTATCCTGTTTCAACTCTGCCCTCTCTCAAGTTAAACAATCCTACTTTTCTTCACTAATCAACATGCACAAGTCTAATCCATGCTGACCCTTCTTTGTTTTTGACTCCCTACTCAGACCACCCTCTGCTACCTGTTCTGCTTCCTCCATCTCACCTCAGGACATTGCTGACTATTTCAAGGAAAAGGTGGAATCTATACGCCAGTCATCCCCTCTGTACCTTCCTCCCATCCTAGACCTCTTCCTAAAACTCTCCTCCTGCCTTTCTTGACACGTTTTACTCTTTCACAGAGGAGGATGTTGTTGCTGATCTCCTCTTCTTCCTCTACCACTTGCCCTCTTGACCCACTCCCCCGATCTACTAAAACCTGTTGCTCCTTTCATCCCTATGCTCACACAGATTTTTAACTCCTCCCTCCACTCTGGTACCTTACCCTCCTCCTTCAAACATGCAACAGTTATACCATTACTCAAAAACAGCAAGCATGACCCTACCTGTCTTTCTAACTATCGACCTGTCTTCCTCCTGCCTTTGCTTCTAAACTCTTTTAACGGCTTGTAGTCTCTCACTTGCGTCATTTTCTCAACACCTATTCTCTCGTAGACCCTCTACACTCTGGCTTCTGCACTGCTCACTCCACTGAACCAGCCCTCACTAAAATACAGTAACTAATGACCTCCATGCTGCAAAAGATAGAGGTCATTACACTCTGCTCATATTACTCGACCTCTCTGCAGCATTTGAAACTGTGGACAACCTTCTTCTCCTTCACATTCTACATACTCTTGGCATTCGTAACAGAGCTCAATCCTGGATATCCTCTTAACTTTCCCCTCATACATTCAGTGTCTCTTTTGCTAACACCTCCTTCTCCTTTATCGATCTCTCTGTGGGGGTACCCCAGGGCTCTGTCCTGGGACCCCTTCTCTTTACACACTCTCTAGGTGACCGTATCACATCTCTTGGGTTCAAATATCCCCTCTATGCTGATGACACATCAATTTACTTTTCTACCCCTGATCTTACACCTGCTGTACAGACTAAAGTTTCTGAATGTCTCTCAGCTATATCATCCTGGATGGCCCTCCGCCGCCTTAAACTTAACATGGCAAAAACAGAGCTGCTCATACTTCCTCCCATATCTGGCCCTACTGCCTCCTTCCCCATTACTGTTGGAAGTACTATTATTCATCTAGTAGCCCAAGCACGCTGGCTAGGGGTCCCACTCGACTCCTCTCTCACATTCTCTTCTCATATTCAATAGGTAGAATAAAACTATCATTTTTCCCTCTGCAATATTACCAAGATACACCTTTTCCTCTGTTGCTCGACTGCAAAAACTCAGAAACAGACCCTCCTTCTCTCCCGTATTGACTACTGTAGCCTCCTGCTGTCTGGCCTTCCTGCCTCTCACCTGTCTACCCTACAATCTATGCTAAATGCTGCTGCCAGAATCACTCTACTATTTCCGAAATCTGTCTCAGCGTCTCCCTTGCTGAAATCCCTCTCCTAGCTTCCTATCAAATCACGCATCTCGCACTCAATTATCCTCCTCACTTTTAAAGCTTTACGCTCTTCTGCTCCTCATTACATCTCAGCCCTAATTTCTCGCTATACACCATCCCGACTCTTGCGTTCTTTTCAAGGATACCTTCTCTCTACACCCTTTGTATCTAAAGCCCTCTCCCGCCTTAAACCCTTCTCACTGACTGCCCCACACCTCTGGAATACCCTTCCCTTCAATATCCGACTAGAAACCTCTCTATCCACATTTAAGACCCACTTCAAACCACAACTGCTTAAGGAAGCATATGAGTAGCTCCATGGCTGATAATTAATACCTCATACATAACGCTTAGCCCCTTGCAGATGCACTTACCAGAACGCCCTCCTACTGTCTCTGTACGTTCTTCCTACCAATCAATTAGATTGTAAGCTCTTTGGAGCAGGGACTCTTTTTCTAAATGTTACTTTTATGTCTGAAGCATGTCTCCCCTCTTTATGTTATTTATATTATTTGTTATTTATATGATTGTCACGTAAAAGAAAAAAATGCACAAATGCGCACCAGGGATGAAATTAGTATTATTTATTATTAAAAAATACACACATAGACAGCTGAGAGGATCCAACCCCTCCTCAGCTAAATGGGTTGAACTACCCAGATACATAAACCATACATATGGACTCTAAAAATAGAATACCCTAAACAGTGAAACACACACAATAAAAATAAACATTCGATGTTATAAATAATACACAAACAAAGAAAGTAACAACAGCCCAAGGTAATTTAAGTTAAAACCGCCATAGAGGACTATAATACCGCTGACAGGGGGAAACGAACACTCACACTGGGGCAGAGGTGGGAGTCCACGGATGACAGCACCGCCACTTGTGCCTCAGGCAGGCTCCATCTCAGCCTCTCAGCAAACACGCGCAGGATGACCTGTCGTGACCTCTACGCGTTTCGCACCACGTGCTTCGTCAGGAGGGTTGGATCCTCTCAGCTGTATTTGTGTGTATGTATTTTTTAATAATAAATAATACTAATTTCATCCCTGGTGCGCATTTGTGCATTTTTTTCTTTTCTGTTTCTCAGGGTGTCCTCCCCCCTTTTTAGGGGGGATCACCTATGAAGTGGGAGCATCTGGGGAGACGCTCCATGCACGTGCAGAAAAGGGATTTTCCAATTTCTACATCTGCAGCACGAGCGCTGAATATCCTTCTCTCTGCTTTCATGATTGTCACGTATATTACGGAATGTACTGCACCGACACACTTTATTCGAGCAAATACCCGGTATGTACCTGGCAGATACCTGGAATGCGCCGCTCCTCACCTCTGACAAGCCCCGTTGCATTTGCCTTCCCAGCCTGGGTTCATGCCTGGCTGACGGGCGGCTGATCTGTTAAATGATAATGATTAGGATTTAATAGGCTGCAATGCTTCGCGTGTCTACCAGATGGCATAAATTCATGAATTGTAATGCAGTATATATATATGTACTGTGCAGTATTGCAGCCAGCGGGAATAAAATGCTTCAATCCCTGCCGGAAAATACCTCAATGCACTCGGGCAGAAAACAGTCATAAACCTCAATACACCCGGGTATACCCGAATTCGTGGGACTAGCCGAGCTCGAATAAAGTGTGTCGCCAGTGTATATTACAAAGCGTTAACATTGTAACTATTATTACAGTGAAAAAAATGCATTTCTTCTCTTTACAGCTTTTACACTACATAAAGCGGGTGCGGTTTAACAATACTGCTGGACAGGAAGTGTTCTTTAATGAGTTTGGAGAACAGTCATTACGCGGAGAATATGTAAACTGGCAAGCTCTCCCTAACGGCACAAGTAGATATGTAAATGTTGGCGTTGCCATCGAAGGATCTGAGTGGGGTGTCACTAGAAGCAATAACACTATTTTCTGGAGTGGAGGCTACACAGAGGTTAGCAAAATTCCTTCTGCCCTGTATAAACTGTGATTGTCATCTTCTTCGCACACGGACAAAAGCTAACATAGGTTCTATATCCTGAGTTATTTATTGGTCCACGACACATGTAAATCAGCAAGGGAAAGTCAGGGAGACTCTGAATTGAATGCATTCATCTCAGAGCTATTATACAAAATTGCATACATTGGCTAACATTGTTTGCTATTAAGATTATAATGACATTACTCAAGCATTCCTTGTGCACAGGGGCTACTTTCTCTTCTTAAACCTATAGAATTTGAGGTCTCTCATAACTAGCCCAAACTGGCTTTCTGATGAAGAGTAAAAGGCAAAAATTGCCAAAAAAGTCACCGCACCACTTATGAAAAAAGCAAAGAGGGTGAAAAAATAACACATTTATTGCTGACAAACAGAGAAAATAACACAAATAAGCGCAAGCTCCATAGCACATAACTGTATACAAAATGGGAATATTTATTAAAAAAAGAAAGTGTCCCTAGGAAATACACTTACAGGATGCTAAAATAACACAAACATGGGAGAGAAATCTGTAAGGGGTGTCATCTACAGGAGTGGAGGGGTCCGACAGTGATACTGTGTACCTGACTGAGTGAGCTGTGAGCAATTAAGTACTGGAAAGGAAGAACAACAAACCCCAGGGACATTGGGATGCTACATGGACCCACAAATAGTGTCTCTCAATGCAGCAGTTTATGGGTATCCCTAGTATATCAGTGAAGCCATAACCAAAGCAGGGAGGACACAGACAGCAAAAGAAGAACAGATGTACTCCTATCTAAACACTCGTTTAGACCTTTAGGTGAGAGCGTGTCAAGGGAATAAATCCAGATGGATTCCCTGACACATAGTGCTTAAAATGTATCACCTCCTAGTTTGGTGTTAGGTATAGTCTCAATACCCATGATTTTAAGTTCACTGGGATTTTTCGAATGAACTTGAGAAAAATGCCTAGGAACACTCTGCACCAGAACCCCTTTGATAATAGCTCGCCTGTGTTCAAGGAATCTGACGCCTAGTGCTCTTTTTGTGCGACCTACATACTGAATGTTGCATGAACAAGAAAGAAGGTACACAACATATGTAGATAAACAGTTGACAGAACACTTAAGTTGATGCACCGAGTTGTTACTGTATGAAATGAATGTATCAGGCATTAGGAGAAGTTTGCATGTAATGCATCTTGATCTACCACATTTCCTATTCCCATTAACAGGCTGATAGCTACCCAAAATCTGAACAGTATTGCTGAGTTTGCTTGGTGCTAATACATTTTTAATACTCATAGCTTTATGAAAGATGATGGGTGCTGTAGGGGAAAGTTGATCTTTAAGGTGGGGATCTGAAAGCAAAACCTTCCAATGTCTGTTGACAATAGATTTAATTTTAAATAACACAAAGCCCAGCACACACTGTCTTTAGATAATATAACAAATGAAAAGGGATAATGCCAAGAAGAAATGTAATGACATTTAATATGTAACACAAACCACCAGTATCAGAACCACACCCACTATATCAAAAATTGATAACAGGCAAAAACAGAGGGAATAATGGAGGGGGGAGAGGGCAGTGAATAAGGTACAAACAAAGTAGGGTCAAGACAACACATAGGTGGGTACAAACAATAGGGAAGCAGCAGGGGGGCAATGTAACATTTCGGGGAACACCCCTTCGCCAGGCCCATTCCCCCTCTCTCCAGTGGAACAGAGGGGTTCTTCCCTGTCCCTCAGACCCACAATAAAAACGTCAAGTCCCACAAAGAGACTGAATAACCCCCACACACACAGTTCAATAGGGTATTAGTGAACCACCAAAATGGTGAGTATATAGCAAAGTCAGAAGGAGTAGGATAAATGATGTGAGGCAAAAATGCAAACCACAGGCAGTCTAGTGAAACTCAGCAATCCTGCTCCTGTCAGAGGCTGAGGGCATGTGTTATGTATATTGGAGGTATTGGGTCCTCCGTAGTCCGTTGCACCCGGCAAATATTCTTTTGCCTTCTAGTGTGTGCTGTATATCATTGTTCTGTTCTGCAATAGTTTTAATTTTGTTCGAATAGCCGGTTAATTTTGTAATAAATTTCACACTCTCCTCAAAAAAGTTCCTATTTTGAGACTGGAGTGTTTGTACTACATTCTTAATTTTTGATTTCATAAGCAGATCTTGACGTTTAATAGCTCTAACTTTATTGAAATACTCCTGTATGATGTTATGATTATAACCTTTTTGTCTAAAGTTGACAATTAGACGACACGACTGCATCTCAAAGGTGTGTTCCGACGAGCAAATTCTCGTGAGCATATTAAATTGGCTCAGGGGGATATTTTGTAGCCATTTTGGGTGATGACTGCTCGTTGCGTGAAGATAGCTATAAACCGCCACTTCCTTGAAATGCACTCATGTATTGATGTTACATTCATCATCAATTGACAACTCCAAATCCAGGAAAACCGTACATAAAGGGCTATTCTGATGGTGAATGTGAGGCCAAAATTATTTTTGTTAAATTCATCAAGAAGTTGCTTGAGAGTGCCCCATCCCCATCCTTTATGATAAGAATGTCATCAATATAGCGGCCATAGAACACCTAGAACACCAGGCCCGCCACCATCCGTTCATTGGACCAGATGTGTTTGGTCTCCCAATACCCCATAAAGAGGTTTGCGTAGCTGGGTGCAAACCTGAAGGCCATGGCCATACCACAGGTCTGGAGATGGAAGCAATCACCGAAAAAAAAATAGTTATGTTCCAAGATAAAGCCGAAAGGGAGAGAATGAACCTGCATTGTGTGTCATGCAAATTGATAAGTAGATTTCCAGTGAATCAGGTAATACTGAAGAACTTTTATATTTATATATATATATATATATATATATATATATATATATATATAATAGAAAGGAACCAAAGGCACTCCGTGATAAAAGTCACTGGTGTGGGTGCATATCCTATAATGGAATATAAACAATGCGATACCGTTAGGGAACGAAATCAGCATGCAGCACTCCAGAATTGATCAAACAAGTGTATTGAATAAATAGACACAGAAACGATGTTTCGGTCCACGAGTGGGACCTTTATCAAGGTGGTGGAACCTCAAATTCTCCTCATTATCTGTCAATTTCAGTGAATTTTAAAAGATTGCAACTAGAGATGGGCTAAACAGTCCAAATCATTCGCTGTAATTTCTGGGATATTTAAGACTGATTCCCGCATCCCTCCCACCCCCACCAAAAACCAACCACAGATTTGGCATAAAAAAAATTGGATTGTTAATAATCCGGACTGATTCCAAAATCCTTTTTTTTTTTTTTTTTTTTATACTTACAATAGGTTTGAAGCAGGAGATCTCCAGAGCTGACCTCCATTAATTTCAGCTCCAGAAACCCGCTGCTTCCCAAGATTCTTATCTCCATAGGGGGTGCCGGTATCTCTCTTCAGTTTCAAGGTCCCGGTCACGTGGGCTAATAGGAAACTGTATGTGCTGAAGTAAAGGGGGTTCAGCTCTAAAGACTCCCTGCTTCAAGTCTATTTAAAAAAAAAAAAAAAAAACGAAGACTTTTAAGTCGTCATTACGGGTAGTGGTTTTTGGGACTGATCCATGGAAATCCCCGTGTCAAAGGAACCGGTGATTTGGTAGCGTGGCCAAATCCTCAAAAAAAATTGTGACCATCTTTAATTGCAACTGATCATGGCTAATGTCCTGAAGAAACTGAATTTTTCAAGAAAAAAACATATTCTGTAATTACTGTACTTATGCCAAGTGACCACTAGACATTATGACACATGACGTGTTCATCTGAGTTAGTGATCATGTTTAGTAGGAAGTTGATAATATCAGTAGAATGTCTTTAAATTTGCTTCTCAACATTTTTTGTGGTTTTCTTCTAGATTTCACTAGATTCACTGCAAAGCTCACATTGCTCTTGAATGCCTGACAATACTGTACCTATTACTCCCCAGAGGGAGTTGCTGAGGAAAAGCTCAGCCGGAGACAAAGAGAAAGGTACCCTCCAACCCGGGTAACCTATGACCAAATTGGGGCACCCCATTATGAGGCTCAGCAGTGGGCTCGCAGTAAAGTGCAGTCTGTAATAGTGATGTTCAATGAAATGTACAATTTGATATAGAGCTGACAATGTGTAAGATTGTGATTGATTGCTGCATTTTTATTATATAATGATTTAATGCAAAGTTTCATTATATAACTTCTGAACATTGTTGCTTAAGTATGTGGCCCAAGCGAGGTCACTGGGATTTTTACCAGGGGCAGTGTGTAGCCCTGAGCTCTTTTGTGCTCCGTGACCCCCCCTTGTTACCTCCGCTACCGGGCGCGTTGGTGAGTGCTGCCGGAGTCAAGCAGCAGACCCACCGGAGATTCTGGAGGGCGCCGCCATGTTTGTTCTCGCACATGCGCAGAGTAGCGATGTGGCGGGAGGCCCCGGTTAGCTCGTGCATGCACAGATAGAGAGTGTGAGCCCCCCACCCATCAGGAGAGGAAATAGCAGGGACTACATGTCCCATGAGCCTCAGGAGCACACCACATGACGCCAGGTAGCCTATAGGGCTGGAGTATCTCCCTGCTCTCAGGGATTGATACATTTTGCGCACGGAGCCCACGTTGAGTCAGGACCAGGAAGAGCAAGGGGTAGGAGGTGAGTGCAGGGGTCTGTGACCCGCTGCATTAGGCCAGCAGCCCCCTAGACCCCAGTGAGGTCCTGAGTCACCCATTACAGCTTGTTGTGCTTCAGGGACATGCTCTAGGTTAGGGACCCTGCCCCTTAGTAACACATATATTGTCAGTGAGGGACTCAGCGGACGCTGCACTTCCCACGAAGAGGCTTGGGATCAAGCCTAGGGTACCGAGAGAGCAGGACTATCTCCAGGGTGGGATCGCCCCTAATGGATCACCGCGCTGGTGAAACTAGGACATTGCACAGGGGGTTGGCGGATCCTTTTTGAAGATCTTTTAAAGCTCAGGTGCCGTCGCACTGGGCAGGTATTGTTATATAAGTGCACCAACAGAGTACTCACACATAGTGGCAGTGCTGACAACGGGACAAGATATATACTGTGGACACGGTGTGGGGGTACACGGTGGTGGGCACAAGGTATACACTCCTAAGTGAGAGTGAAGGATATTGGGGACTGTGGACACGGTGTAGGGTTATCATCCGGGGAAGTAGTGTTACAGGGTGACCCTGAGGTTATACACTGTGGATGTCATATGTTTGATGCCTGTGTATTGTGTGATGTTATTATCTGAATATAGTAAACCTGTGTTATATATACCTTTGGTGTATGTGGTTAATATATGTGGGTCCTGTGTGGGGTACATTCTACACTTCAAGAATCCTACATAGGTGGAGGCGCTGTAAGTAATATCGTTCCAGATGATTCAGCCCAGGCTCTCACTAGCGGAGGCTCAGGCCTCCTGTGAGCCTGACAGGTATAAAGCACAAAAAACACCTGGTAACATATAGTTTCCCCCTCACATGCACTCTATCTGCGATTGGGGGTGGGGAATAACCGTTACAATGGCAATATATAAAGGGCAATGTGACTTGATGTTTTATTTGCTTCCATGTTGGAATTTGTAGTGTACATTGACCCTTAATGCTTGGCACATCATACTATTTCTCTCTTACTAACTGCAGGTTCCTACATCCATATGCAGTGAGAGATGCCCTCCAGGATACAGAAAAGCTCCTCAGAATGGGCAGCCAGTCTGCTGCTTTGACTGTGTTTTATGCTCAGCAGAAGAGTTTAGTAATGAAACAGGTAAATATCAGTAAAATGTGTAGTACTTGTTTTCTCTCACACCTGCTGTATCTTACACATACAGCATGTCTGTGCTACTAAAATTCTGAACTAATACTTTAAATACATTCATACTGCACTACACAGCATGAAGCATCACATTTGTAATGGAGTCAAGGAGACATTGACATTAACAATCTACACAACACATAACACATACAGAAATTCTTCAACTCCTTCGGGTATCATTTACCGTGTTGACTTAAGGTTCCCAATGGCAGCAAAAGCAGGGATTTTCCACACTTGTTGAATTTCACATTGTTAGGTAGTGTCGAATACCTCAATGCAACATATGCTCCAAGCAGACTCTCCCAGTCCAAGAGAGTTCTGGTGACTTAAATTATCGAAAGCAGAAAGGCACGCAGAGAAGAAAGTTGTAGAATTAATAAAGGAAAATGTAAAGAAAAGATTGCTCTGGATGCTCTTTGCTCCAACACCTCAACGTAATCAATGTTAATACTTACCATTCTCATGTGTTAACCATTGTACACCATGGAATCTTCATTCAGCATTCAATCATTCAGCATAACTCTTCAATAAGACATGAAACCTCAGTTTTAATTAAAAATGATCTTCCCATGTAAAATAACGGCCCTGACCATCCCGTACTTGACCAGTTTCAGTGTGACATTAGATATAGATTGACATTTTCAGGAATACAATGCTTATAATTTATGATATTTCTCTCCATTTAGATTCAATAAGCTGTATGAAATGTCCTGATGGAATGTGGCCTAATGAAAGGCATGATGGCTGCAGGTTTAAATCCCTGGAGTTTCTGTCCTATGAAGACCCGTTAGGTGGCACACTGGCCTCTCTCTCAATCGTGGGTGCTCTCCTCCCTCTGAGCATCCTAGTGATTTTCTTGAAAAACTCTGAAACTCCAATTGTCAAAGCTAATAATCGGGGCCTTAGTTATCTCCTCCTTATGGCCCTAATTCTTTGCTACCTCTGCTCTTTATTGTTCATCGGTCATCCTCTT
Source organism: Ascaphus truei (assembly GCF_040206685.1). Classification (NCBI taxonomy): domain Eukaryota; kingdom Metazoa; phylum Chordata; class Amphibia; order Anura; family Ascaphidae; genus Ascaphus; species Ascaphus truei. Next base: position 94,832,448 of record NC_134488.1, read on the forward strand.
AACATAACCTGTATCCTCCAACAAATTACATTTGGGATCAGTTTTGTACTGTGCATTTCATGTGTTTTGGGGAAGACCATCATGGTGGTGATCGCCTTCAACTCCACTCAGCCAAAGAGCAACAGACCTGTGTGGCTAAATTCTAGAGTGCCAAACACACTGGTACTTGTGTGCACAGCTATACAAGTGATTATATGTATTAGTTGGATTGCACACTCTACCCTTTTTCAGAATAATGACGGAACATCTAAGCTAGGAACAATAATTGTTGAGTGCAATGAGGGAGCACTAGTGGCCTTCTGGTGCATGCTGGGATATATGGGACTTTTAGCCACTTTGAGTTTTGCACTAGCTTATTTAGCAAGAAAATTACCAGGCAGTTTCAATGAGGCCAAACTAATCACCTTTAGCATGTTGATATTTGGGGTGGTTTGGGTCTCTTTCATCCCTGCTTACCTCAGCACCCGAGGAAAATACATGGTGGCTGTGGAAATATTTGCCATCTTGACTTCGAGTAGTGGATTATTGGTATGTATATTTTTTCCAAAGTGTTACATTATCATCCTGAAACCAGAAATGAACAATAAAGAATGCTTTACAGGAAAGAGAATGGCCCAGAAAAATAAACTAAAATGATGATCCATATTTGTGGTTTACATTGTAACATGGACATTATAACATGGACATTATATTGTTTTTTTCTTTCTCTCAACTAATTTACATATCATAAAATGTAGAATGTAAAACAACAGAACAACACCGCTCGACCTCTATTTGTATTAGTTACTGTATCCTTATACCCTATATAACAACTTTTATAGGGATTGACAACTGTGACGTATGAATGTACTAAGCTAAGAAGGAATTAGCCCACATGTATTGATACAGGATCAGTGTGATCAAGCTGCTATTTCTACTGCATTGCTGACACTATTAAAGGGATAATTATCTGTGTCAGATTATTCTATACAAACAAGCCTGTATGAGTAGAGTCTGATATTGATCAGTCTATTATACCTGTTACTCTCTATAGGATCATAGCATTGCTTCTGTTTTAATATTGATATATTACTGATTTGGATGTTTAAAAGTCAGTAGAACTCCTATCAATATAGATAGTCTACTGAGATATAACTGACGATACTAGCCACATCTGAACGGGATATTTTTAAAACGTTTGAATGATATGTGTGTGTTTTTAATGAGTATTTATACTAATAAAACTTTATTATTTTTTTGGACTTATTGGTATCATGAGGGTTACTAATTCCCTACACAGCTAACTATACAGGTAATTTTTCCTGTTGGATCATTGTTGACCAGTTCATCATTTTTTTCAGGCATTGAGTGCTGAGTACTTTAGGGACCCTTTCTGATCCTTCTTGGATCACCCTGTTATAAATATATCTATTTGTCCCTTATTAGCACCTGCCTAGCATTTATGTTATTATTGTGTATTAACGGATGAGCGGTCTCATCCCCTTTATAATGTAATAAAAGTCAGTTTCAACAGCTATTGTTCTATATATATGAGACCAGCTCCCAACTCAACAGAGTCAAGAAGCTTAATACTCCAGATCCAAAATCATTACTTTATATGACGTCATGACAGGTTTCCTTGCTAACGAACAGGATTTAGATAACTGGTTGGATGAGGCAAAGGAAATTTTTTCCACTAACCCAATATCTAATGAGGATATACCAACAGCAGATATCAATGGATATTTTAGAGATCTAAATAGAACTTATAGCTCCAGGGCTAAAATATGGTGGGAGGCAGCAGGCCTTGAAAATTATCTGAGAACAGACCTAGTACCGAGAGGACTAAGAGTTAAGCTTCCTCCGTCACATCAAATCACTGACACCACATTTATTAAGAAATGGGAAAAAAAATTCTTAATGGCTCTGCCCAAATTATGCAACTATTAGTAGACTATGAAACCAAAAAATTGGAAACAGTAAAAGCCGAAATTCAAATCTTACTAACTGACATAAGCACATGGCAAACTGATCCCAATTTTGATACTTTGCAGAGCAAATTAAAAATCAACATAGATCAATTTACAAAGGACATTAAAGACAGGAAACATAACAAATATATTCGTGACTTTGAGGATTTTAAGAGTGGAAAATTTTTCAGATTTAAAACCAAATCGCGACCCACCAATACATACCCCAAAACACAAGAATCATCTACTGAGTGGGAAGCCTCAGCAAGTGATCCCGAGGTAGATGCAGGTACACACCCACAAGATACATCCAACCTAGGAACAGAAGCTCTTTTTCCCCTACCACAGAGACAAGGCTCTTTTTTTAGAGAATCCTGGGCTCTATCCCATACCAAACATAAGAGGAGGACGAGAAGGGGAAAGGGACAACTACCTAAGGGATCGACAAGTTTGGGGTTACAGGGAACCATCGAGGAGGGCCAGGCGAAGACGACACAGGTGATAAACCTATCCTCTAAAATCCTCAACTCACATCACATTAGTATGTTATCCAAGGACCTTACTTTTTGTCCCACTAGTCCCATAGACCACTTTGTATGCATTAAAGATCTCAATATTTTTTGCAGTAAATTAACACTGCATAAGTTCTTTAAGAAGCGTAGACAGTGGCAAAACGCCAACACACCAATGGAGCTACTTAACACACAACAACTCAACACCATTGATATCCTTGAACAACTTGAAGAGGAAAGCCTCAGACCACCTGGAGAAGGCCCTTTCACTTAAAAATAAATCGACTTTTGTACCACCATACGACTGTAGTACTAATATAGATGTTTTCAATCAACTTGTTACTAGGGATCTTCAGGATCTACCTATCATGTAAAAACAACAAAACCTGACATATCCAGAAAGACTAGCCCTTAGAGACCTTGAACAGGACAAAACCATCATAGTGAAACCATCAGACAAGGGGGGAAATGTGGTTATCCTAAACCAAACAGATTACATACATGAGTGTCAACGTTTGCTATCTGATAGGACATGCTATATGATTCTACCAACCAATCCAACCTCAGAATACCAGAAAACACTTACTGATATATTAAAAGAAGGTCTAGAGCAAAATCTTATATCGAAAAATGAGTTTGAATTTATAATGATCAGAAACCCCAAAGTGGCAACCTTTTACCACCTACCAAAAATCCACAAGAAGATAATGCCACCTCCAAGTAGACCAATTGTTTTAGGCATTGGGAACCTAACCTCCAGTGTAAGTGTCTATCTAGATCGTGTACTACGCCCTTTCGTTGAAACATTACCATCATATGTGAGAGACACTACTGATGTACTGTGTAAAATCGAAGGTGTCATTCTGGATCCCGACACATATTTGGTTGGATTGGATGTTGAGGGGTTGTACTCAAGTATCCCACACAAATATGGTATTGATGCAACAGCACATTTTCTGAGAGCAAGAAACACCAACTGTGTACCCCGCAATGAATTAGTCCTCAATTTATTAGACTTTGTCCTGACCCATAATTTCTTCTACTTCCATAACACTCTGTACCACCAGATACAAGGCACAGCTATGGGGACCAGCTGTGCTCCCACCTATACCAATTTATATCTAGGCTGGTGGAGGAAACGGTGGTCTTCATAGAGATGCAGGAGAAATATACAGAACACGTAGAGTTATGGGTCAGGTACATCGACGACATTTTACTATTTTGGAAGGGAACAGAGGAGTTACTGTTGGAGTTCATCAACAACTTGAACCATAACTCATTTAATTTAAAACTAACATTCCAATTTGATAAACACCAAATAGATTTTCTTGACATCAGTATTTCTAAATCTGTTGAAGGGTGCCTTGAGACTAGTATCTATAGAAAATCTACAGCTACAAACACACTATTGATGGCGAATAGTCATCACCCAAAACACGTTACGAACAATATACCGACTGGCCAATTTTTAAGGTTACGTCGGAATTGCTCAACAACGTCAGAATTTGTTTTACAATCTAGGGACATGTCAGAAAGATTCAGATCCCGAGGGTATAGCAACACACTCATCAAAAGGGCATACTACAAGGCACTAACCTCACCAAAATCTAGCCTTCTGGTAAATAAAGTCAGTGAGTCCAATGATGAAACCATCAGATTAATTTCCACATACAACAATCAGTGGCAGAACATAAGGAACGTACTTCAAAAACACTGGCACATTTTAATAGAAGACACTGATCTACGGAAGATTCTGAAAGATAGACCTACCACTGGCTGTAAACGGAATACCAACTTAAAAGATAGACTAGTACATAGTCATTTCCAACCATTACCATTAAAAACCTGCTTAGGTACTAAACCACAAGGGTCATATTCATGTGGAAGATGTAAGGCCTGCAACTTTATGCGTACAACCAAAACCTTTGCTAACACTACTCACACGGTTACCTATAAAATCAAGGACTTTATTAACTGTCTTACATGTGGTACTATTTATTTGATGACATGTGTATGTGGTCTAATGTATGTGGGTAAACCCCACAGACCACAGAAAACCAGAGTCTTGGAACATGTGGGCAGTGTACGAAACGCTGTAGATACCCCAGTGGCAAGACACATTTTACAACACCACAATGGCGATTCTAATGTGATGCGCTTCTGTGGGATTGAATTAATTCCCAGAGATCCTAGAGGGGGTGAATGGGACAAGAAATTGCTACAAAAAGAATGTCCCTGGATATACCAGCTTAAAACCCTCTCCCCCCTGGGACTCAATGAAGGATTTATTTATTCTTCCTTTTTATAAAGCCTGTCACCATAGCAAGAGGCCATTTTATAACCTACTCCGAGGAACCCGGAGATATATACTATTAATGAGTCACTAGTTCTATACTCCCACCACTTTATATACAATTCATCCATTTTTGTTTCACTATTTTCAACTTTGAATATTAAAGAACACATGGGGATACAGGAATATAGTATAAATAACACTCTAGATCTGTATTGACCAATTTGGGAAGATAATACAGTATTTTTTCATTCCTACACCACACACTTTGTATATTTTCAGAATAATGACGGAACATCTAAGCTAGGAACAATAATTGTTGAGTGCAATGAGGGAGCACTAGTGGCCTTCTGGTGCATGCTGGGATATATGGGACTTTTAGCCACTTTGAGTTTTGCACGAGGCCAAACTAATCACCTTTAGCATGTTGATATTTGGGGTGGTTTGGGTCTCTTTCATCCCTGCTTACCTCAGCACCCGAGGAAAATACATGGTGGCTGTGGAAATATTTGCCATCTTGACTTCGAGTAGTGGATTATTGGTATGTATATTTTTTCCAAAGTGTTACATTATCATCCTGAAACCAGAAATGAACAATAAAGAATGCTTTACAGGAAAGAGAATGGCCCAGAAAAATAAACTAAAATGATGATCCATATTTGTGGTTTACATTGTAACATGGACATTATAACATGGACATTATATTGTTTTTTTCTTTCTCTCAACTAATTTACATATCATAAAATGTAGAATGTAAAACAACAGAACAACACCGCTCGACCTCTATTTGTATTAGTTACTGTATCCTTATACCCTATATAACAACTTTTATAGGGATTGACAACTGTGACGTATGAATGTACTAAGCTAAGAAGGAATTAGCCCACATGTATTGATACAGGATCAGTGTGATCAAGCTGCTATTTCTACTGCATTGCTGACACTGTTAAAGGGATAATTATCTGTGTCAGATTATTCTATACAAACAAGCCTGTATGAGTAGAGTCTGATATTGATCAGTCTATTATACCTGTTACTCTCTATAGGATCATAGCATTGCTTCTGTTTTAATATTGATATATTACTGATTTGGATGTTTAAAAGTCAGTAGAACTCCTATCAATATAGATAGTCTACTGAGATATAACTGACGATACTAGCCACATCTGAACGGGATATTTTTAAAACGTTTGAATGATATGTGTGTGTTTTTAATGAGTATTTATACTAATAAAACTTTATTATTTTTTTGGACTTATTGGTATCATGAGGGTTACTAATTCCCTACACAGCTAACTATACAGGTAATTTTTCCTGTTGGATCATTGTTGACCAGTTCATCATTTTTTTCAGGCATTGAGTGCTGAGTACTTTAGGGACCCTTTCTGATCCTTCTTGGATCACCCTGTTATAAATATATCTATTTGTCCCTTATTAGCACCTGCCTAGCATTTATGTTATTATTGTGTATTAACGGATGAGCGGTCTCATCCCCTTTATAATGTAATAAAAGTCAGTTTCAACAGCTATTGTTCTATATATATGAGACCAGCTCCCAACTCAACAGAGTCAAGAAGCTTAATACTCCAGATCCAAAATCATTACTTTATATGACGTCATGACAGGTTTCCTTGCTAACGAACAGGATTTAGATAACTGGTTGGATGAGGCAAAGGAAATTTTTTCCACTAACCCAATATCTAATGAGGATATACCAACAGCAGATATCAATGGATATTTTAGAGATCTAAATAGAACTTATAGCTCCAGGGCTAAAATATGGTGGGAGGCAGCAGGCCTTGAAAATTATCTGAGAACAGACCTAGTACCGAGAGGACTAAGAGTTAAGCTTCCTCCGTCACATCAAATCACTGACACCACATTTATTAAGAAATGGGAAAAAAAATTCTTAATGGCTCTGCCCAAATTATGCAACTATTAGTAGACTATGAAACCAAAAAATTGGAAACAGTAAAAGCCGAAATTCAAATCTTACTAACTGACATAAGCACATGGCAAACTGATCCCAATTTTGATACTTTGCAGAGCAAATTAAAAATCAACATAGATCAATTTACAAAGGACATTAAAGACAGGAAACATAACAAATATATTCGTGACTTTGAGGATTTTAAGAGTGGAAAATTTTTCAGATTTAAAACCAAATCGCGACCCACCAATACATACCCCAAAACACAAGAATCATCTACTGAGTGGGAAGCCTCAGCAAGTGATCCCGAGGTAGATGCAGGTACACACCCACAAGATACATCCAACCTAGGAACAGAAGCTCTTTTTCCCCTACCACAGAGACAAGGCTCTTTTTTTAGAGAATCCTGGGCTCTATCCCATACCAAACATAAGAGGAGGACGAGAAGGGGAAAGGGACAACTACCTAAGGGATCGACAAGTTTGGGGTTACAGGGAACCATCGAGGAGGGCCAGGCGAAGACGACACAGGTGATAAACCTATCCTCTAAAATCCTCAACTCACATCACATTAGTATGTTATCCAAGGACCTTACTTTTTGTCCCACTAGTCCCATAGACCACTTTGTATGCATTAAAGATCTCAATATTTTTTGCAGTAAATTAACACTGCATAAGTTCTTTAAGAAGCGTAGACAGTGGCAAAACGCCAACACACCAATGGAGCTACTTAACACACAACAACTCAACACCATTGATATCCTTGAACAACTTGAAGAGGAAAGCCTCAGACCAGCTGGAGAAGGCCCTTTCACTTAAAAATAAATCGACTTTTGTACCACCATACGACTGTAGTACTAATATAGATGTTTTCAATCAACTTGTTACTAGGGATCTTCAGGATCTACCTATCATGAAAAAACAACAAAACCTGACATATCCAGAAAGACTAGCCCTTAGAGACCTTGAACAGGACAAAACCATCATAGTGAAACCATCAGACAAGGGGGGAAATGTGGTTATCCTAAACCAAACAGATTACATACATGAGTGTCAATGTTTGCTATCTGATAGGACATGCTATATGATTCTTCCAACCAATCCAACCTCAGAATACCAGAAAACACTTACTGATATATTAAAAGAAGGTCTAGAGCAAAATCTTATATCGAAAAATGAGTTTGAATTTATAATGATCAGAAACCCCAAAGTGGCAACCTTTTACCACCTACCAAAAATCCACAAGAAGATAATGCCACCTCCAAGTAGACCAATTGTTTTAGGCATTGGGAACCTAACCTCCAGTGTAAGTGTCTATCTAGATCGTGTACTACGCCCTTTCGTTGAAACATTACCATCATATGTGAGAGACACTACTGATGTACTGTGTAAAATCGAAGGTGTCATTCTGGATCCCGACACATATTTGGTTGGATTGGATGTTGAGGGGTTGTACTCAAGTATCCCACACAAATATGGTATTGATGCAACAGCACATTTTCTGAGAGCAAGAAACACCAACTGTGTACCCCGCAATGAATTAGTCCTCAATTTATTAGACTTTGTCCTGACCCATAATTTCTTCTACTTCCATAACACTCTGTACCACCAGATACAAGGCACAGCTATGGGGACCAGCTGTGCTCCCACCTATACCAATTTATATCTAGGCTGGTGGAGGAAACGGTGGTCTTCATAGAGATGCAGGAGAAATATACAGAACACGTAGAGTTATGGGTCAGGTACATCGACGACATTTTACTATTTTGGAAGGGAACAGAGGAGTTACTGTTGGAGTTCATCAACAACTTGAACCATAACTCATTTAATTTAAAACTAACATTCCAATTTGATAAACACCAAATAGATTTTCTTGACATCAGTATTTCTAAATCTGTTGAAGGGTGCCTTGAGACTAGTATCTATAGAAAATCTACAGCTACAAACACACTATTGATGGCGAATAGTCATCACCCAAAACACGTTACGAACAATATACCGACTGGCCAATTTTTAAGGTTACGTCGGAATTGCTCAACAACGTCAGAATTTGTTTTACAATCTAGGGACATGTCAGAAAGATTCAGATCCCGAGGGTATAGCAACACACTCATCAAAAGGGCATACTACAAGGCACTAACCTCACCAAGATCTAGCCTTCTGGTAAATAAAGTCAGTGAGTCCAATGATGAAACCATCAGATTAATTTCCACATACAACAATCAGTGGCAGAACATAAGGAACGTACTTCAAAAACACTGGCACATTTTAATAGAAGACACTGATCTACGGAAGATTCTGAAAGATAGACCTACCACTGGCTGTAAACGGAATACCAACTTAAAAGATAGACTAGTACATAGTCATTTCCAACCATTACCATTAAAAACCTGCTTAGGTACTAAACCACAAGGGTCATATTCATGTGGAAGATGTAAGGCCTGCAACTTTATGCGTACAACCAAAACCTTTGCTAACACTACTCACACGGTTACCTATAAAATCAAGGACTTTATTAACTGTCTTACATGTGGTACTATTTATTTGATGACATGTGTATGTGGTCTAATGTATGTGGGTAAACCCCACAGACCACAGAAAACCAGAGTCTTGGAACATGTGGGCAGTGTACGAAACGCTGTAGATACCCCAGTGGCAAGACACATTTTACAACACCACAATGGCGATTCTAATGTGATGCGCTTCTGTGGGATTGAATTAATTCCCAGAGATCCTAGAGGGGGTGAATGGGACAAGAAATTGCTACAAAAAGAATGTCCCTGGATATACCAGCTTAAAACCCTCTCCCCCCTGGGACTCAATGAAGGATTTATTTATTCTTCCTTTTTATAAAGCCTGTCACCATAGCAAGAGGCCATTTTATAACCTACTCCTAGGAACCCGGAGATATATACTATTAATGAGTCACTAGTTCTATACTCCCACCACTTTATATACAATTCATCCATTTTTGTTTCACTATTTTCCACTTTGAATATTAAAGAACACATGGGGATACAGGAATATAGTATAAATAACACCCTAGATCTGTATTGACCGATTTGGGCAGATAATACAGTATTTTTTCATTCCTACACCACACACTTTGTATATTTTCAGAATAATGAAGGAACATCTAAGCTAGGAACAATAATTGTTGAGTGCAATGAGGGAGCACTAGTGGCCTTCTGGTGCATGCTGGGATATATGGGACTTTTAGCCACTTTGAGTTTTGCACGAGGCCAAACTAATCACCTTTAGCATGTTGATATTTGGGGTGGTTTGGGTCTCTTTCATCCCTGCTTACCTCAGCACCCGAGGAAAATACATGGTGGCTGTGGAAATATTTGCCATCTTGACTTCGAGTAGTGGATTATTGGTATGTATATTTTTTCCAAAGTGTTACATTATCATCCTGAAACCAGAAATGAACAATAAAGAATGCTTTACAGGAAAGAGAATGGCTCAGAAAAATAAACTAAAATGATGATCCATATTTGTGGTTTACATTGTAACATGGACATTATAACATGGACATTATATTGTTTTTTTCTTTCTCTCAACTAATTTACATATCATAAAATGTAGAATGTAAAACAACAGAACAACACCGCTCGACCTCTATTTGTATTAGTTACTGTATCCTTATACCCTATATAACAACTTTTATAGGGATTGACAACTGTGATGTATGAATGTACTAAGCTAAGAAGGAATTAGCCCACATGTATTGATACAGGATCAGCGTGATCAAGCTGCTATTTCTACTGCATTGCTGACACTATTAAAGGGATAATTATCTGTGTCAGATTATTCTATACAAACAAGCCTGTATGAGTAGAGTCTGATATTGATCAGTCTATTATACCTGTTACTCTCTATAGGATCATAGCATTGCTTCTGTTTTAATATTGATATATTACTGATTTGGATGTTTAAAAGTCAGTAGAACTCCTATCAATATAGATAGTCTACTGAGATATAACTGACGATACTAGCCACATCTGAACGGGATATTTTTAAAACGTTTGAATGATATGTGTGTGTTTTTAATGAGTATTTATACTAATAAAACTTTATTATTTTTTTGGACTTATTGGTATCATGAGGGTTACTAATTCCCTACACAGCTAACTATACAGGTAATTTTTCCTGTTGGATCATTGTTGACCAGTTCATCATTTTTTCCGGCATTGAGTGCTGAGTACTTTAGGGACCCTTTCTGATCCTTCTTGGATCACCCTGTTATAAATATATCTATTTGTCCCTTATTAGCACCTGCCTAGCATTTATGTTATTATTGTGTATTAACGGATGAGCGGTCTCATCCCCTTTATAATGTAATAAAAGTCAGTTTCAACAGCTATTGTTCTATATATATGAGACCAGCTCCCAACTCAACAGAGTCAAGAAGCTTAATACTCCAGATCCAAAATCATTACTTTATATGACGTCATGACAGGTTTCCTTGCTAACGAACAGGATTTAGATAACTGGTTGGATGAGGCAAAGGAAATTTTTTCCACTAACCCAATATCTAATGAGGATATACCAACAGCAGATATCAATGGATATTTTAGAGATCTAAATAGAACTTATAGCTCCAGGGCTAAAATATGGTGGGAGGCAGCAGGCCTTGAAAATTATCTGAGAACAGACCTAGCACCGAGAGGACTAAGAGTTAAGCTTCCTCCGTCACATCAAATCACTGACACCACATTTATTAAGAAATGGGAAAAAAAATTCTTAATGGCTCTGCCCAAATTATGCAACTATTAGTAGACTATGAAACCAAAAAATTGGAAACAGTAAAAGCCGAAATTCAAATCTTACTAACTGACATAAGCAAATGGCAAACTGATCCCAATTTTGATACTTTGCAGAGCAAATTAAAAATCAACATAGATCAATTTACAAAGGACATTAAAGACAGGAAACATAACAAATATATTCGTGACTTTGAGGATTTTAAGAGTGGAAAATTTTTCAGATTTAAAACCAAATCGCGACCCACCAATACATACCCCAAAACACAAGAATCATCTACTGAGTGGGAAGCCTCAGCAAGTGATCCCGAGGTAGATGCAGGTACACACCCACAAGATTCATCCAACCTAGGAACAGAAGCTCTTTTTCCCCTACCACAGAGACAAGGCTCTTTTTTTTAGAGAATCCTGGGCTCTATCCCATACCAAACATAAGAGGAGGACGAGAAGGGGAAAGGGACAACTACCTAAGGGATCGACAAGTTTGGGGTTACAGGGAACCATCGAGGAGGGCCAGGCGAAGACGACACAGGTGATAAACCTATCCTCTAAAATCCTCAACTCACATCACATTAGTATGTTATCCAAGGACCTTACTATTTGTCCCACTAGTCCCATAGACCACTTTGTATGCATTAAAGATCTCAATATTTTTTGCAGAAAATTAACACTGCATAAGTTCTTTAAGAAGCGTAGACAGTGGCAAAACGCCAACACACCAATGGAGCTACTTAACACACAACAACTCAACACCATTGATATCCTTGAACAACTTGAAGAGGAAAGCCTCAGACCAGCTGGAGAAGGCCCTTTCACTTAAAAATAAATCGACTTTTGTACCACCATACGACTGTAGTACTAACATAGATGTTTTCAATCAACTTGTTACTAGGGATCTTCAGGATCTACCTATCATGAAAAAACAACAAAACCTGACATATCCAGAAAGACTAGCCCTTAGAGACCTTGAACAGGACAAAACCATCATAGTGAAACCATCAGACAAGGGGGGAAATGTGGTTATCCTAAACCAAACAGATTACATACATGAGTGTCAACGTTTGCTATCTGATAGGACATGCTATATGATTCTACCAACCAATCCAACCTCAGAATACCAGAAAACACTTACTGATATATTAAAAGAATGTCTAGAGCAAAATCTTATATCGAAAAATGAGTTTGAATTTATGATGATCAGAAACCCCAAAGTGGCAACCTTTTACCACCTACCAAAAATCCACAAGAAGATAATGCCACCTCCAAGTAGACCAATTGTTTTAGGCATTGGGAACCTAACCTCCAGTGTAAGTGTCTATCCTAGATCGTGTACTACGCCCTTTCGTTGAAACATTACCATCATATGTGAGAGACACTACTGATGTACTGCGTAAAATCGAAGGTGTCGTTCTGGATCCCGACACATATTTGGTTGGATTGGATGTTGAGGGGTTGTACTCAAGTATCCCACACAAATATGGTATTGATGCAACAGCACATTTTCTGAGAGCAAGAAACACCAACTGTGTACCCCACAATGAATTAGTCCTCAATTTATTAGACTTTGTCCTGACCCATAATTTCTTCTACTTCCATAACACTCTGTACCACCAGATACAAGGCACAGCTATGGGGACCAGCTGTGCTCCCACCTATACCAATTTATATCTAGGCTGGTGGAGGAAACGGTGGTCTTCATAGAGATGCAGGAGAAATATACAGAACACGTAGAGTTATGGGTCAGGTACATCGACGACATTTTACTATTTTGGAAGGGAACAGAGGAGTTACTGTTGGAGTTCATCAACAACTTGAACCATAACTCATTTAATTTAAAACTAACATTCCAATTTGATAAACACCAAATAGATTTTCTTGACATCAGTATTTCTAAATCTGTTGAAGGGTGCCTTGAGACTAGTATCTATAGAAAATCTACAGCTACAAACACACTATTGATGGCGAATAGTCATCACCCAAAACACGTTACGAACAATATACCGACTGGCCAATTTTTAAGGTTACGTCGGAATTGCTCAACAACGTCAGAATTTGTTTTACAATCTAGGGACATGTCAGAAAGATTCAGATCCCGAGGGTATAGCAACACACTCATCAAAAGGGCATACTACAAGGCACTAACCTCACCAAGATCTAGCCTTCTGGTAAATAAAGTCAGTGAGTCCAATGATGAAACCATCAGATTAATTTCCACATACAACAATCAGTGGCAGAACATAAGGAACGTACTTCAAAAACACTGGCACATTTTAATAGAAGACACTGATCTACGGAAGATTCTGAAAGATAGACCTACCACTGGCTGTAAACGGAATACCAACTTAAAAGATAGACTAGTACATAGTCATTTCCAACCATTACCATTAAAAACCTGCTTAGGTACTAAACCACAAGGGTCATATTCATGTGGAAGATGTAAGGCCTGCAACTTTATGCGTACAACCAAAACCTTTGCTAACACTACTCACACGGTTACCTATAAAATCAAGGACTTTATTAACTGTCTTACATGTGGTACTATTTATTTGATGACATGTGTATGTGGTCTAATGTATGTGGGTAAACCCCACAGACCACAGAAAACCAGAGTCTTGGAACATGTGGGCAGTGTACGAAACGCTGTAGATACCCCAGTGGCAAGACACATTTTACAACACCACAATGGCGATTCTAATGTGATGCGCTTCTGTGGGATTGAATTAATTCCCAGAGATCCTAGAGGGGGTGAATGGGACAAGAAATTGCTACAAAAAGAATGTCCCTGGATATACCAGCTTAAAACCCTCTCCCCCCTGGGACTCAATGAAGGATTTATTTATTCTTCCTTTTTATAAAGCCTGTCACCATAGCAAGAGGCCATTTTATAACCTACTCCTAGGAACCCGGAGATATATACTATTAATGAGTCACTAGTTCTATACTCCCACCACTTTATATACAATTCATCCATTTTTGTTTCACTATTTTCCACTTTGAATATTAAAGAACACATGGGGATACAGGAATATAGTATAAATAACACCCTAGATCTGTATTGACCGATTTGGGCAGATAATACAGTATTTTTTCATTCCTACACCACACACTTTGTATATTTTCAGAATAATGAAGGAACATCTAAGCTAGGAACAATAATTGTTGAGTGCAATGAGGGAGCACTAGTGGCCTTCTGGTGCATGCTGGGATATATGGGACTTTTAGCCACTTTGAGTTTTGCACGAGGCCAAACTAATCACCTTTAGCATGTTGATATTTGGGGTGGTTTGGGTCTCTTTCATCCCTGCTTACCTCAGCACCCGAGGAAAATACATGGTGGCTGTGGAAATATTTGCCATCTTGACTTCGAGTAGTGGATTATTGGTATGTATATTTTTTCCAAAGTGTTACATTATCATCCTGAAACCAGAAATGAACAATAAAGAATGCTTTACAGGAAAGAGAATGGCTCAGAAAAATAAACTAAAATGATGATCCATATTTGTGGTTTACATTGTAACATGGACATTATAACATGGACATTATATTGTTTTTTTCTTTCTCTCAACTAATTTACATATCATAAAATGTAGAATGTAAAACAACAGAACAACACCGCTCGACCTCTATTTGTATTAGTTACTGTATCCTTATACCCTATATAACAACTTTTATAGGGATTGACAACTGTGATGTATGAATGTACTAAGCTAAGAAGGAATTAGCCCACATGTATTGATACAGGATCAGCGTGATCAAGCTGCTATTTCTACTGCATTGCTGACACTATTAAAGGGATAATTATCTGTGTCAGATTATTCTATACAAACAAGCCTGTATGAGTAGAGTCTGATATTGATCAGTCTATTATACCTGTTACTCTCTATAGGATCATAGCATTGCTTCTGTTTTAATATTGATATATTACTGATTTGGATGTTTAAAAGTCAGTAGAACTCCTATCAATATAGATAGTCTACTGAGATATAACTGACGATACTAGCCACATCTGAACGGGATATTTTTAAAACGTTTGAATGATATGTGTGTGTTTTTAATGAGTATTTATACTAATAAAACTTTATTATTTTTTTGGACTTATTGGTATCATGAGGGTTACTAATTCCCTACACAGCTAACTATACAGGTAATTTTTCCTGTTGGATCATTGTTGACCAGTTCATCATTTTTTCCGGCATTGAGTGCTGAGTACTTTAGGGACCCTTTCTGATCCTTCTTGGATCACCCTGTTATAAATATATCTATTTGTCCCTTATTAGCACCTGCCTAGCATTTATGTTATTATTGTGTATTAACGGATGAGCGGTCTCATCCCCTTTATAATGTAATAAAAGTCAGTTTCAACAGCTATTGTTCTATATATATGAGACCAGCTCCCAACTCAACAGAGTCAAGAAGCTTAATACTCCAGATCCAAAATCATTACTTTATATGACGTCATGACAGGTTTCCTTGCTAACGAACAGGATTTAGATAACTGGTTGGATGAGGCAAAGGAAATTTTTTCCACTAACCCAATATCTAATGAGGATATACCAACAGCAGATATCAATGGATATTTTAGAGATCTAAATAGAACTTATAGCTCCAGGGCTAAAATATGGTGGGAGGCAGCAGGCCTTGAAAATTATCTGAGAACAGACCTAGCACCGAGAGGACTAAGAGTTAAGCTTCCTCCGTCACATCAAATCACTGACACCACATTTATTAAGAAATGGGAAAAAAAATTCTTAATGGCTCTGCCCAAATTATGCAACTATTAGTAGACTATGAAACCAAAAAATTGGAAACAGTAAAAGCCGAAATTCAAATCTTACTAACTGACATAAGCAAATGGCAAACTGATCCCAATTTTGATACTTTGCAGAGCAAATTAAAAATCAACATAGATCAATTTACAAAGGACATTAAAGACAGGAAACATAACAAATATATTCGTGACTTTGAGGATTTTAAGAGTGGAAAATTTTTCAGATTTAAAACCAAATCGCGACCCACCAATACATACCCCAAAACACAAGAATCATCTACTGAGTGGGAAGCCTCAGCAAGTGATCCCGAGGTAGATGCAGGTACACACCCACAAGATTCATCCAACCTAGGAACAGAAGCTCTTTTTCCCCTACCACAGAGACAAGGCTCTTTTTTTTAGAGAATCCTGGGCTCTATCCCATACCAAACATAAGAGGAGGACGAGAAGGGGAAAGGGACAACTACCTAAGGGATCGACAAGTTTGGGGTTACAGGGAACCATCGAGGAGGGCCAGGCGAAGACGACACAGGTGATAAACCTATCCTCTAAAATCCTCAACTCACATCACATTAGTATGTTATCCAAGGACCTTACTATTTGTCCCACTAGTCCCATAGACCACTTTGTATGCATTAAAGATCTCAATATTTTTTGCAGAAAATTAACACTGCATAAGTTCTTTAAGAAGCGTAGACAGTGGCAAAACGCCAACACACCAATGGAGCTACTTAACACACAACAACTCAACACCATTGATATCCTTGAACAACTTGAAGAGGAAAGCCTCAGACCAGCTGGAGAAGGCCCTTTCACTTAAAAATAAATCGACTTTTGTACCACCATACGACTGTAGTACTAACATAGATGTTTTCAATCAACTTGTTACTAGGGATCTTCAGGATCTACCTATCATGAAAAAACAACAAAACCTGACATATCCAGAAAGACTAGCCCTTAGAGACCTTGAACAGGACAAAACCATCATAGTGAAACCATCAGACAAGGGGGGAAATGTGGTTATCCTAAACCAAACAGATTACATACATGAGTGTCAACGTTTGCTATCTGATAGGACATGCTATATGATTCTACCAACCAATCCAACCTCAGAATACCAGAAAACACTTACTGATATATTAAAAGAATGTCTAGAGCAAAATCTTATATCGAAAAATGAGTTTGAATTTATGATGATCAGAAACCCCAAAGTGGCAACCTTTTACCACCTACCAAAAATCCACAAGAAGATAATGCCACCTCCAAGTAGACCAATTGTTTTAGGCATTGGGAACCTAACCTCCAGTGTAAGTGTCTATCCTAGATCGTGTACTACGCCCTTTCGTTGAAACATTACCATCATATGTGAGAGACACTACTGATGTACTGCGTAAAATCGAAGGTGTCGTTCTGGATCCCGACACATATTTGGTTGGATTGGATGTTGAGGGGTTGTACTCAAGTATCCCACACAAATATGGTATTGATGCAACAGCACATTTTCTGAGAGCAAGAAACACCAACTGTGTACCCCACAATGAATTAGTCCTCAATTTATTAGACTTTGTCCTGACCCATAATTTCTTCTACTTCCATAACACTCTGTACCACCAGATACAAGGCACAGCTATGGGGACCAGCTGTGCTCCCACCTATACCAATTTATATCTAGGCTGGTGGAGGAAACGGTGGTCTTCATAGAGATGCAGGAGAAATATACAGAACACGTAGAGTTATGGGTCAGGTACATCGACGACATTTTACTATTTTGGAAGGGAACAGAGGAGTTACTGTTGGAGTTCATCAACAACTTGAACCATAACTCATTTAATTTAAAACTAACATTCCAATTTGATAAACACCAAATAGATTTTCTTGACATCAGTATTTCTAAATCTGTTGAAGGGTGCCTTGAGACTAGTATCTATAGAAAATCTACAGCTACAAACACACTATTGATGGCGAATAGTCATCACCCAAAACACGTTACGAACAATATACCGACTGGCCAATTTTTAAGGTTACGTCGGAATTGCTCAACAACGTCAGAATTTGTTTTACAATCTAGGGACATGTCAGAAAGATTCAGATCCCGAGGGTATAGCAACACACTCATCAAAAGGGCATACTACAAGGCACTAACCTCACCAAGATCTAGCCTTCTGGTAAATAAAGTCAGTGAGTCCAATGATGAAACCATCAGATTAATTTCCACATACAACAATCAGTGGCAGAACATAAGGAACGTACTTCAAAAACACTGGCACATTTTAATAGAAGACACTGATCTACGGAAGATTCTGAAAGATAGACCTACCACTGGCTGTAAACGGAATACCAACTTAAAAGATAGACTAGTACATAGTCATTTCCAACCATTACCATTAAAAACCTGCTTAGGTACTAAACCACAAGGGTCATATTCATGTGGAAGATGTAAGGCCTGCAACTTTATGCCTACAACCAAAACCTTTGCTAACACTACTCACACGGTTACCTATAAAATCAAGGACTTTATTAACTGTCTTACATGTGGTACTATTTATTTGATGACATGTGTATGTGGTCTAATGTATGTGGGTAAACCCCACAGACCACAGAAAACCAGAGTCTTGGAACATGTGGGCAGTGTACGAAACGCTGTAGATACCCCAGTGGCAAGACACATTTTACAACACCACAATGGCGATTCTAATGTGATGCGCTTCTGTGGGATTGAATTAATTCCCAGAGATCCTAGAGGGGGTGAATGGGACAAGAAATTGCTACAAAAAGGATGTCGCTGGATATACCAGCTTAAAACCCTCTCCCCCCTGGGACTCAATGAAGGATTTATTTATTCTTCCTTTTTATAAAGCCTGTCACCATAGCAAGAGGCCATTTTATAACCTACTCCTAGGAACCCGGAGATATATACTATTAATGAGTCACTAGTTCTATACCCCCACCACTTTATATACAATTCATCCATTTTTGTTTCACTATTTTCCACTTTGAATATTAAAGAACACATGGGGATCCAGGTATATAGTATAAATAACACTCTAGATCTGTATTGACCGATTTGGGCAGATCATACAGTATTTTTTCATTCCTACACCACACACTTAGTATATTTTTTATCATTATTTTTTCACCCTCATCAATGGCCAAATAGCCCACTTTTTGTTTTTACCTATACGCATTATCGTTGGAAACGCTACATATAGCACTATTTTAGTGTAACAGCATTATACACCTGGGTTTCACATTCATTCACGTTGTTGCAACTTTATATCTCTGAATACCAATGTCTCAACATATCATAAATCAAGTTCCGGGACTAATACTTACCGATTCTGCTACAGTGACTTAACATTAACAGGATAATTATTATATCCAGCTTTGGATCCAAGGACTAATACTTACCAACATCACTGCAGTGATCAAATTACAACATGGTATACATTTGGACATTGTATGTCCCTAGATTCAAGACACCACATACACAATAAGACCACTCAGCCTTCACCTTGATAATTTATTCTCTTTATTGTGGAGACAAAATAGAGGTAACATCTGAGACACAGTCATATAATAATTGCTTTTTGGGATACTACTACTATGTATCCGTAGGATCACGGATATAACCCAGCCCCCATACGTCAAGGGGGGCGGGATATTCTAATTAACAAACATTTAAATACTTACCAATACGTCCAGGGAATAGACTTCCTCATCCCCTGAAGAAGTGTAGCCTTACGTGAAACGGTCGTCGGGAATAGACGTCACTAGCTGACATCATCAGAGGTGGCAACATCCAGTGATCCTTCACATCGCGAGAGACAGGCTTGTATTCTCCACTGAGTCTTGACTTAGACTCTGCATATGATCCGCCGTGATCACGCAGTATACTTTGGCTTTGTTGCAGTATCTCCACGCCGTAGGACGTGCTCTACGCCCGATATGCTATCAATGCTGCTCCAGCGATTTCAATCCTTATATCCTATATAACAACTTTTATAGGGATTGACAACTGTGATGTATGAATGTACTAAGTTACGAAGGAATTAGCCCACATGTATTGATAGAGGATCCAGCATGATCAAGCTGCTATTTCTACTGCATTGCTGACACTATTAAAGGGATAATTATCTGTGTCAGATTATTCTATACAAACAAGCCTGTATGAGTAGAGTCTGATATTGATCAGTCTATTATACCTGTTACTCTCTATAGGAGCATAGCATTGCTTCAGCTTAATATTGATATATTACTGATTTGGATGTTTTAGAGTCAGTAGAACTCCTATCAATATAGATAGTCTACTGAGATATATCTGACGATACTAGCCACCTCTGAACGGGGTATTTTTAAAAAGTTTGAATGATATGTGTGTGTTTTTAATGAGTATTTATACTAATAAAACTTTATTATTTTTTTGGACTTATTGGTATCATGAGGGTTACTCATTCCCTACACAGCTAACTATACAGGTAATTTTTCCTGTCGGATCATTGTTGTCCAGTTCATCATTTTTTTCCGGCATTGAGTGCTGAGTACTTTAGGGACCCTTTCTGATCCTTCTTGGATCACCTTGTTTCAGTGCCTTCCAATTCTCAGAACTTGGGGCCTCATGCAGTAAACACCGAAAAGCCGTTTTCACAATTTTTTCGGCAAAAATGCCTTTGTGATTCATTTAGCGCCAATAAGCTGCCGAAAACACCAACAATCAGCATTTGTTTTGCCGAAAAAAGTTATCAGCAGCCGCGTGGCGATAAGCCACTTTTCGGCACTCATCGCCACTTTTTCAAACCCGCTCAATTCTAGAAGCCCCGATCAGCTTTTCGCAGCTGATCGCCACTCTAGAATTCAGATTTTCACGCCAATCCGTCCTGTCAAATAAAGTTGGCATGTTGCAGGGGTGAAGTATCGGCACGGGCGCAGTGAAGGCACTTAGAAAAAAAAAGCAAATGTGAAAATCTATGTTTTAAACATGGAGTCAATAGAGTGAAAAATTAGTGCAAAATAGCGCTCGCGTGACAAACATAAATAATATAGTGACAATATAAATCGACCTGTGCACTTGAGTCCAAAAAGAGTTCAATAAGCTGCCCAAAAAGTTAATCTGGTTATCTCACAACCAGTAATGGATTTGAGAGTAGTTAACCTCTTGTGGCGCTGAGGATAGAAGCAGCCTGATTTACTGCAAGGACTGTGGAAAACTGTCCCGTGTCCTGAAAATAATGACCTCAAGAGAAAGGAGACACAATGTGGAAAAACACTACAATAGTGCATTACCCAAATAATATCACATAGCATGTAATGACCGAGCAATTTAATATTCCAAATCGGAGAAATATAAGAATAAAATAGTGTACACAACATCCATCAAATAATATAAAACATACACTGAGTGCTGCTGGCACTCCAATAAAACAATTCTCCGCCGATTGGAAAAATTTGAATCCTACTCACCAGAGGTGACTAGGACATATGCCTTAATGTATTATGGTCACTAGCTGGAGTTAGCCGCTCGCAGTTGGGTGCATCACGTCAGTAACCTCGAGGAGATCCGCCTTCCTAACGAAAAACCCACAATTAAGACTTTTGAAACGCGTTGGACATTTTGGCGCAGCAAGGACTCCGTAGCAGTGAGCACCATCGGTGATGTCAGCAGAGGAGCCAATCGGCGAGACTCCGGAAGCATCGAGCCCATCTGTTATGGGTGCAATCGATTGCACCCATGTTGCTTTGATCCACCTAGTCGGAGTGAGCATGCTTACCGGAAGTAGCGGGGTGTTTCTCCCCCCCCTCCAGCGCTCCCGCTGCCCCCGTGGGTCGAGAGATACTGTAGTAGCGGGGTGTTTCTCCCGCCCTGTCCCGTCCCATGTGTGTGTATGAGTATGAGAGAGAGAGTG